>NC_080611.1:1143256-1443256 GCF_027887145.1 Ammospiza caudacuta
AGGGTGACTGAACCATGGCACAGATGGCACCATCAAATTCTCCAGGCTTCCGAGTCGGATACTTTACAAACGATGGAGCTATTGGCTGTTCTATGGGCCATGATGCATTTTTCGGGGCCCCTCAACATAGTGACAGTTTCTTTGTATGTTGCAGGAGTGTGTGAGCGAATAGAGGATTCCTCTATAAAAGATGTTCAAAACAGGAGGTTACATGAGCTGTTTATTCAGTTACAAAGGGCGATTAAGCTGAGAAAACATCCTTTTCCTGTTGTCCATATCAGAAGTCACAAATGGGATATTGGTCTGGGAGAGGGTAATGCACGAGCAGATAAGCTAGTCTCAATCACACAAATGACTCCAATTCCCAGGCAGACTATGGCCAGAGAGTCACATTCCATGTTTCACCAAAATGCAAAAGGTCTCCATAGAGAATTTCAGATATCTATTGAAGAGGCACGGGCAATAGTCAAAGCCTGTCCCATATGTAGTCATCATAATGGGGGCTGCAGGTTAGGTCTGGGAGTTAACCCAAGAGGGTTGAGTACAAATGAGACCTGGCAAATGGATGTCACACATGTTGCTGAGTTTGGTAGGATGAAGTATGTGCATGTTACTATAGACACCTACAGTCATTTTATATGGGCCACAGCACAGACTGGTGAGAAAGCCAGGCAAGTGGAGAGGCATCTCAGCAGCTTCTTTGCTGTAATGGGAGTGCCACGGTGTATTAAGACAAATAACGGGCCTGCCTATTGCAGAAAAAGAATAAAGCAGTTCATGCAAATGTGGGGGATAGAACACGTGACAGGCATTCCTAATTCCTCGACAGGGCAAGCAATCATAGAAAGAGCTAATGGTACCTTGAAAAGATATCTAGGTAAATACAAAGATATTAGAGAGCCGCAAGAAAGATTGTTAAGGTGTTTGTTTTAAATCACTTGTGTGTTTTTGGGGAAAGCAAAATTCCTGCTGTAATTTGCCACTATGTACAGGAGAAAGAAAATGTAAAGCAGAACGTATGGGTAAAATACAGAGATCCCAAAACAGGACAATGGCAAGGTCCTGGTAAGGTGTTATACTGGGGCCGTGGATATCTTTGTGTCTCTACCCCTACAGGATCCTTATGGGTACCTGCTAAATGGACCCGAGCAGCTGTGTTAGATGGAACCACCAGAACTCCATCAGCTGAGCACAGAAGACTGTCAGCGAGTAGAGACGAAGCTGTTGATCATCCTTCGACCAGTACTTCTCAAGCTGAAAGGGCAGTGTAGTTTGGCTATCGACCGAGCGGTTGATCGGTGCAAATCCTTAGATTATATACTAAGCCTGCTTCCAGCGCTTTCTACGTTTGAATTTAGAGGGCTTAGGAACCTAGCTTGTATTGATTGTCATAATAGACAGTGTGCTGCATGGGTATTGTTTTTTTGTGGGGGCTGTCAGCAAACTAAGTGGGTACATCAGACCCAATGATCTGAGTTGTGATGCAGGAGCTGTGAATTTTATTGGCAGTTGGGCTCCTGGCAAGCAGAACTTCAGGCCTTTACAGGATTATCTGGCCACCAAGGATTGCAGTTGTATGAATCCCCAGAACAGAAAATTCTCATGTGGTTTAGGTGGGAAACCCAGCATTTAGTTAAACGTGCTTTGGGACAATCTAAGTCACATATCTTACAGTCTAAGTGTGGTTGGGGTATTCCCCTTTCACAGTCAAGTGCAATAGGTCCAATTTCTGCAGATCAAGATCCCAACCAAGCATGGGACAATTGTCTGAGAGACCTAAAGATGTTAAATCTGGGCAGATCAAGGAGAAAAAAGGGGAAAGGAAAGAAGATACATTCTTAATGACTTGTGAGAAACATGTTTATCTCCCAAATGTCTGGGTGGTTCAAAGCAGCACCTGGGGAGACCACGGTGATGTGGCACATTTATGCTATTACCTTGCTAATCCTCACCCTCTCAGCAGAGAGTGCAGATGCTGCCGGAGAAGTGAAAACTCATCATGTATGGGCCCCATCTCAGCCTAAGACTAACATTTGGGTCACCCTGGCAAACTTAACTAACTGGGAGGCTATTTGCCTGTCGTTATCTTCTCCCGGTAATCCATTCACAACTTGCTTGGTTGGGCTACCAGCAGATCCCTGGCCACGTCCCTCAGGTGTACCCACCTGCAAAACTGACAGTCCTATGACAAGTGTAGATAATTGGGACCAATGGGTTTCTCACTTCCCCATAGCACCACAGGAACCCCAAGAATTGGAGTTGTTAGGTTCAGTGATGGCAGATGCATGTATTAATTTTTACCATAGAAGCCAGCTTTCAGCAAAAAACCATTCCACTATTGTAACTTCCAGCATGGCTGTGTATCATAATGCAACAGCTTGATGCAATTATACCACAGGGAAAGTGTCAATCTCATCAAATGACCCTATTCAACTGCCAGCAGGTTACTTCTTAATCTGTGGGGACCGTGCTTGGCCTGGTGTCCCATCGATGCTGCCATGTACAATTGGACGGCTGTCTCTGCTTACTCCCAATACGTCCATGATATTAAACATGAGCCACCACCATCATCGACATAAGAGAATGATCCATGCATTTACTGCTGACTGTAGGGACGATGTAAAATTTTGGTCCCCAGGGGCCATAATTGCAGCATCCTTTCTGACTCCAGGGGTGGCAGCTGCAGGTGCCCATGGTGCCCTAAATAAGTTGGGATGCTGTCTTGCAAAGCAAACCAATGCCACCTCTTTGGCACTTTCTAGCCTTTTGCTTGATGTTGATTCTATTCGTCATGCAACGCTTCAAAACAGAGCTGCAATTGACTTTCTTTTACTTGCACAAGGCCATGGCTGTGAAGAATTTGAGGGCATGTGTTGCATGAATCTTTCTGACCATTCGCAGTCCATCCATGCCCAGCTTGCAGAATTGTGAAGGTTAACTGGAAACTTAGAGGTAGAATCAGGTTTCGGTATTGATGGATGGCTCTCATCATTAGGCCTGGGATCATGGTTATGTTCTGTTGTTAAAGTTAGCATTATAGTGGGCATTATAGCTCTGTTAGTAGTGTTAATTTTGCCGTGTTTTTGCACGTGCTTACAGAACAGGGTGCAAAGAATGACATCTGCTGCATTTAATCAGACTATGCTTGTTCAACAGAAAAATGGGAGAAGTGTGGAGAGCTTTGTGGACAGTTGGTCAGCTGAGAAAGGTCATGTCGACATAATGCTGCTGGTTAAGCTTGAAGGGGACAAGTATAGGAGGCAGTAGTCAGTGTCCAATAACAGGCAAGGACATTGTGCCCTTGGTGCAACAACAGGATAGGGGAGAGCATCTTTGGCAGAAATATGAAGAATAGTTTCAATAAAATATCCACAAGAATGCAGAAGTAGGCGTAGTTGGCTGATAAGTAACTGACCAATAGTGAACTCGCCTTTGCAATATGTATGAGCCTCATTAACATTGATATAAAGATGTGTGTCTATCAATAAAGTTTGAGATTTGCTGATCACTCATATTGCGTGCCACATTTCTCCTGCCGATCCCAACACTAGGCCAAGGAATGCAGAGATCACAGATGCTAAGAATGATGCCAGGGTTTCTGATAGGCCCCTCAAAGGGCTAAGGTAAAGGACATGACATACCCAAACACACAGAATGCATGATAGATAAATGACACGATACACACCGGGACTGCTCTGCCTTGCACACCTCAGCACTGTGATCAAAAGTGAGACTTTGCTTTTATGGGGCCTAAGGGGTTGCTTCATGGACACCCCCATCTCCAAAGGGGACTCAAAAACCCCTCCCGGTTGGTCCCTACCCTGCGCCCCAATTTCATCCCCTCTGAGGATCATAGCCCTCCACTTATCTCTCAGACATCTGGGGATGCCAGTCCGTGTCAGGTGCAAAGGAAGGCTGCCTTGACATCTGGGAAGTTCCTGCTGGCACTGTTGTTCAACAACTTCCTGTTGTTTCTTAGTAAGCTGCAGTAAAGAAAACCAAATATCAATGCATGACCTCTGCAGCACACTGGCCAAAACCCAACAATTCTGCTACTCCCTGTTCTCCTAAGAATGCCCGGCTCCTGGGGCCGCACGCTTTGGCTGTGCTCCGAGGCTGATGCCGTTGTCACGGGGTACGACTGGGATAAGAGGAGAGGAGATGATGTGCCATTGCTGAGCGGACCCTCGCTCCTCCTCCCTGCTTTCCCGACTCACCGCAACTCCTCGGCCGTTGCTGAAGGCCACCCTGGTGACACCTTTAAACAGAAAAGGCAGAGGCTTCATTGCCGAGTCCCGTGATCCTTCTGCAGGGCTCGGGAGAGCGGCAAACCCGGTGCCTCGGCTGGTTGGTGATTGGGACTTGGCGTACTCCAAGTGGATTGCCTAAAGCACAGAAACAGATGCTTAGAGTTGCAAAAGAAAGTGAGACTTGAGCAATAACAACTGCTTTTGTACGCTACTCAATGCTCACCTTGCCCACTCACCTTAACTGCTGATATCCAGCTTTGCTTCCTAAAAAGAAAAAGAATAGTGCTGTAACAGAGTCACACTTTACACTCCCCCTGCAGAAACAAACAGTGACTGACCTGCTCGGGGGAACCTCCTCACCCAGGATGGGTGGATGGATTTTGCCCTGGATTTTATTCTCTGTGTCTGAAAGAAAACGAGGGCAAAAGTCAAAGGGCTGGAGGATAACTTCACAGCTCCAAACATGTTGTGTCTATCTAGGAATATTATCTAGAGTCTGGCAACACCCCACAAACTGCAAGTCCCCGGGACTTGTCCTATTGCAGCAGGCTATGTGGCAGGGCAGAGCATCTCCAGCACAAATACATGCAGACGCCCGTGACACAGAATGTGACAAACAGGGACAATAAACACGACACACTATGCTTGTGGTGAGGGCCTCGAGGGGAAAAGGCAGTGATTATCTGACCAAAGGGACCCCCAGGACACACCAGGTAACACGGTACCCTGGACAACACGACATGGACCGGAACTGTTCTGCGCTGCCCGCCTGAAAGCTGCCATGAAAAGTAGAGCCTCTCCCTTTACCCATCCTAAGAGGCCCCTTGGAGAAGATTGCTTTTCCCTCTGCTAATTTTTAAATCTGTCCCAAGAACTCCCAACCTGCTACTCTCCCATCATCCCATCTCCAGGATGATGGGATGACTTATCTTTTGGATGATGGGTGACAGGAATCCACGTTGCACCTGAAATGAGTCTGCCTCAGAGGGCCCTGTGATGGCCTGTGAGCATCTCGGTCAGCTGCAATAAAGAAAACCAAATCCAATGTGTGAGTCCAGAGTTATATGGGCCAAATCCCAGCAAGGCAGCTACTTGCCCTCTCCTGAGTGCCTGGCTCCTTCAGGCTCCAGCTTCATCCTGATTCCAAGGCTGTGGCTGTTATTATTAGTGGCTCCTAGGTTAGAGAAAGGTAAAGTTAAATGGCATTCTTGTAAGTGCAGTAGATGACCTTGTGTGCTGTAAGAAATGGGAATGCCTCTGCTATGCTTCTGAGAAGCCTTGTATCTCAAATAGACACAATCTCTGCCTCAAATAGACACGATTCGCTGCCTTCAAACCTCCCCCTGCCCAATAACTCCTGACTGGATACCTGCTCACCCTCCCCTCCTAGTCACAATCTTCAATTCATCTGAAGCCTCAATCTCAAGCATCATCCTTGACACTGGGTAGATCCCATTTGTGACATGACAAATCTGCTGAAAGAAGTGTTATACTTGACACAAGCTGGAATTTTAGGGAGTTGCACTCCTCAAAAAAAAAGAAAAAAACCACCAACCCCCCCCCCCAAAAAAAACCCTAAATAAATCCACACCAAAAAAACCCAAAAAAACAATAACCAAAAAAAAAAGCCTAAAAAACAAACAAGAAAACCAAACAACCAAAAAAAAAAAAAAACCAAACAAAAAAAACAAGAGCAAAACCAGAAGTTACAAAAGCACCTTACCACTCCGGAACACGCAATCTAAAAATCATGAACTTAATTCTCCCTGTTTTCAATGCTGTTTTCTTCGCAGTATCTTCAAAGCCTCTGTTGCTTTAGATGCCCAGAAACACGTGCTGAAAACAAGCTGAGATAAATTGAAGGAGCCTCCTCATTGAAATGAGAGGAGAGCTCTTACCCCAGCACATCCCAGAGAGGGAATGAAGCCCCTCAGCCGAGGCTGGGGTTAATATAGCCCTGATGGTGCCCACCTCTCGTTCCCATGGCACCCAGGAAAAGGGAGGGGGCAAATCCCACCGGGTATAAAAGCCCTCAGAGCAGCTGCAGCTGTTTGGCTCCTCTGACTCGAATTCAAGGGGAGTAAAGGGCTTGTTACAGGGGAAAAATATTCAGGGAAATAACAGCACTTTCTTTTTTGCTACAACTATGTGGAGCAAAAGGGCAGAAAACTGGTAAGAAATAAAACTTTCTGTTTAGGCAGCATAGCTAGATAAATTGGGTAATTTGCTGTTAACTTACATAATTTTTCCTTAGTGGCTACTAAGTAGTACTTCATGTGTGACTAAGCCAGGTGGAGAAGAATACTAATGATATGAATAGTCTAAGTCTCCTTGGGACCTCTAATTTAGGCTATCTATATGATAAGTAAAAATAAGGGAAATAAAAGCCTCTCAGGCAGTGTAAGGGTTAAGTGCATGCCAGGTTCACCCTTCTCTGAGATATTTGGTCCTACAGCACAGAAAGAAGTGCCCCGAAATGTAGTTTTAAACCCTTAAAATGCTGAAAAAGGCAGAGCTTCCTTCCAGTGCACCCCTTAAAAAGAGGAAATGGGGCAGTTACCTCTACTGAAACTAATACACTGGCAAATAAATAGCTTCTGCCCTTTAATTTACTCTCCTTAAGTATCGGGAAAAGAGGGGCTTTCCTCACTTTAAATCTCTCCAGTGATGAAAAAAGAGGGATTTTTCCCTCAGTTCAAACCCTTAATATGGAGGGATAGCTGGCCTTCTCCCTCAGTTTAGGCCTCAGGACAACAAAAAGGGGGAGGCTACACTTAATTCAAACCCATAACAAACATTGTCAAGGTTTTTCCCTTCTATTTAAACTGGAAAATAATAGAAAATGGGGACTCCCTATCAATTAACACCCCTAACAGCATAGAAAAGGCAGGGTTTCTTTCAACTGAGACCATTAAAATTGCAGGGGAAGCAGAGTCCCTCCCAGTCTGAACACAAAAAATAATGGAAAAGGAAGCTTTTTCCCTTTTTTCTAAACCCTTTTTCTCCTAATAATCCCTCTCCTTTCTGGGGAGGGACTGACACAGTAAAAGGGAAAAGTTGAAAGCTCTCTCCTGGAACCCCACATGCTGCCTGCCCTGCTCAGATGCTGCCCCTTGGCAAAAGGGCTCTTCCCTTGGCATTTTCTCAGAGTGCTGCTCTGTGCTCGGGTGGGTCTGGCTGCTCCCTGGTCTGTGCTGGATCCTCCGACCGTGGTTCCTGGAGGGACGCTTGGGATACCCCTGTTAGCCCCTCTGGCCTAGCAGCGCCCTGTGCGGGTGTGCCCGGGTAACCCTCTGGAAGCAGCTGCTCACACGGGGCGCTGCTAGGCCTTGGCGTGGGGGCTGAGGTGAAGAAAGGTCCTGTGAGGAGCTCCCTTCCCTACACGGCCCTTTGTCTGCCCCTTAAACCGTGGGGTGCCAGACTTCCTTTTCCAAGGAAATTAACGGTCTTTCCTCTCTGTGTGCCCATGAGCGAAACTGCAATTTGGCTTCCAAAATTGCAGGTAGCAAATGATTTCTCACAGACCGCAGCTACCAACAACAAAAACGCTTGCTATCCTTGGACTGCCAAATGCCTCCTGCGAACTGACATCAACACACTGGTGGGGTCAGTTTGGTTTTACAAGGAAAAGGGCCTGTGTCCTGCCCAGGGGCCTGTTGGCCTGAGTGGGCTGCCGCATCCTAAAATTCCAAACAGCAGAGGATGTCTCCCAGACCCAAGCTGCCACCACTTCCAACTCAGGCTGCCTGGCAGTGCCAAGCACCTCCTGCAAGCTGACATCAGGAAACTGGGGTGAGTTTTGTTTCCTGTGGAAAAGAGCCGGCATTCATGCCCTGTTTAGCTGGAGAGGACAGCTGAAAGCAATGCTCTCATGTTCTGTTTGGATGATGAGCAACCTGGTCTCAAATTTGTGATAACTTGGAGGCACCACTGTTGCCTTGGCTCTGCACTCCAGGGTCAGCAGTGTAGAGCAGAGGGTTTTCAACCCACTTAGCAGAGTCAAGCTTTTGAGTTGCACTTGAGGCAAAGACCTGATTTATTGCTTAGTTCAAAAAATTACTTCCCACAGTGTCTGGTGGGCCTGTGTGCTGATGAGGTTAGTGAGTCAAATCCAGGGTCTGGATTTGAAATAGCTTGGTAAAGAGTAAGATTCATAACTGTTGTAATTACACAGAGTAGCAGTGGGGTAATTAAGTTCTTCATCTTGGAAACAGAGCCAACCTGTTAGTGTCCAGACAGCCCTGCAGTAGCTGGGAGGTTGATGATTGCTGAAATGGTGGTTCACTTTGCTAATGATTTTTGGAAAGCTGGTCCATCAGCTGAGGTTATTTGCATCTGCAGATCAGCACAATCAGTTTGGTGGTGGTAATGGATTGTTATTCCTATTTGATTGCTATGCTGAATGTATCAACCTGATCTCAGGGAGTGCAGGGAAAGGAAAAAAGGGGATGTGAGAATACTCAAAGCATGCTCACAGAAGCAAACATGCAGATAGCCCATGCAGTCCATGATGTGAATGTGAGTATATGTTGACTAAGGGATGATTGAAATTCCAGCTAGTGGGATAACCGCAGAGATCAGCCATGCCTAGGAAAGTCTGCCATCTCCCGTTGCACCTTGAAGTAGCTTCTGTACCCACCATAACCCTGATTTTCTTTTCCCAATGTCCCTTGGACAGGTGCACTCACTGCAGGCAGCTAGAGCACTGCTGCTGTGTACAGCCTGACGTGTTTTTGCAGCATGGGCTGTTGGATGCTATTTTGAACCCTACCGATGTGTTAGGATTTTAGCTTTTTTATTTTTCTTATATTTGTAATCCTGCAGCCTGGCAGCTGCAGAGGTGTGAAATGCTGACACACCAGCTGCCAGCACCATTTACATCATCAAGATTGGTCTCTTAGGACAATAATGGATGTAGGACAAATGATGATGGTGAGCTGAAAGTGCTATTACTCATTATTGAAACTTTGGATTGCTCTCTGGCCAGTGCTAAAACTATAAAGCCAGCAGCCAGCGGACAAGCCCTCGGTAACCTCTGCCACTGAACTAAAAGCTTTTGGAGGGGAACAGAAGTGCTATAAATCTTGTGGGTGACGTTTAACATTTGTCAGAGAAACACTTTGGACTTATTTTAATCTCTTCAGTTTGGAAAGTTCATAATAACAAATAATGGGTGCCTTGAACCCAGGCAGTGAATCCCCCGCCTCTCCCGGCTCCAAATGGAAACTCAAAGTGACCCCTTAATAGAAAGGGCAGCTCTGATCATCACTGCTTCTTGTGCGCTGTGTGGTCTCCCAGTCACTGCTAAATGGATACAATCTTCGCAGTGTTTACACTTGCTGCCTGTTGCTGCAATGACACTGGAGCTTGCAAATGTTTTACTTGATTTTTTTTTCCAAAAAAGCTGTCCATTAATCTTCCTCAGTGCTCAGAAGAAAAGTAAATTATTTACCATGCGGATGTTATAGGGGATTGTTTCTGCATTAACATTTCATTTGGGAGTGTTAAAACTGTCTCTCATGCTAAGTTATGCATTGGGTTTATCAGGTGATTCGTCCAGGGATGAATCCTATCCAAACACACATCTACTAGCGCCTCTTCTTCTGCCCAGATGCTTCCCTACGATGAGTGTCCTGTGCTCCAAGTGAAACAAATGCTGGGCCAAGGTGAGTAACCTTATAAAGCGTACTTAAAAGCTAAATTTTGCTACTCACCTAAATGAGAAGCGGTCTCAGCTGGACAAAGAAAAAGGGATTTTGTGCCATGCCATTAGTATGTCTGCTGTTTTCAGCTGGGCTTATTCAGGCCATGCTGATCTCCTTGATGAGAGGCTTTACTGGTAGGTAGATCAGTCACTACTGCACTAGAACAGATTCACAAAGAGTTGCTAAACCTAATTTAAAATTAGTATGTCAGGAAAAAGGTGACTTTTTAATTGTCCCAGTGGTATCCAAATGGAAGATGCAGGGACAATTTCATGACAGGACAAGAGGACACAGTCACAAGCTGTGCCAGGGGAGGTTCAGGTTGCGCATTGGGAAGAATTTCTTCACTGAAAGGGTTGTTAAGCATTGCACTGGACTGCCTGGGGAGGTGGTGGAGTCCCCATCCCTGGGGTTCCTGGAAGTGTCCAAGGAATGACTGGAGGTGGCACTCAGTTCTGTGGTCTGGTTAACAGAGTGAGAATTGGTCACTTTGAGCAGTGATTTTCCCCCTCTCTCACCCACAATTAACCTTCTGTGAGTGCACAACAGAGCAGGTTCCAAAGTGCTCTGAGAGCATCTGCTGAAAAGCATTGGATAAACACACTGTAGAAAGAGCACAAACTTAAACCTTGACCACCACCGCTTCCCTGCTCCATGTTAATGCATAACTGGGGGAAGTGTGTGTATAAATAAAAGCCAAACTGTGATATTGAGGTGCCTGCAGCGTGTTCTCCAGAGAAGAAATGTTTGAACAGTGGCTTGGAAAGAAGAGGTTGAGAGCCTGCAGTGCATTTGACCAGAGGAATGAGTCTGTTTCTGGAAATACTGAGGTTCAGTGTTGCCAACCAACCTGCACTTACAGTACCAGTTTTATTGATACCTGCATAAGACTAACCATGACACCTGTGTCAAACGAATCGCTGGGTACCATTTCACTAACGCTTAAAGCAGCCGCTTTTAAAAGTTTGCTTTTGGGCACAGCCCACCCAGGCAGAACAATATCATCTTAAGCACCCTCCAAGTTGCCGACAATTGGGAATTCTTGCCTTGTAGCAATATAATTATACAATACTAGTGGAAGTCAAACAAGAGGGCATTCAGCACCTGATTGTGCTCTCTGGCTCTGTCTTGCCTTCACTGGTTTTGCTGATACCTCCATGTACAATCGTGTCTCTGGGCATTTGGTCTCCTTGAGTGCCTGAGGTGCTGGCTTCAGATTTGGTTGCTGGTGTGCAAGCAGAATTAACTGTGAATCAAGATTTTGGGTTACTCTGCAATCTTCTGTATTACTGTTTAAATAAAAGTTGAACACCTTTTTATAGAATGTTCTTATCATGACAACAGGAGATGCATTAATATAATTTCTCACTGGAAGTGATAGAGTGAATTAAGGATTTGTATTCCTGTTCAATAATGAGCAAGTGATTAAGTTTTGTGTGAGTGCAAGAAACTTCTTCCCATACTGAGGATACAGTCAATTTTCTTTTTTTCTGACTTCTCCTCATGTTTCTGCTTTCTACTTGTTAGTCAGCACACAGGAACAAGTGCCAGCAGGGAGTAATAGGAGAAAATGTAGATTTCTTTTTGACAAGGATATTTTTACAAGGATCTGTGCCAGATCTCATCTAGAATAGGGCAACATGCTTCAACCCTCACTGCTCCATAGCTGACCGAGGGTAAGATGGGTAGGGGACAGAGACATTTACTGTCCAGGGCATAGCTGCCCTGTCACACAGCTGGGTGGCTGGAGACTGCTGTGTGTGCTGACCACAGGGACCACCTGCTTGGGTCTCCATTTCTGAGCTTTGTGCATCCCTGTAACTGGAGGATATGGGAGAAGCAGGGAGAGAGTATCTAGCCACCTCTCTCTTCCAGAAGTGACCTGTTAAATCAATAACCTGTTTCATCTCTATACATCCAATGCCTATCCCTCCATCTAATCTCTCCACCTCTTTGGGTAAATCATCCTTCTGTTAGAACTGCAGCATTCTTCCTAGGAAAAGGGTGAGCAGTGATGAGTGGTAAACTGAAAGCAGAAAATAGATCACACATGATATAGCTATTAGTACATTTGCTATTAAGTCAGATATTCCTTAGAAGTCCCTTAAACTTTATCTCCTGACATTACAAGCTTGATAGCGATTCAGGGTGTTTATGGTTCCTATTAAATGAATCTGCTTCTCAACACTAATTTTGAGCTAATGGAAGGTCATCCATATGATGGAAATTCTACTGTCTTAGACCCTGATTCCTCAACATGATCTCACTAGAAGATCAGGGCTTACCCTGGAGGAGATTTATATCTAAAGCACCCTGGAGCTTCAGGAGCATAAATCCTGTTGACCAATCAGCAGAAACTCCACAATGTGCTAACACGTTCAGCAGGAAACAACAACCTTCCCCACATCTGCAGGCAGAGAGTTCATTTTGAAGGAGCTTGTGGCAATAAATCCTCTAAATACTTTTGAAAATCTTTTCCAGAACAGACAAAACAGGTTTGTCGGCTGCAGGGAGCAGATGTATCCTGTGCACATCATATATACATTGCTGCATCATGACATCACAAAACTGCTTGAGCAGGCAGCTCTTCCCCCTTTTCTGACATGGTTGCAGCTTAATGTTGAACTACTAGAGTAAAAGACACAACAGAGCCAAGGCTATATAGCTTTATAATTGCTTTCTCCCCGTTGCCTTCTCTGCAAGCTCCCATCTTTTATCCTCCACTTGCTCCTCTTGCTCTCCTGCTGCAGCTGGTGAGAATGGGGCCAGGTTTATGAAGACATCACCTGCTCATGTCAAAAGTGACACAGCCCAATGCAATCTAGAGCTCCCCGTGTTGTGAGCCTCTGATAACTATATTTATAATCCAATCACGCTGAAAAACACAAACATAACTTCTGTCTGACCTTCTCTATTAAACCACGAAGACTTTTTTTCCACTGGGATTTCTAATACCTTGACATATGCAGTGTCTGGTGGCATTTCCCGTGCTGCTCCTAACATTATTTCTGTGGTCAGGCTATGCATTGCAAATCTCTCAGCTTCAGCATGGTGTAAGAGCACCTTTCAAAGGTGCCTGCTGGTAGCCCTGGGTGGGATCTGTGCAGGAAGGGCAAGGGCAATGACTTGCAAGTGATGCCGGAATAGTCTCTGAAGAATGAGTGTAAATGATTGCTTTATGATATGTTGTTAAGGTAGAGGTAATGAGAAAATCTCTTGCTAGCTCTCAAGCCTTTCACCCTTGCAGTCTCTGAGCACCTTCAGGCTATGACCTCATCATCAGGATCCCAGTTTATAGGATACAGAGGTTAAAGCATCTGCTCAAGATCCTTCTGAAAGGCAACAAAAAGGGCAGGAATGAGGTCCAGGTTTCATGACTCTCCCTGTGCCCCAGAAGCCTAATTCCTGCTCTTACCTTTTGCTTCTAAAATCAGGCACTTCCCACAAACTGTTTCTCTGTTTATGGAACTGTGTTCAATGTTATCAGCAGAACCCCTTCAAAACACACTCACACGAGCCAAAGTGTCTTTTGATCAGGTTTGATCAAAAGATCCGCACCCACATAAATGACTGGTGGCAGAGGGTGGTGGAGAGCCCACCCTGACCCTCCTCTTTCTTGTACTGATGTGTGTTTGAAAACTGGTGTGGGTACATGCTGCTCTTTTAGTGCCAGTCATACCTCTGTCTTCTTTTCAGGACTACTAAAGACCTCTTGATGTTGTGGTGGTATAGGTCAGACTAGATGCCAGCCTCTTCCGTGGTACAGCTGTCCACCCTCTGGGGCCCAAGGCTGCACAGACGTGCAATGTTAATGAAGACTTCTGTCTACATGAATAATTGCCATGCAAATGAGGCCTTGACCTGGTTTTCTTTGGACTAGAAGAAATCTCAACTTGAAAGTTTATCAGCTTTGCCCAATATCTGAGTAGGAGGAAGCCAGCCTTTGCCTGAGAGATCACTTCTGGATTTGGGGATTCCCATCCTGCACTGGCCTGGGCAGTCTCGTGTGAACTATGTTGTTTATTGTTTCTTGTAATTAGTCCCATTTTTGAAGCTGATGAAGTCATCAGCTTCAATTTGAATGTGTTCTGTCCTGGTTCAGACCAAACTCTTTTAGAAGCTATGCATAATTTATGGGCTGGCTATACCCGCTTCCAAAGCACAAATGAATGAATGGAATTCCTTTGCAAGCTGGCTCAGACATACACTAGCACCTCTAGCAGAGTAGGAGTCATGAAACCTTCTCCTGGTAGAAACGGCTGTGTCCAAGTTTGGCTGAGAAGCTATATTTGACCTTACAGGTTATGCTGTCATATGATGAAACTGTGCAAATCGGGTAGGTAGTAGTGTTGCAGTGTTTTCTTGTGTCTGAGCTACTACATTCAGCTACCACTAAACCTTATAAATAAGCCTGGCCTAGATTGCTGGTGCTGTTATGTCAGCAAAGAGCATGGAGCACCAGTCTTACCTAAGAGTGCTGTGCTGGCAGGGCTCCTGGTGCAGAGGAGGGAATCTAGCTCAGCTCTGTGCTGGGAACTCTGATCAGTGTATGCCTTGTCTGCTTCAATAACAAGAAATTGCATTTGCTCAAACCTTTTATTAAACACTTAAATCAGGCTTTGGTAGGTTTGTTGCTTTTGCCTGTTTTGCTGAGGCAGGGAAAAGGAGTACTTGGGACTGCACTTGAGAAAAGTTAACTTCTAAACCAGCCCAAACTGAGCATTTTTCCCCATCTGATGTTGCTTGGCTGCTGTCAGACTCTGCAGTGCCCCAGAAGAGCCACAGCTGTATGGGATGGGCTTCTCTACCCCGTATATACCTACACATCACAAGATATTTGGGATGGCAGTTGCTTTTTTGCACAGACCATCTTTTTTCACAGCCTATAGGAAAAGACAATCCTTGCCTGGTGTCTCACTGGTGGTCTCCAAAAGCCCTTTAGAAATTCATTCCTCCCAGGGTCTCTACAGGCTCTGTGGATTTCTGCATGGCCACCGCCCTTGTCAAGGTCCATTCAAGGAGTGTTTCACTGCTCTGGAACCCTGTGCCATAGCCCTGTAACTTGAGTATCCCTCATGCATTTAAAATATCCTTTATGGCTGTAAGGAAAGAGAAAATTAAAGAGAATGGCACTTACAGGACATCAATGATACAAAGGACCTCTTTATCCAAGAGGCATCTCGGCATTTGGGGCACTATTTTACCTGTTTAAATGACTTCTTCTAGAGATCTTAAGTACACTGTTGTGCCAGCTAAGTATGGATTTTTAATGAAGCCCCCTCCTTCCTCCCCTCTTTTGCACATAACTATAATTTTAGAGGTTAAGAAATCCCCTTAATATCTAGCGAGAGATTTAATGCTATATGCTCTTTAAAGAGCCCCCCCTACCACTGTGCTGTATTAATAGCTCTGAGATGATAATTTTTACAGTCTTCTAGGACTGATGTCTGGTGTTAACATTTCATGATTTTGTCAAAGGAGCACGGGGGATGGGAGCTATACCTGTCAGCTGATATTTTAACATGTGGCTTTAATCTTTTTAATTAACACAACTTCATGGAAAAAAACCCTGCAAAACAAAATCCAACAGACAAAACCCAATATGTAAGCCTTTTTATCTGGGGAGGGTGAGTGGCTCCCACTGCTGCAGTGTGGGTGTTCCCCATTCACAGCAAATGGAGCATCACTGCAGAGCCCCATGTTAGGCTGTGGTCATGGGGGCACACAGATGCCTTGGTGACAGATGAATATGCAGGAGAGGATGACTTCAGATCTTTCTGTTTGCATAATTCATACATCAAGTAAACATCTGAGTAAGGTTTCTCTGGTATCAGGGTTGTATATCATCCTGGCCATGTGTGCATTTAGAAAAACACACAAAAACTTGCGAAGTACCAGGTTTTGACAAACAAGTCTGAAGACAGAGTCCTGCTCTTGGTGTGGATCATGTTTTGTGTCTAAGAGCACCATTGCTAGCTGTGCTTATGACCCTTGAGAGATGGTTCTGCCATCTCTCAAGGTGTCATGTCTCAAGGTGATCAAGTGTCTGACTGGATCACCTCCTGCAGTGATGGGTGGTAGAATGTTTAAGAATAATAGAAGGGAGAGGGCATGTGTGTGGTGCTGCTTCAGAAGCACTCTCCCACACACCTTTTCTGCCCAAATCCAAGGCTGTCCTTGAACCTACCCCAGGCATTTCTCGGGCATTGCACTATTTAGGGCCACCTCTTCTCTGCCTGTTGTGACATCCTGAGGTCAGTGATGAGTCCTTGAATCACGTGTACATTTCATGATCAGTACATTTCCCGAGTGGTACATTTTCAAGCTGACTCAGCCAGTCTATAAACTTGGTGCTTAGCTACTGTTCTCCACTTTTCAGTCATCACTATGCAGGTTTTTGCAGCAATGTGCCCTGGCAGCTGCCCTGGGGAGGGCAAGTAGCTCTGGACCTGTGTATTGGTTCTTTCCCTACAGAAATGAAGAGTTGTATAAAATATATATTAATGCTGAAAAGCACTAGGGATTTGATTATTTGCCTTCCATTTTACCCCTTAACTCCCTTGTATACAAGGCCTTTGGGGTCTGGAGTTGCACGCCCTCATTTTGTGCCCTGCAGAAGCATCCTTGCTTTACTGTTCTCCTCCAGCTGCTCTGAAGTCAACCTGGCTCTGGCTGCTTGTGCTGCAGACACCTCCACTTTGCTTTGTGACTCTTGTGAGAAGCTGGGCTGGGGCTGCAGCCGCACAACCCAGCAGCAGTGGCAGCCCCTGCGCCTCACCCCTGTGATCTGCGCTGCCGTTGACAACAGCCTCCGCTTTGAAGGAGCGTTCAAAGCCTCTCGGGGCCAGTCAGGAGATGACTTCAGACCTCTCTGGTTTAGCACATGGCATTTGGTGGGCAAAGATCCTTTCATTAAAACTGATAGATGACACATTTTTGCAATATTTACAATTCAAAGTGTTCTGATCAAAGTGCTGGAAATTAGGATGTTGATATGAGATAAGTACTTTTTTTCCCAGCATTTGCACCAGAATAAAGCGTGCAATCTGCTTTCCCTTTGTGTGCCCCATGTCAATTGCAAGCATTTCTACATAGCTGATGCCTGTAGATATATTTGCTGACTCCTAATGTCAGCAAATCCCAGTATGATTAGGCCTTGAGGTGACAAAACAAAGCCTTAACTGTTACACGCTAGGTAACTCAGTGCTGAGATAAAACCTAAAAATAAACCCCAGTAGCCTTTTAATGGAACTGAGCACAGCACAAAATAAATTTTTATAAGTTGTTAGGTCCTTGCAGCAAAAGGGAGAACTATAAAATCCTCTTTGATGGCTTTTTAATGGCAGTTGTTTCATTTAAATCTTTTAGTGAAGCAGGTTACATAGCAAAAGCAGAATAATGAACTGTAAGAAAATGTGTGCACCCTGTGCAACAACCACAAATAAATGCTCAGCAGAAACTTGAGGATATCAGCCCCTGGTTGTCTCCTCAGGTTTCCATCCCCAGCTCTCCAAGGAGTGCAGCTCTCATCTGTAGTCACCCCCCGCTGGTTCTATCTTGACTTTCTCAGAGTCACAGAACAGTGTAGCTTGGAAGAAAAAAATCATCTTGATCCATCACCCTGCCATGAGCAGGTACAACCATTCACTGGACTAAGCCCCACGCAACCCGGCCTTGAACACTACCTGGAATGGGGCAGCCACAGCTTCTCTGGGCAATCTGTGCCACTGTCCTACCACCCTCATTCTAAAAATACTCTTTCTTTTATCTAATCTAAATCAACTCCCTTTTGTTTTAAATCCCTTACCACTTGTTCTGTCATAACTTGTCCTTCACGTTGGACAACTTCATAACTGTTTCCCTGTGCACAGTCTCCAGAGCTGACCTTTTTCTATAGGATATTGCCCTGTTGCAGCACAGTAAAACTGTTTCTCCCTAGTTTCTCTGAATGAAATGAGAGGTGTATGAGGTGGTCTCAGCACGTTGGCCTTCCTGATTCAGGCCTTGCTGTGGACTTTGCAGGTGAAATTCCAGTGTCACCAATAGCTGAACTAATAACAAACCTGCACAAAGGGATTTCCCGGTCTGTGCAGCCCTCATGCCCCCAATGTTGTGAACCATGTGCCATGGAAAACATACGAGTTTGGTACATGAGGAGACAGCAGGCAAGCTGGGAACTGTCTCTTGCAGCCCAAACCCACTCCAGCCAAAATGAAGAGTGGGGAAAGGAGTGGGCTCTGCCCAACAAGCAGTGTTGAGTGGCTGTGTTTTGTGGGTGGAAATCTCCGACACTTGTGAGGCTTTCTTCCTGTTTGTTGTGTTTTAGGTGCCAGTATGGTGGGGCCAGCTCAGTCTGCTGGGATGGTGCCAGGGAGAGGAACCCTTCTCAGAGAGGGTTTGGAAATACATGTTCCTCTGTGTGTGAGCTGATGTAGGCTTTTCATCTGGTTTGGAAGAGGAGAGAGGGTTGTGGTGATTCCAGCTCATCTCCCAGCAGAAGATTACTGCTGAACAGTAATTAATGAATTAATAATGAATAATACTCTTTCCCAGGGCCTTTGTTTAGAAATGGACTTATCTTCAAAGCTATCATAACACTGATGCTGGAAATAAAGAATGAGAAACGTCTGTGAATGCTTCCCTAAAATATTTATAAGCGATATGCTGGAAACCCTACCCACCACTCTGAACTATCCCAGTCCCAGAGGTGTTGTAGGCAGCTTCGTCCTGGTGGTCACAGGCCAGCTGACACTGTTGGACATCAGGGGAGGATCTTGGTGCAAAACATTTTCCATACAGTCATCAAGAAATTCCTTCAGCTTGATTATAAATGTTGGACTTAAGCTTTTTGACAGTACGCTTCTAATAGAAGCCAACAGTCTACCAAAGTCAAATAAAAATTTACTCCGGTTAGTTAATTCCATAGGAAATACTTTCTTCTTTGTCTTTTTCTTTGAAGAAACAGAATATGAGAAGTAAATCCAAGCTCACATTTTCCAATGATCTCAGATCAGAGGTAAAACAGCTAGAATTTTAATGTCACACTTTACAGTGATGTAATCAAACCAAATTTCTGATATCAATATCTTCATAACTGACCTTTCCAGATGAATGACATGTTGCTACACTGCTCCATAAGCAATCATTTCCAGTGGAAAGACTAACCATTCAGATAATTTTAATTAATCTTCCTCCATTCTGCTCTCACCCAGTAGACTTACAGCAAAGTTTAGGAGGTGGCAGCTCAGCTGTTGAAAGCCATCACCAAACTGAGGGTACAATGATAAGTACAGGGGAGAAAACTTCTTTCTAGGCAATGCAGAAGAAATATACATACACAAAGAATTCTTTTGAGTCTACCACTTTCTGTGCTGTCACCCTCTTTTATCATCTGGACACAGCCTCAGGACATAACCATCTGCTGATGGTAGGTGAGTCATTCACATAGGAATGGATGAGAAGGTGACAAACAGTGCTTGGTGACCTCTTAACATGAGCATGAGGGAAAAATGGATGAGCTGTGAAAAAAAATGCTGAGTTTATACAAAGCTGATTTTTAATAACTGGCTATGGAGGGCAGTGAGCAGCTGGAAACATATTACTAGGATCCTTACTATATGTAAACACAAACCCATAGAATGGATAAAGAGCAACATCACACTGAATTTTTAGCCAGGAAGCTCCATTTACTCTTTAGAAATTACAGACAGAGACAGTATAGTCAAACAACCATTTGTCTCCTTTGGGCTGGCAGCAGAGGAATCACCAAAGCTTGGGGTGGGCCAGCTGCTTGTCAAATGCAGTAGCAGTTTAGATGTTACTTGACTTTCCTCTGAAATCCCCATAGATCCTGCCAAAAGTCCAATGTAAGTAGTGGTTCAGTAGAAAAGTGCATTGAGATCACCAACCCCCATGACAAGTCCTGTTTCAGTGGGACACCTGAAGATCACCACTGTAATTCCTTACTGGTCTTTCATCCTGCTCCAGTAGGTAACTGCATGCACATCAAAGTTCCTGCAGTGCCATCATTCTGAGCAAAACATCAAAGACAACAAAACATCCCTCTGCAGACAGGGCTGAGGTAGACGAGTGTGCTGGGAAGAGCATTGCAAGGTGTTGAAGGTTAGGGCTGACCAAGGATCACCCCTTCACTGATACCTCTCTGGTGTTTTGTACAGTCAGCCTGTGCTTGATGAAACTCAGAAGCCCAGGAAATTACACCCTGAATTAATCAGGCATGTTGCCAGGAGAGTAAATAAGTCATAAGATCCACACTTTATGTTACAAGCTGCATTTATTTATTTTTTTTTTAATCCCTCATTACTGCCCAGGTAAGATGTAATGCCTATATCAATCCAGCCAAAGGCATAGAAACATAAACCTCTTTGACAGTAATTTCAAAAGAAAGAGAAATACATCTGACAATAAATTAGTGTCATACCAGCCAGGCTGTCTCCCTAGGAGGGAAGCTGAGGGACTTTGAACTGCTGCTGTTGTGTTGGGGCGTTGGTGTTCAGAGGGTCCTTTTTGACATCTCAGCCTCTCATCCCCGAGTGACATGACAAGCAGCTTGTCACCAGCTCTGCCAGATGCCACTGAGAGAAGTCACAGCACACTGCTCCACCTTTGGAAATGCCAATCATGGCCACGTCCTGTGTGGGGACTTGCTTGTCATTCCCCTTCAAAGACACCCATCTCCTTAGGGATGGCTCTGAAAGCTTCTCATTGTGGAGGATGCGAAGGCAAGGGAAAACCAAGGCTGAAGAATCCTGGCTGTTCCTCAGTGTCTTATAGAAAGACACTTTTGCATCCTGCTTGGGGCAAGCTGAAAAGTCCTCTGCAAGCATAGAAATAGCTCCAGGGGAAAGGTGCTTACAGTAAGTTGCGGGACCATCAGGTTTGTCCTCTGTGCATGGTTTCCTCTGAGAAGGCAAAGCAGGTGTCTGCTGAAATTGGTGATGAGCCAGTGGAGAACTGGAGCTATTGGGATTTTTGGAAAGGAAATGTCTCTTTAGGTTCTTAAGAAGGCAGTCTATTCCCTAAAACCTGGGGTAGTCGCTGGAGGAGGAAAGGTGAGAGAAAGGAAAGGTGAGAAAGGAGAGGTCTGATGTTCCTGTGAGGCTGATTACTCTGAGTGAACTCCTTTTTCTTTCCCCAGCTCTGGTGCTGTGACAAGAGCTCTGCTTCAGGCAAACCAGGGTTTTACTCCAAGGGTTGAAATTTCGGGGTGTGATGCAGTGCAAGAGGGGCAGGGATTTGAAGCAGCAGAGGGTCCATACAGCTGTGTGTGATGCACAGCACATGTGACATAGTGTGTGAAGAAGGAGGGTGTGATGCACAAGGCTTGCCAGATCTCTGAATCCTTTAAAAGAAAATTATAGCAAACAGATGGGGAAGCTCCACTAGGTCCCCTGCAGACAGCACCTCTGGGGAGATCGTCTGTGAAGGGGCAGCTTCAATCACACCCTGCCAACAGGCCCTTGGTCCCTCTGGTGACTGAAGTGACCTAAGTGACCTCTTCTTTCTCCATGCATACTTTTGAAGTCCTGCTGGGGGATGAAATGTACTGCTGTGCAGAAGGGGTGCACAGTGTGGGGGTGTCTAGGAGCTGCAGTTTCTAAGTGAGACACAGAACGTTGTCTCTACCCAAAGGTGCTGCTATGGTGAACATTCTTTGGGCTTTGGTGCAGTCATTTTTGCAGGGCCAGCATCTTCAGGTCCCAACCGAGATAGCAGGCCCTGTTGTATTCTCCATCTGAGTGGTATTTTGCTAAATCAAGCCCAGCTGTGAGGATGTGGGGCAGGGAGGTGGAGGGGGAGGCGCAAGGGAAGGATGCACAGGATGCATGTAACAGTTTCAGAGCATGGCTGCATGCAGTGGGCATATCCACGTTTGTGTCCTGTTTCTGGGTCCCTGGCTCGGCTGGACTGTGACAGTGTCGGGACAGAAGGGGTACAAAGGCCTTCATATTCCAGGGTCCCAGGGAGATTGTGGTGTGAGCAGTAGGATAAAATAGAGAAGGTGAAATGGGACATATACCAGTGTTCAGACAGCAGAGAAATGACCACAACTGGGGCAGAACCTGGATGTTCTGTGGTTCCTGTCCCACTCTTGCGCAAATGTGGGGGTTTTTCCCTAACAAATGACTTATATTCATTTTCCACAAAGCAGCCTGGGCTATGTGTACTGACAACTGGCCCAGGAAAATAAACTCCAAATAAGCAGTCACAGATCCCCTTAACCCTGAGAAAAGATCCCTTGACCTTGCTTGGCAGATAAATGTTTAGTCCGGCAGGAGAGGAGTCCCGTCTCCCTTCTGCCAGGTGTGTTTGGGGTGTTTAGTTCTTGGAGCTATGGATGGTCCTTGCAAATATACAGGGTTGAAGCTTTTGGAGTGTGATGAGGATTTGGCCTAGCTTATGCAGGCTGACATGTTGGGAAATGGTCAGCTTTCCCAATCTTGCTGCTGGTGGACAGGAGCTCTGAGCTGAAGCTGTGCTGGGACTGCCAGGGTCAAGGGTGTGCCTGGCCATGCAGACCAGGGCTGAGGTGTGCGTAGGCATAAGCAGGGCAAGACAGATGGAAATTAGGGAATGGCACAGCAGTGAGGTGTTTGTAGGCACCTATGACTGCAGTCAACAGGCCTGAAATACTGACACTGGTGCTTAGTTGTGACAAAAAAGGGTCAAACAAGTGGTCGTGCATGCAGGTCACCTCTCAGTCCCTGTTTGGCTTGGAGCAAAGGAAGCTGGAGGGTCAAGGCGGGCTGAGAGTCACTGCTTGGCATTTGCTGCCACCAGTTAATAACACTTTTTTTCCAGGCAAAAAATCTCTCTGGCAGGCAGAGTGCCTGGAGGTGCCTCCATGGCTCCCCTCCAATGGACGTGAGCCAGAACAATAGGCATTGCTCCCAAAATAAGTAAGTTCCTCAGGATACCCACTGCACTTGTGTCAGTGCAAAGGGAAGTTGCTCTCAGTGCAGGAGCACAGAAAGAACAGCAAACATCAAGGAAAACACAAGAAACAGCCCAAGTTAATGAGACAGAGCACTGGGGATTAGCATAACTATGTTGCTTTAATAAAAACAGTTTAAATGCCAACATCAGTTGCTGAGCATCTCTTCCCTCCCCACTCTTGCATCAAATAAGCTCCCATTTTCCAGCTCAGTGGACATGCTTTGCAAAGACTAGATGAAATGATGGACTTAGGCCTCCTAACTAACCTTAGAGGAGAGTAAAATATAATTTACTGGTATTTAGCAGCAGCTATTTTGACGGTGCATAATAAAGTGATAGGCAAATATAAAAACAATTTATCCCAAGTAGTAACTGTGAGCTGCTATTTTAAGTTCATAAGTTGCATTCGGTGTGCAAAATATGATAGCACACCGAATGCAACTATTTTATGATCTCATAAAAATAACACTGAGATGTGTTGTCCCTCGGTGCACGAGGGCTGCTGGCAGAGCTGTGGGAGCAGGAGTCCGGGCAGGCACCACTGCCCTCAACTGCAGCTTATTCCAAACTGCCTTCCTGTAATTGCAGGGCAGGTTACATCTCATGGCTCGGCACCACATGGCTTCCAGCACCATGGTCAGACAAGGGGGTTGGATTCCCCAGACCTAAACTGGAACCAGCAGTGGCCCTGGACACGTAGTACTAAGGATGAATCTTGGGAGATTGCTGCCAGGGAACATTTTTCTCCTCTCTCTTAAGTTAAAAATACACTGAAGGTAGTGTAACCCTCTGGGTATAGGTAGTAGCAGCAGCAGCAAGAGTCATGCTTGAAGGGCTGGGGGCCTTCCTTAAAACTAACAAACACTTTGGCTTGAGCCTGACCTAGAATTTCAAAATACCTCTCCCCAGTGCTCCCAGCCAGCAGCATCAGCCTCAGCATCATCAGCAGCTGCCACCTGCCTGTACAACTGGAAATTACCCCAGGCTGCCGTGTCTGCGGGCAGTGGTCTGTCAGCTGAGTACCTCCTCCAGAGGCTGGTCCAGTACAAATACATGCTTTCCTTTCCACATTCAGTTTAGTGTTTAATGTAGTCCCAAAGAAAATGCTCATCCTCGTGCTGCTGGGCTTGTGGCTTAATTGTATTTAGACGCAGCTCTGAGCAGGACAGACCTCATTAGAAATATTCCCTACCAGCTGGAAACCCTTGTCTGAGGTAGAACTAGGAGCACTGACGTGCAGCTGGGATGGCTGGGAGCTTCAGGCATTACCTTGCAGTTTGGGAAAGAAAGACATTAAAACCAGCAGCTCTTTCACTGGATGTACCTGGGAGTGATGCAGTATTGTTTTAGGTGCAGTATTATCTTTGCAGCTAACCCTTCCCAAGAACCTGTTCCCCACAGCCCACGCTTCAGGATGAAAAGTTTGGCCCAGAGAGAAGTGAGGTCTTGATGGGTGGAGGGGGCTTTGATTCAGCCACAGTCTGGGGCTCTGACCAGATCCCAAAGCTGCTCACACCTCTGGGCAGAGCACGGCACCTTCCAGTATGGCTCCAGGATCCACCCATGGGAGAGCAGCTTCTCCAGGACAGGACACGCTTTTTGCTGTAGGGCAAAAAAACCCGAGGGCGAGTCCATCAGAAAAAAGCTGCATTACCTCCAGAGATATTTCATCCGAGTCTGTGTGGAGTGAATTTCAGTAAGCATAAGATTAAATGGCACATGAGTTAAATAAATGGGGATCTGGGGATTGCCTGACTTTCAGGGGATGCAAACAAGAGGATGAAGCGGTAAATATGTTGTTTGGGAAAATTTCTGAGCCTTTGTCTTGTTGCTGTCTCAATTCCTGAACAAATCCATGAATCATCTATTTAAGGAGCCCTACTGACCAGCCCTAAAGTATCAAGATTAATGTCAACCTTAATTTTCAATTGCCACTTGCAGGGAAATATCATCCCTCCATATTTCATAAATACAGGCTGAATTTTGAAATCCTGGAGAAATGAAAACACTCTCAGCTTTTCATAACATTCAGAAAGGCTCGTGAAAAGCAGTAACTTCTCCAGCAGAAGGCAGGATGGCCTCCTTCACAACTGGTTTGCTGTCATTTATCCAGCAAAAGCTGTCCCACAGACAGGAAATAAATTGTGCAATAGGCTCTGTTTCTTGACATCCTGACAATGAAAATCTAATTAGTGTGAAAGTGTAGTTTGTTGGATCAGCTGGTTCATCAAACATCTTCCCCTCCAGTTGTACTTGAAACCAGGAGCAGGAGTGAGGATGAGAAACTCTCTCTGCAGCATTTCCCACTACAGCAAGAAAATATACAGCCAGATCTCTGCATTAAGGCTGTTGCTTACAAGATTGCCAGCTCATTTCTGCAAAGTACCTAAACAGCAGCTGCACATCCCAGCTGAGGAGCCAGCTTTAACGTGCTCCAGGATTTTCAGGAGTGGTTGGGACCCGAGGGTTTTGGCCATGTCTATCTCTTGGTCCTGCAGGATCCTCCCATGCCCATGTTCATCGGGGTTTTGATTTAAGTCTCCGTATAATGACTTCCAAGCGAGGATGGAAGAAATGACGCTCTCCTTTTTAATGAGTGATGGACCTCAAATTAATATTCAGAGTATGAAAAGGAAGGACTCTTGAAAGAGTGTCTCATTATTTTCCATGTCAAATGCTTTACAGGGGAACCCAAGATCACAGAAGATTGGGGGAGAGTGAGTGTGAAGTTGGGTTTGTGGGTCCTTCATCAGTGGTCTGAGTGGGGCGGTGATTAGCTGAGAGTGCACAGTGATCTGTCTGGGCTTTGACTAATTTGTTGATGAGCTTGTGATAGCCAACACCATGTCTATCTCACATGTCACCCTTGCTATGTGTAATTTATCCCTTGAAATTTAAATCAAGCAGAGATGCATTTTAACATAATTTTGGACTTGGTGTGGCAGCTGTGGAAACGGTTAATTATCACTGAATTTCTGAACTGATTCAAAGTTCAGGATCCTCCTAGAAAACTAGAAAAATACTTGAAGCACCATCCTATTATTTCTAGTTGTCAGATTTTGATAGAACTGGACAGTTAATAAATGCAAGAACCTAAACTCAGCAGCCTGTAAAACCAAAAGCTACGGAAAGTTCACAAGCCTTGAAGAAGAAAGTTTGATTTGGAAAGTTTTGATAAAGAAATGATTGAACTGATTCTTGCCTGGACAAAAAGCATTCCTGTGGTGCACATTTCGCATGAGAATCAGTGAGGGTATCTGAGCTACTTGGCCCTGGAGCTGCAGTGACATCGAGCTGCCCACATCCAAGAAGCATCACCTTTCTGCTCATTGGTCAAGTCATATTCTAAATATGAAATTTTCTGTTGAGGCAGATTTAAGCCAAAAATATCTCTCTGACAATATGCACCAGATTTGGCAAAAAATACTTCTGGCCAAATGCAAAGCAAAAAGTCTTCCATTTGGAAACTAAATACTCCAAATCTTCATTTGGCAAAGATTTTTAATACTTGAACTTACTTCCATTTATGTTTCTTTTAACAAAATCATTTCAGGTTGGGCAAAATGACCCAAATTGATGTCTCTTTCTGGTATTTCATTTCTGAGCAGCTCAAATACCATTATCTGAGAAAGAATTTGTTTAATACACTGAAACAGAAGTCATACTCTCAGAGCTCTCTTTTGTGTCACAAGATGGACTACAATAACCCATCACCCAGTAAAATGTCTGTAATTCACATCAGCACTAACAAAGTCAGGAAGTTCTTGCTGTCTCTGAGAAACCTGTGCATGTCTCAGTAACTCTTCCTGCCTGGAAAGAAGTTACCAGCCTCAAAATTGCACTACTCGTCCTTTTCACTTACTTCAGAGAACATGATGGTCTTGGCATAAAACCCAGGACTCAAACCTCTGGAGACAGTGCAAGATTTCAAGACATCTCCCGGAGGCCAGGGAAGCTAACAAACTTTGCCAAGGCAATGGCTTAAAAACTTTGCCTAGTGCCAGAGCAGAGGACTGTGTACCTACATTTGCTTTGGTATGGAGTGGGTGGTGGGGGCTCTGGTTATCCCGGTCTGATCCTCCCTGCAGGGGTGGCACAGGGGCTGCCCATGGCAGTGCTGGGCTCTCTGCAGCCGCCCAGGCAGAAATGGGGATGGCTCTGCAGAATGACACGGCAGCTTGGGAAGGCACATCTGGAGTTTTTTACATACTAAATCAAGGCCATGGCAGGTGTGTAAAGCTGAGATTTCAGAGCCATTCAGACAGCTAATATATGTGGAAGTTGTTTATGCAAAGGAGTGACTGCTGAAATGAGGTCTGGAATTATTTGTTTTGGTTTTTAAATCCCCTTCTCTGAATTCACGTGATATTTGCGCAGCCACGAGGGAACAACCTAGTACAATTTTCTGAGATATGCCATCTCACTACAGGAAAGTTGCTCTACAATTTCTTCTCTGAAAGCAGAAATGGTCTCAGTTTCTTCTCAAAGCCAGGTCACTCCATCATGGTCTTCAAGATCCAGAAAGAAATTGCAAAGGGACTGAAATATTTTGAGGCAGAATTCTGGTAATGCATTCCTTTAGAAAAGAAATATTATATTTTTGCACTGTGAGCCGCCCATAGTCAGTCTGTCCTCAGTCACAGTCCCAGTTCCATTCCCTAATGCCACTTCAGTTATTCTATGTGTTCTCCAGTGACAGAAGCATTTTTGTGGTTGCTTTAAAAGCTGAGCAGACCAAGATGATGTCCTAGAGGATGATAATCCTCTCTAGGAAGAGACCTCAACTCACGTAGTGGTTGTTTGTCTTCAAGGAACATGAGTTGGGGCTGAGGGAGATTTTGATGAGTGATCTAATGGGACTGCATGTCTGAGGGTTTGTTTGGCAGCTGCCTGGAGGCATCTGCTTTCTTGGCAAGCCACACTTAATAGCATTTTCTGTGTTCTCCTTTTAGGAAGAAGCGACTGAGACCAGCACAAACCAGTGACATTTGTGCTTTCCAGAGTCTGATCCTGTGTCTGTGTCAGCAGTGCTGCAGAAACAATGACAAGCTCTTGGCTTCACCAGTGTGGCCCTTACAAACCTGGAGAATGAGTGTCACTGTAAAGACGAGTGCAGCCATGAAAGAAAGCAAACTAGGAACAACACAATTTAATAGTGCATGCTCCCTTCCAACACCCTGACTCGTTTTCCTTTCCACAGCAGTAGCAAGTGCTCCTGTACTATTGCTTTGCTGTCTTTGTTCCCCTCACTGCCTTAATGTGTGAAACCCACAGAGGGTGAGCCACTAGCTGCGCTAAACTGGTGATTAGGAAGAAAACTGATTATTTCAAAAACTGTTACAGTGCAAAAGCTATTGCTGGGTGACATCCTTGGAGCAGGCACATCTTATGAAGACCAAGACTTTCACGTGAATAGGTCTGTGCTGGAAACTGTCTGTGGGGTCGCACCTCAGCAGTGATGTGCAGAAGGGTGGAGGGAGTGTGGGTGTCCCGGGTGAGCTGCTCAGAAATGCCCCCTCTGCTGACAGCCTTCACTCCTGCGACCTGCTTGTATCGCACTCTATGGGCATCAACAAACTGAACTTTAGAAAATTCAAGAGGTAAAGACCACTGTCCCTGCTCTAAATTGGAGCTGTAAAAGCAGACTGAAGTGCACATCAGCCATTCCAGACACAGAAATTCCCTGTCCGTACTTTTGCAATAGCCTTGGGAATGCCATTCATTCTGTGAAAGTGTGTGATTATTTGGGGAAAGAAAAGCTATTGAAGACTTACTGCCAGCATTGGCTTTATTACAAATGCAGAAAGGAAACTGTCAAATAACCGTTTGTGTTTTCACATGAACCACATGTGACTGAGGCCATGTTAGAAAACATGATCCATCCCATGTAAATCATGAACCACTGAACAAAAGTCCTATTTGTAAATTTGAATATTGCCAGCCAGCTTTCGAACTCTCTGTCTTGAAAATAGTTCTGTGATACTTTGAGCAAGCACAGAAATGCAGTGGGACTTTGCCAGATTGCCTGGACCTTGCCAAATTTTGACTCAAACCTTTTGCATAAACTAGGAGAAAAACCAGAGTAAGGACCCCAGACTTGGCTTGACATACACATGAAGCAAAATCTGGCTGTAGGAAAATTTATTCCAAACAATATAATCTGTCAGCTGACTATATACTGTAATTCTACGAGTCACTCTATCACTTTTGTAAATTATTCCTGTTAATTTTCCCATTTTGAGAACACATAAAAGAGAGAAACCCCATAAGTGAATTGAATCACAGTTTTTATTATGAGGGTTTTGAAAACCTCGTAACTCATTAGGCCTCTTATTGTGGGCAAAAGGCTTAAGCAAAAAGGCTTGAAGCCAGAATACCATGTCCTGAGATAGCAGGACATCTAAGGAAACATTTTTTATTTAGTGTTCCAAGAGCATACAAACTGAGAATTCAAACTGAAAGAGAAATTTAGGTCAGATACAGGGAAGGAATTCTTCTCTATGAGGATGACGAGGACCTGGCACAGGTTGCCCAGAGAGATTGTGGCTGCCCCAGCCTGGAAGGGTCCCAAGTCAGGCTGGACAGGGCTTGGAGAAACCTGGTGCAGTGCAAGGTGTCCTTGCCCATGGCAGGCGTGGAACTGGATGAGCTTTAAGGTTCCTTCCAGCCCAAACCATTCTGTGTTTCTGATTCTGATTTGAACCCAGCGATTTCAACACCCACCTGCCATTGCAGACCTCTCATGAAGGTTTGGTTTTACACTAGAAAGGAACAAAAGCAAATTTTCATTCTTCAACCAGCTGTCATCCTCTGGGCAGAGCTACTCATCAAAAGGAGGATTAATATGGGCAAGCCAGCACTGAGCCATGGAAGTGTCACATCCCCAGCTCCAAGGATGAAAAGGATCCTTCCTGAACACTAAACCTCTTTCTAAAAATACAACTGAAGTAGAGATCAGTGCTTTTTTCAGAGAGGCCTGTGATCTTGGAGTCAGATTGCAGTATGAAAGTTATAAGATTGCTGGGTCATCACCCAAATTGCACTTTGCATGTAAACTTAAGCAAGTTATTTTTTCTCTCCATGCTGGTATTTATGCATGTAACTCTTGAAAGGTGCTAAAGTTTTCTACTTATATGCAAAAAACATTTATTCCAAACTCGAAATAATCTAATTTTGGAGATTTATATTTTAACTTTAAAGAAGCACTGCACAAACTTCAGCCAGGAGGGGGTTATTTCCAAGATGCATCCAGTAGCACCTAGGGGCTCCAGTGGCACTTGCTGAAGGAGGCCAGTTTTCTTCAGTGTATGGTGGTAGGGCTGGGCTTGAGACCCTGAATGCTGGGAGATTTTTTCTCTTCAGTAATTATTTGAGGTGTCTCTCTGGTTTTGTTTTTGAGTCTCTGGAGAGCTTTTGAATAATGAAGTAATTAAAAATCAGTCTTGAAATATCTTAAGCTGATTTGATGGGCTCTTTATTTAACAAACTGCTTAAACAGATCATTGAGTGATTTATCTACTCCAAGTTTCTTCCCCTTTCCTTTGGAGAATGTCACTATGGCCAAAGGCAGGGAGCATGATGAACCCACGGTTTGTCCTGTCCTGGTAATGCCTTGACCTCCAGATAACAAAATATTCATTTTATATTACAGAAATTCTTTTTATTGTCATACTTTGTAGTTGCCAGGATAAATATTTAGTTCCTGGTAAACTTGCCAAGACCTGGAGGCAAGTGTGCTTTTATGTCTTTTTGCATGTGTAATAGAGTTTGTGTAAAAAATGTGGATTATATTTTAGTGCTGTGGTGGAAGTGGCAATGATAACACCAGCAAGGCAGCCAATATGCCACTTCTCACTGTTTTCAGTGCCAGCCTTGTCTCTCAGGCAGGTAAGGGTTTCCCTGATGTTATCAATTCCCATAAGGCAAAAGAAACCATCCCCAAAAAACCCCCACGAGTTCACTTTGAGATACAGCTGAATTGAATAACTAAGCTTTTCATCTGACATGAAAAGACCAGAAGCTAAATTTGAAACAAAAGCTAAAAGTTTAACAAGTTACATTGATCAAAGAGTTTTCAAAGGAACATTCAATTATATCTGCAACACCTAAATGGAAGAGTTGTTCTTTTACTTATTTATTTTGTGATAAAGGGGGTTATTAGGTCTTATTATCTCTCTTCACTTTAATGTGTTCTGCTGAAGCTCGCAGCAAAAAAAAGAAAGCTTTGTGAACAGCAAAGTGACAAGTGAAAAAGAAAGATTAAAATTAGTTCAAGGATAAAAAAGAGTGTATATTTTACAGTCAAAATCTCCTGGTCTAAGCATTGATGCATTCAAATGAAGAAAACAGATCTTAATTATGATGCCACTCCACCTTGCTGCACTGAGTACCAGGCTGTGATCTTGCTGCAGACAACTAAAATGGCTTCAGAACTCAGAATTTGGGGGAAAAAAAAAAACACCCAAACAACCCAGACCATACAAAAAGAGCTTACTGCTTCTGGAATCATCATGTGCATCACAGGAAAACTGAGAAGGTTGTGCCTGCTGGAACAAAACTGACAAGGGGAAACTGGGAATCATACATGTGGGAAGCTGAAATTTTCATTCCTGGGAAGATGCTGTATCCAGATGCCAGGTTAATGGTTTAAAGTTACTGAGCAGTTGTGGTGAGAAGGCTCTCAAGTTTTACAGCCCTTGGTCAGAATCCTTTCCTACCTCCAACCTCCATATCTTTTTTTCCGTGGACTTGTCTTATTGATCACAGTTTTTCACTCTCAGAGCCTGATGCAAAGCCCAGGAAAATCAATGGAAAATTTTCTGTTAACTTAGCTGATATGTGGCTTAGGCTCCAATAAGCTTTTAGTCGTTGACTCAGAAGATACTTGCATGTTTTGCTAGCACAACTGTGAAAGAAATTCCTTCCCTAAATTAATATGTGAATCTTAAGTTTGTTCTTTTTCTCTTTGCTTTGAAGCCTGAAAAGAAAAAAATCTCTGACTCCAAACCAGAGGTTCATATTCCGCTTTGCAGAGCCAAGTCTTCTCATACAACAGAGCTTAGAGCAGTGGCACAGGCACACAGCACCCACAGCGATTCTACGGCTGCTTTCCACCAGCCTTTGTGATTTCCTCGGACTCCTCCAGGTGCCAGGGTACCTAAGCATGAGCAACACAGCCGGTGAAGGGTCTGGAGCAGGAGTGTCATGAGGAGCAGCTGAAGGATGGCTGGGGGCCTCAGCCTGAAGGAAAGAAGGCTCAGGGGAACCTTCTCACACTCTGCAGCTCCCGGACAGGAGGGTGCAGCCAGGTGGGGTTGGGGGTCTGCTCCTACAACACTAGGGACAGAACAAAAAGAAACAGCTTTGAGTTGTGCTCGGGAGATTTGCATGGGACATTAGGGACTTTTTTTACTGAAAGAGGGGTCAGATAGTGGCACAGGCTGCCCAGCACAGTGGTAGAATCACCATTCCTAAAAGCGATGAAGAAAAATTTAAATGTGGCACTTGGGTGTGCAATTCAACACTTGGGGACATGGTTCAGTGGTGGACTTGGCAGTGCTGGGTCAGGGGTTGGATTCAGTGATCTTAGACATCTTTTCCAACTCAAATGATTCCATGGCTCTTTCCTGGAGGCTGAAATCCTCCAGGTGCTGGTCCTCTACCATTGCCAGTGATGCAGAAGCACCCAAGATGTTCACAGAATCTCTCCTACTGTATGTGTAGGAGCAAATGTTCCACAGGGCACAAATACTGACTTGCTACTATTTTTGGTGCTAGGTGAGGATAGCAGGTTTCTGGAGCCAAAACATTCCTCCAAAGCTCTATGACATTTCAGGGAGCAGAAGAGCGCTCCCCATATATTGTCCTTGCTTGGTGAGGACACTGCATCCTGTGAGATGATAAACTCTCATGGTTTGGACTGTCCTCCCCGCTCACCAGAGGCCATGGCAGGTGAAAATAACACCCTTCAGGTCACACATACTCACAGCAACGTGGTTGCTGTTGTCAGTGTGAGCTTGGGAGGAGACAACATTGAGACATGGGAATAATGGCTGCATTAACAGGGAAAAAATGCTGCTCACTGCATTGATAGTTACACTTGATTTAGCTACTGAAAGAAGAAGGAGAAACCATGAAGACATTAAACCTCTTATCATCCTGATGAAATGAAATTGAAAAGAAAAAGAACCTCAGTTATTTGGCAGCAAATGGGTTTATTAACTTTTAAAATGGTGTGTGTTTGAATGCGATAGGGAAAGCAGCATTTGTCAGTTTTCCCCACATCAAAAGACAAATTAATCCTTTGAAGAAAAGTAGCTTTTAAAAATCTGCCTCATTAAACAATCTATCAGGAGACAGAGCTGTGGAGCTAGGCACTGGTTCCTGTGCAGGAAAAGGACCTACAGGTGACACATATGGCTGTCCTCCTGTGTCAGGGTTTTCTAGCTGAACCTTACAAACCACAATGCAGGACCCATTTACAGGCTGTGTTTTCCCTTCCAGCTCTATCTTAACTCCTTTGCTGCTACAGCACCCACAGGGCTTAGGCAGTAGAGTCTAGCTGATGTGGCGTGAGGCATTTTGATGGCTTCCTCCCACCCCACCATCTCCCCATCACCACCTTCCCATCACAGTCCCACCAGACTTCTCATGTCTCTGCCACCCTCTCCCTTTGGCAGCTGGTCAGAAATAACTGCTGGTGACTTTGTAAATATTCTTTGAAATACTTCAGTGAGTCACGTGTTGTAAAGGACTCTCAATTTCCTCTAATAATAATGTTCGACAAGACTAACTCAATTTTCTGTCATGGAAACTGGTGTTCTGGTTTCAGGTTTTTTTTAGCTAGGATGCTCTGTTTTTCCAATTTGCTGCTTCCTGTGAGATGCCTTCACCCCTCTGGAGCATTGCTCTGAAAGGCAGCCTTTGAGCTGCAGCGGCACAACACCCTCTGTCACACTAAAAATGAAATACATGAGTGGCGTCTCTCCAGATGGGAAAGTAACATCAGATATTGTGTTAAGAGGAATGATGAAGAAACTAAAGATTTTGCTACCTACTTCCTCTTGCCTCCTGGAAATCTTGTAGATACTTTCAGGCATCTTTCTATGCACTTATTGGGCTCCTCCGCTACCTTGACAGCTGCACTTTGTCTAATACAGAGTAGTGACAGATAACACTAAAATCTCCACACCACAAAATGAGCTCATGCAACCACTACTTTGCTGGCAGGTAAACCAGGCAAATGTGTGAGATCCTGGTGTATGTCCACAGTTTGCTTCAATTCCTGGTTGTTTCAAGGTATCTACACCTCTTTTAAATCCCTTCAGAAATCTTGACTCCACCTCTTCCCTGGGCAGCCTGTTCCAATGCCTGACAACCCTTTTGGTGAAGGTGTTCTTTGTAATATATAATCTAAAATGCCCCTGGCACAACTTGAGACCCTTTCCTCTTGTTCCATCGCTTGTTACTTGGGAGCAAACAACTGCCCTGGAGCCTTTGGTGGTGCTGGGACACTGAGGCAAAGATTGTGTCCCTGCTGGAGATACATGTCCTCTGTTTGGACACGCACAGAGCAACCTCTTACAGCTCAGGGTGTCCTCATCCCTTGTTTGGTTGTATCTGACATTTGTCTGTAATTAGCACTCAGGTTTCAGATGATGAATGAACAGTGTTTTGTCCAAAGGGCCAGCAATGAGGACAGAGATACTACTGGACTGTTTTTTCAGCACCAAATCTAAAGCTTGGCAAGGATAAAAATATTCATTGTTCATCAGCTAAGCTTTCCTTTAGGTTGGAGGACAGGCAGGGGCTTCTCTTCCCATTTTACACATGTGCAGACAGGATGCACTGGAAAAGGGAGAGGCAGAATTAGATCCCAATCCCATGAATTCCAGGCTTCAACTTCCAGACAGCTTTGCCAGGCATGGATAACAGGATAAGATCACCCTTTTAGAACAGCTGCTGGGAGAAACAGATTTATCAGTTTTCTTTCTTTCTTAGGATAAGGTTCCCAACATTTTAAATCAGCTTTCCTTCTTTTGAGCGGGGGCTATTACAAAAAATGAGGTCAAAACTGAAGCATGTCCCCTTCCCCTATTTCTCACTTACTATGCATTGGAATGGCATGGGAAAAAAACCCCCAGAGTTAGTGTCTCCAGTGTGGAAAGACTAGGAAGCCTTGCAGCCCTGGCAGTGCCAGCAGAGATTTGGGCACCGTGTCTTTCCTGAGGCCACCCAGGCACACAAACAGTTCTGCAGGAGCTCAGCAGTGTCTGGTTTCTGGGGTTTGAAATATTCTTCTCCTGCTGCCAAGGAAGAGAAGAAAACAGTCCTTTGAAGAGGCTCTGAAACCCAAGTAGAGCAAGAGGGGGAGCATTTACTTTAAAGTACAATAATGTTTAGGTTACAGACACTAATTCCTGAGCCCTGTCCCAGCAGGGTGTCTCAAGGAAAAGGGCTTTCAGAGCAGGGCTGGTTGCAAGTGTGACACATGCAAAAGGCTCCCAGGGAAATGCTCTCACATTTTTCTGTACAAAGTTGTTTCAAAAGCAAGAGCGAGATGTCTTGGGTGGGAAATACATCCTAACAGATGTGTACGACCACTAAAGCTGATTCTAATATAATCTAAGCTTCAGTTTGGTGTATTAATGCTTTGTTTCTCTTTAAGCACAGATGGATATTTTTATTAGCATTATTTTGTCGAAGCAGCTTCTAGAAAGGCTAGTCCTGAGGGCAGATATTTGTGTATAGACAAAATATTTATGCTGGGGCAATTGATCAGAAAGGTGCAGCTTTTCTATGAAATTTCAATTAGAAAATTAAACCTTGTAAGCACAGGCAACTGGGATCTGCTGTTCAGTCCACATGGCCAATTAGAATGAGTCACAAAAGCCCCTCCTCCACAAACCCATGCTTTGGGCTGGGTATCCTGGTCACCCTTGAGCTCTTCTGGGATTAACTCTGTGTCAGTGCTGTGAGAGCAGGGCTGGCAGTGAAATGGGGTGCTGAATGTGCTGGGGAGTCAGGGAAGAACAGCAGATCCTGGCAGAGGGATGGGTGCCCAGGGTCTTGGGTTTTTGGGACCTGTGATGTTATAATCAGCTACGTAATAGTTGGCTTTCACTATAATGTATTTGCTTTTGCAAGATATTATAAATTGTAATTGCTTGTAGATGATTATTATTCATTGTAACTGGTTTTAGATATATAGAATATATTGATATTTAGAATATAATTTGTAATCACTTTTGTGGGTAGCGTAACTAAAGGTATGCATGAAGCAAGGCAATCACAGGATGTAAATGGGCTTGCAAAAGATGTATTACAAGATAGGACTGCTTTGGCAAAGTGCTATTGGGGGCTGTACATTTTGCACGAGCAGTCATTTCATAAGGTACGGCTGGTCTTGTGAAGTGTATAACCAAGATAGCACAAGTGGAGAAAAAATACCATAAAAGGAAAATACCAAGTCTAAAGTGGCATCAGAGGATCATCAGAAGACTACTCTGGACTGTCCCCCTGACAGATCCTTGGACACTGCCACTGTGGACTTATGCAATGCTGTGGCAACCTGAGGCAGAGTTGGGGTAAACCAGCTTTGAAAATATGCTAAGTAATTCAGGGAAATAATGCTACTGCAACAGTATAAGGAACTACTCGCTAAAGAAGGGGTGTGGGGTGTGCCTCTGGCTGCTGCCATGCACCCTGCACTGTTACTTTTGCTTTATTAATTTGTCCTTTATTATCTTGTACTAAACTCTTAAAATTTTAAAGGAGTGGGGTTAGTTTCTCACATGTGATTTTAGGAATGAACGCAGCTGATGCACGGTCCTGTGATGTGATGAGACTGAGACTACACAGAGATGAAGGGACTTAGTTGAATGCTCACACTGGAAAGAAATAGTAAAACAGCTCTTAAATACAGGGCAAATTGGCTTTTCACACCCACTGGTCTTTTCTGGAAGTAAAACTCAAAATAAAATGTGCTGAAGGCACCTGTATGAGATCCAGACCCAGATGACTCGCTTTGCCAAGCATGGATAGCAGCATCCAGAACCATTTAAGTCTGAGGTGGCTGCTTATTAAATTAGATCCTCAGCTAGGGACTGCTGCTAGTTTCCTCAGAGATTTCATTGTCCCTGTCTGAAGAGATAACACCTGATCCAACCAGAGCAGTGGGAGACTCCCTGAGCTTTCTCCAAGCCCTTGAAAAAGCCCCTAGTGCTGGTGATGGAGGAGAACAACGCTGATTTTGGCTACTCTTAGTGTGGCTTTCTCCTCTGCAGTGTCCCTGGGATCTAGGAAATGCCACAGCACTACCACATCTTCCCCTGTACGCTGGGGCATCACTGCTGCTGGCATTCCAGGGACCCATCTGGTTAAAAGGGTCTGGAGATACCCTCATAGACTTATGAAGGTCCAAACATTCAACAGAGCATGTTCTTCTGCCATGTTTCCCCTGGAGCCCCTGTCTCTGTAAGCCTCATGCAGCAGCATCTCACAACTTCAGAGCCCATCTTTTGGAGTCAAATCCAGATTGGTACATCCTCCTACAGGTCAGCACTGATGTGGTTCATAACCATTAAGGGACCATTAGGATTATCCAGGACTTCTCTGGACTCATGTCAGAACCACAGCATGGAAAAGCATACCACCTGGACCTCAGAAATTCCAGTGATGGGAAAATCCATCTTAACTTTTGAAAATTCTTCCAATAATTAATTACAGTCATGGCTAGAGATATTTTTTTTAAAAAATCAACTTCGTTATGGTCTATTTTTTTTTTGTTTCAGCTTTCAGGTTGTCTGAAGAAAGTATTGATAAATGTCTCAGGATAACTCTGGTTGAGAAGATTTTCTACCACTACCAGGTCAGAGAGGTTGAAACAAGTCATATTGGTCAGGTAACCTCTCCTTGAGAGGCCTAATTAAGATGATGGATGGGGTTATAAAAGGTTAAATCTCTGCAGGAGAAGATAGCCATCCTGGAGAGGGAAGCAGGGATTCCCTAGTTTGAGGGACTCCGGCACACAGCTTTGAATGGAGGGTGGCTGAGGTGTAGTTATGAAAGAAGAGGTCAGAACTGGACATCTCTCTGAGGGGACGCAGTGAGGGCTTGTGCTAACACACTGTGTTGTCAGCAGAGAGAGAGTAATGGAGGAAATTGGGCTGGGATTCAGCAAATGGGGTTGCCTGTGCTCCTAATTCATGGTGAGTCCTGCCTGCAGCTGCTGGGTAAAGGTGTTTCTATCTCAGCACCTGAAAGCAGGGTATCTATGGCCAAGAGCAGCAGAAGGACGCCCATCTGCTCCCCGTCCCAGCTAGAGCACTCGCAGGGACACCAAGTGCTTCAGAGAGGGATGCAAGGCCACAGAGAGATTCCAGGTTGTTGATCACACAGATGTAGAAAACTCCCAACGTTTGTAGACTGGAAACAAGACTGAAAAGAGCTACACTGATCTCACAAGGAAGGTGGGAGCAGCAGTTTTCCACTGCGTATGGTTTCTGCAGACTCTTGGTTCGTGCTAACCAGTACCTGAACACAAGCTGGGCTGGCCCCAGCCTCACTCTGCCAAGGCAGAGTAACAAAGGCAAGAGCAGAAAGGGAACTTGCACTTCATCTTGAGTGCAAAATAGGCTTGGGTCCTATGATAATACACATGGATTCTGCCTGCAACTGTTGCATCCAGGTGTCTGACAGCTGGACCAGAAGGGAAGTTCTTTCCAAATACTTCTGTAATTTATTAATGTATACATTACTACTGCAAGAAGCAACATCCCTTCTAAATCCTTGTTTTCCTTACTCTTTACTGTCTATCTCAGGCAGGCTGATGTTAATTCACCCCACCTTTGATCTGAATCCTGAACAGTTCATTTCCTTGATCTTGTGGAAGACTTCCCCATGCACTAATTCTACCATGTTACCTTATCCAGTGTAAAAAACAGCTGACTCTGATTATCAAAAAAAGTAGCCCAGCACAAGTCAAAATAAGGTAGCACATTAGACAAGGCAGATTCATTAATTACCCAGTTTTGTCTTTAAACTGAAAATATCCCTAATTAACACTTTTCCATTCATGATGAATATCTTTTCCCCAACAGGCTGCAAGTTCATCAAGTAGGGGTAGAGACAGAGTCTTTCCTTATGATCACTGTGACTTCCATTAGAAAAAGTTTAATTATCAAAACAATAAGTTGTCCAATGTTGAAAAACTGTAAAGAAAGACAGAAAATATATTTACATTTGACCTTGGTCAATACATTTGACCTTGCTTCTGGGAGAGAAACTCCTGGTAGTCATTACAAGTCAGCTGTGGAAGTAGCAACACACTGATTTTAATGGATGTGTCTTAAACAAATTATTTCCAAGAGCCAACATTCTACTGTCCTTCAACCCACACCTAAAGAAACAGGGAATGGAGGTTGTCTGCCACAGCAAAAGTCCTTTGCTTCCTTGGTTGTCTGAGAAGAGAGCAGAAGGATAAGTGGAAAGTAATTTATCAGACCTGCAGGGAAACAAAGTTCCTCAGGATTTCCTCGCAGTTGCAAAGACAGCAGCAATATATTCAAATGTGGTTAAATGACAACACTCATTTTTCTCACTTAGGTCGTGGTTCTGGAAAACGTCTTGGAAAAGAATTTCAGTATGTGCTGATGTTTAAACCTGGACGTGAATCCCATGCAGAGTACTGAAACTCAAGCATGTGCTTTACACATAAGTATGGATCCACTCAATGCTGTCCTCATTAGAGGTGGTGTTTAAGTGGCTCCTTGAGCTAGAGCCTCCAGTTTCGAAAAGGCTCTCCTATTCTTTGTGTGCAATGCAGAGAGAGCTAACTAAATACTTGCTTGTTTTCTATAGCACTGACCAGAACCACCTCAAGTGCCAGGGCAGCAGACATAAGCAGGAAAATTTACTCAGATCATCCCTGGAGTCATTTAACTAAAACATACATTTCAGTGGAGCCAAGTGTTCAGTGGAGCCAAGCTCTTTTCAACTCCCATGGTGTCAAAACAATTAGCAGATCACAGTACCACTGATTCACCTGTGCTCCAAGAAAAGCATCTGGCCAACATATGGAAATTTAACACAAGCACTGAATAACCTCCTCCTTGCACCGTCAGCTGCCTGCAGGACAGAACCGTTAGGATGATTCTTATATCATAGGTTTTGCAATTCAAGTTAACCTTCTGAAAAGACATCACTGCAGAATTCCAATTACATATTTATATCATAAGCCTGCTTTCCATGCATTACCCTTGTTTGAATTCAGAGAATATAAAATAGCCTGAGATGGAAGGAACCCAAGAGGATAATCAAATCAAATTTATTTAGCAAGTTGGGGATTTTGATTTAGATTAGATATTTGGAAGAAATTCTCCCCTGTGAGGGAGCCCTGGCACAGGCTGCCCAGAGAAGCTGTGGCTGCCCCATTCCTGGAAGTGCTCAAGGCCAGGTTGGATGGGACTTGGATCAACCTGGAACAGTGGAAGGTGTCCCTGCCTATGCCAGAGGTTGGAATGAGATGATCTTCTAGGTCTCTTCCAACCCAAAACATTCTATGATGTTTCTAAATTCAAGACCTTCTGTTCATTTGCTATTGGTTACATCCCTATCCCACCTTGACAATTCCAGAAAGTATAATTTGGTACTAAAGCAATTAATACTCTTGCTGACTGGTGGATGAGATCATGGCTGTCAAATTGGAAAAAAGCTGTAACACAATAATGAGCCTGATCACTTAAAAGGCAAAGGCAAGGAAGCAATCTCTGTATAGGTAGCAGGTAGCTTTGAGACAGTTATGCATCTGACATTATCATACAGAAATAGAAAAAAAAATGGGGATGTGGAGGATGCTTAGTGTTCTTGAGGGTCATTCGTTAGGGAGGACTACAGACCCTGAGGGTAGGATGGTCAGTGTGTTTCCAGTTAATGCGCTTGTCCCCGTCAGTGGAACTACCACGTGTTCATCAAAGAGATCCAAGGACCCCAGTGCTGCTACACAGCGGAGTTACCCCAGAGTTCCCTGTGTTTGCAGCAAAAAGTGTCAGACAGGGTAAATGGCAGCACCAAATATGTTCCGTGTATGGTTCTGTGAATACTATTCCCTCACAACGAAAAGCAAAATGTGTCTCATCTACTTTGGTATTGTGTCTATTTCTTCTGATGCTCAAATTATTATTCTAGCACGGGTGGAGCAAACTCTGCACAACTTGCATCAACTGCTGGGTGACTTGCTATGTTGTTCCCATCTCCAAAGGGAATGAAAGGCTGCAAGTGACCTCCAGCATCTCCCATCAAGCCACTTATGAAAAAGGCGAACCAGAGAGCAGATCTTGTCAGATACATTCTGAAAGCTGAGCTGCAAATGTTTGCCCTTCAGGAGTAGGACACAGATGGATTTTCAGATGATTATAAAAATCCCATACAGTCAGAAATGGATTTCATTAACCAAATGCATTTTTTACATAGCTTCAGACCTGGCTGAAAATGTTCCTTCTGATTTTATTTATTGGCATTTATTAACACAGCTATTAGCTATGTTAATGCAACCTCAGTGGTATTTTCATTGACTCCTAACAGACAGTTTTTGCATATACCACATAGCAAATGTGACCAGAAGGAATTTGACACAACCAATCCCCTTCTTTTGGAATCAATGTGGGATCCAAAACAAACTTCTGGTGATCTCAGCATCACTGCCCAAGGAACCAGGCATTCTACAAATAAATACTGAATTTCAAACTTGTGGCTAATTGAGAATAAATCTGCTTCACTGGAAGCGCAAGACAAAGCAGAGTTCAAGGCTGCTACTAAATTGGTGGCCAAATGCCAATACCATTCACTTTAGGGCAGTATAAAACCATTCATCTGACAGGCTGACCCTCCAGGCTGGGAAAGTAAAGCCATGTAACTACCCTCTAAGTCTGACAACAGTGTTTCTATGCCCTGTTGAAAGGCAGCCATCTCTTTCCATGGGCTATTCACTCATGCAGAGCCCATGCAGGACCTCAGCAATACTTCTGCAGCCCCATGGTGGCACATTCTTGTTGGTCCCTGCAAGACAGGCACAGGGATGGTTGGGCACAAATGTCTCCTGAGCCTTTTGGGATCTGCAGTTTAACAAGGACCCTGTCTTCCATCCCTCTCCCATGCCAGGCCCTTGCACCTTTGAAGATGCCCTGTCCCATGCCCAGAGAATCCATCCTTTGCAGCTCCCCGGGCCTGCTGTATTGATTTCATCACTGCACCTCTGAAATACCTTCCAGATTTTGACGCTCTTACTGTTCTTTACAATTCCCTTCTGCTTCTGTTTCTACCTTTACAGTTAAAGGTTTTACTGTTAATTTTAAAATTAACCTGGCACCAGGTCAGATTTATCCGTAACAGAAGGTGTTTGCTCCTGATCTGTCCTTACGGCTCCTCTGTGCCCTGCCTGAATTCAGGTCTTACTTTGCTGTTTTCCAGAGGTGCAACTGTTACTGTGTTGGATCAGACTGGAATCCGTCTAGCCCTAGCATCCTGTCTGTCACTGTGGGCTTTGGAGTTGCAAAAAACCCCAAAATCAACATTTATAGGCCATCAGCTCTCATCCCCCCAGTCTTGCCAGCAATAAGAACACATTCAGTGGCTCTGTCCCACTGCACTGCTATTTTTGCTCTGCAGTTCACACTGGCTCCAGTTCAATTTTAAATTCTAATCCTTTCAAAGAGAAGTACAGATGCAGTACTTCTCTTTGAAAAGATTTACTATTAATCTCTCTGGTGTCTGTGACAAAGGACAGTTTCTCAGCATTACCTCAAATGTTAAAATATTAATGAGAGAAGAGTCTGGTATCTGGCAAAGGTTGTCTGCTAGCATTGGAGATGGACTTAATGATCTCGTTGCCTTTGCTACTGAAAAATGAATATCTTACACAGGAGAGATTAGACAGACCTGACACCTTTAATAAAATGGGGCCTCTATTTCTACAGATGTATTTAAAGTCATTTTAATCCTTTCATGTTTTATGGAATAGCAAAGCTTTGAGTGAATCTATTTAGAATGGCCTCTAAGCAGTGTATTAGGGTTTTTTTGACCCAGCTCCCATTTGTAATGTGCTCACTCTTTATATCATGTTTATATATATATATATAATTCTTTTCTACCCAGATGACTTTTTGAAATGAATGGCCATAAAAAGTGCAAGGTTGATAGTGCAACACACCAAGATTTTGGAAACAGGCTGCCTGTGGGCATCTTAAATCTCCACCTATGAGCAGAAACAAGCAGCCTGGTTTTCCTGTACTCTTGGCATCGGTGATCCCACTGAGCCCCATCTCTGCTAAGTGTCACCTTGTACCAGGACACAGCCACTGTGAGCACAGACATCTTTGAAGAGAGACTGGCCACGTCCAGACAGTGCTTGGTGACCACTCTCAGCCTGAGTCAGTACCCAGAATGGGCCACAGGAGAGCCTGGAGGCCTTGCCTGAGTATCTGTACTGGTTTCCCTGGTTAGGGATGAGGACAAAGCTGCTGTTATTGAAAACTCTGAACATTCCATCTGTTTCAAAGGGGGAAGGCAAGGCAAGGTAAGGTAAGCTCTAGGTTCCTCCTGGCATCTCCCTGCCAATCTTACAGTCAAAACACACTTTGGGTGGCACGGGGCTTCCAGTGCTTCTGCTACAGCCTAATATGCCAGTAAGGTGGATCCTGCCCCCTGGGGAACACTGCCAACCTGCTCTTGAACAGAATATAAACATTTAAGCCACTCACATAGAAAGTTGTGGCTCTGAAATGTCTCAACAAGAAAAGATGGGTCTGGAGCAGAGAACCTGTCAACCACCTCCCTATCCACAGGTCTCAATCATCTCCATGCTGTGGGAGGAGAACAGAGAGAGCACTGGTGAGAAGGATGCTCATGTAAGCTCTCTGAGTTCACTGCAGAGAGGTCATGGCTTTTTAATTCAAGGGTTTTCCTTGTCCCATCTGGGGTCCTGGTACAGTTTTCAACTGAAGAAGTGGAAGAGCCCATGCTTAGGGACAGGGAATCGGAGGGGAAGGCATTTACCTAGCATGCATTAAGGATAGGAGAGGTAAGAGAGAGGTCCTCACCCAGGAGATGGTTTGAGCTCTCCCTTGAGGAGGCAGGGGCTGTGTTGTCCCCACAGTGCAGAGCCATCCTGCCTGGACACGCAGGGCTCAGCTCCATGGGCTGGCCTCAGCGAACAAAACACTGACTGCGAAACCCCACTGTGTATCACCAGGGGCTGCCTGTCCTCAGCCCTGAATTAAACACTCAACCCTCTGCCCATGCAATACTGGGCCAGGTGGACGTCTATGAATAATCAATCTTTTAGTTAATGGCTAATTCTCAAAAAATCTAAAAGCTCTGTTGCTTCAGCCGTGCTCCTAGAATTTAAACATTTTTTCATAGAAAAGGAACATAAAGTGCCCAAAAACCTACGTGAAGGATGGGGACTCTCCCATTTCCCTGCAGCAGGTTAGGAACATGGGAGATTAAGTTCAGTTCCCACAACTGCCTGGTTACAATTTGAACTCTTTTCTCCCACAGAATAGCTCCAAGAAGCAGACCATTTATACATGTTCAGGCAAGCTCCATCCATCCCATCAGTGGCACCAGTTCCACTTAGTGCAAACTATTTACCTGGTCACAGAGACAAGGACTGACCTCAGGGGTCTCATGTTTTGGACTTTCCTGGGAGGAAGTTACACAGCACATGTTCCCCCTGACACAACAGGACACATGAGCTAGGGCTGCTCACGTCCATTGTGAGCAGTGCCAACCTTCAAGATGCTGGTAAACCAATTCTCCATTTCCCACACTCCTTTGAAGTTGAATTTGCATTTCACTTGCTTTTGTTACAGTGCCTAAAATGAGCTTTCTATTTCCTAGAGGAAGGTGAATGGAGCATTGTACAGTCACACAGTTTTGGTGGATTGCCTGAGAAGAGCAAGCTATAAACTTAGGCTTTGATTACCTCCAGCCAAGAGCTTGGTTTGAGAGCTGGAAGCTGGAGCTGTGCCTGTGTGTAGTCATACAGGCACGTGGAGCACTGGGTTTCAGTCCTACACAGAAATGAGGCCCCCTTGCACATGATTTGGTCAAACCCTCTGTCTTTTCCCCCAAAAGAAACACAGAATCACAAAATAGTTTGGGTTGGAAAGGAAAATATAGATCATCTCATTCCAAACCCTCTGTCATGGACAAGGACACCTTCCACTAGTTCTGGTTGCTCCAAGCCCTGTCTAACCTGGCTTGGGACACTTTTAGGGATTGGACAGTCACAGTTTTTGTGGGCAACCTGTGTAAGGGCCTCACCACCCTCCCAGGGAAGAACTTCTTCCTAATGCTCATTTAAATTTCTCCTCTTTTAGTTTAAAACTCTTCCCTCTTGCCCTATCACTAAAACAGAAGTGACATCTGATCTGCAAACACAGATGACTTTTTAAAAAGAGCAGCTCCTGCCAGCAACAGCACTCTCATTTCTATAGTTTGTTGCAACATCATAGGATAAAAAAAAAATTATATTTGCAGGTGAGCTTATAGAGAGCTGATTCATGTAGGTGCAGCTTCGGTCTTTCATGTCTTTTAGGCACAGTCCATGTGTTATAAACACCAGGGCAGCAGGTTAGCAGCTCTCCTCATAAAATGAGCTCAAAGCCTTTCCCTGTTGCTATGCTTTTATTTTCCATTAATTTCCACCAGCCATTCAGAGGCTGGTGGAAATTAATGGAAAGGTGACCTGCACAGGAAAACTTTTAATTAAACCACTAATACAACGTCGAATCGTTTCTTTTGGAGGTTTAGGCAGCCTGTGGAAGAAGAAATGAGTTCTGGGAGAGGAAGACAGTGTTTGTCTCCAGCCCTGGAATTTGTCCATTCATCAGTCATCCCAGGACTTGTAGATGATCCAGCTGCATATTAACAACATTGGCCATTCCTCACTAGAAATCAGTTGTAAGAAGTTCTTTAAAAGAACATTAATTCATCTTTCTCTTCCCCCCCCTCCCCCTCCCCCCCTTGCTGTGGATTTTTATCACCCCTAGTGAGAATTTTAGGGGAAATTGTTTTGGAATGGCTGTTTTCCAGGGGAAGCAATTTCTTTTTTTTCTATTAGAAATTCAGATTAGTCTTTTTAAAAATGAGTATCTAAACTCAGGCTCCCAAATTCACAGCCTAATTTGCAAGTTGAGCAACAAAAGGACATCAAAGGAGCTCAGGAAGTCCAAATACCCCCAGTTCTTGATGTACATTACTATGAACTCTGGATTTCCCTGTTTTTATCGCTCCAGCTTAGCCTCAACAATGCAATAAACCATTGACAAATGGCTCCAGCCAGATTTCCTGAATTTTCTTTGTGACACTGATTCTACTGCAGACAGTATATCAGGTTACCACTTGGGATTGGTGCTGTTTTACTTTATCTTCCTTACGCAAGTATAAATGGATGCATCAGCCCTACGGAACTAAAGGGTATATTTGCAGGGAAATCTTTCACATACCTTCTTCTCATCCCTGTGCAAATGGCTGTGATGGGCCTCACACTGGTGGCTTTTCCTCACTGCAGCTCCACTGACCTCAGCAAAAGTGTCTTCTGATTTACGTTATGGAGATAAGACCCAGCCTAAGTTCACTGGCATTTTATGCCCCTATTAGTTGCTCATGCTCATCCAAGGGGACATGAATCCTCCTTGTACATGAGGACCTCAGAGAACCAGACACTCCCCACATCAGGGCTTTGCGTGTTCCTGGAGGTGCCAGCAAGCAGCACTTTCTGAGATTTCTGAATTCGTATCTCTTTTGTATTGGGCTGCAGTGGAAGCTTTCCTAACACTTTGTATGGAAGTGGGAGCCATCTTCATCCCAGCCCACTGCACAGTGGGGAAGCAGGGAGTAGTCCCTCTCTGCCATTCACCAGAAGAGTTCTCCAGCCAGGAGGCAGGACTCTTTATCTATCTGAAGCCCCAAAGCAGATAGCCTCCAAGAAACAATGAGTTAAAACATAGAATGTGAGGCATTTGAAGAAGACATAATATTAGGAAACACATAGAGCAATTAATCAGCTAAAGCATGAAACACAAGGACAGGAAGGAGATAGGGATAGGGGGAACTGATGGGCTAAGCATGTTCAGAGCCAACAATGTCAAACTGACCCTAAGAACTCTGCCAAGCTATAGAGACCAAGCCAAGTACACCGGGAATTAACCAAATTAGGGAAGAGGTTCAAAAGTTTAAAGAGGAAGACTCATCGGAAAGACCCCATCTATGATGAAGGCAACAGGAACGACCACCTGAAAATTCCCCAAAAGAGATGTCTCCACCTACGCTCCGCCCACGCTCCGCCTACACCACGCCCCATATGAATATGCATGATTGTGTATCTGATCTGATGTAATCCTATACCCAAAATTGTATATAAGGCTTGCTTTTGCTATGTGAACTCAGAAATCCATTTTGTGATTTCTCCGACGCGTCGTAATAAAATACCTCCTGCTTATCTGACTTAGGCTGAGTCTCTTAAGCAGTTATTCTCGCCTTTTGGGGCAAAATTCGGCATCATTTTCTGGCGACCCAGATGGGACCAGACAGGAGATCCGGGCCCTGAGGTCCTCCCGGGCCGGGTCCGGGGTCGGGATTCTCTGGGCGCCCCTGACGAATTTTTGTCAAGAAGAGACCCCCCCCTGGACTGGCGCCTTGGTGGACGGAGGGTTCCCTGCATCTCCTGCTTCAATTAAGAGGTATTTTAATTGTTTATTGGTTTTATTGGTAAGGAAACGGGGGTCAGACGTGACCGCCCGAAGGGAAAGCTGGGGGACGCCCCGGTAACGAATCCCATTGGGTTGCTAGCATTGGTTTGCCAGGGTTGTTGCTAGCATTGGTTTGCCAGGAGATTCCCGGCATTGTTTTGTAAAGAAAAGGACAAAAGTCCTACTGAAAGAAGTGTTTGTTTATCTTGGTATTTTTTGGTCTGTATGGGAAACTGTTTTAACATTGTGTTTGATGTTGTAATACTGTGAATTAAGGGTTAAGAACTGAAACTGCTATCTGAAGAGGTCTGTCAGCCGGTGATCTTTTGTGTCTGTTCTATGTGTTTGTTGCAAAATCTTACAGAAAATATTTTGCTGCTCTCTCTATAATTTTTAGAAGAGAATAAGTTGATAGATATCCGGAAGAAAATTGTGACCTCCTGCAATTGTTACACTGTCTACGGTTGCGATTGCACGAATCTGGCAAACTGGTGTCTCACGGTCTGTAGGTGACCTCGCGTGACCAAACCCGGTAACAGTCTGTTCTGATATAGACCATAAGGTAGGAATTCCTTTATAAAGGTGTGAGTGTATGGTTGAGAGTGAATGAGACGCAGCATCGCTGCGACGCGGGAAGCCAGGACAAAAGCGACTGAAAATTGTGTGAAGTGTTAAAACCAACACAGGGAATAACTATGGGAAGTCAACAGAGTAAGGACGTAAATATGAAAACCCCCTTAGGATGTATCCTAAGACACTGGAAGGACTTGGGAGGGATCCCGGGGGGAAACATAAGTAAAAGGACACTCCTTAAATATTGTACGCAGTGGTGGCCGCTGTACAAGTTAGATGACAATGAGAAATGGCCGCCGGAGGGAACAACTAATTATAATACTATTTTGCAATTGATGCTTTTCCTTCGCCGACTTAATAAATGGGACGAAGTAATGTATGCTGACATGTTCTTTACCCTAAGAAATAAACCGGAGTGGCAAAAAGAGTGCGGGGTAAATGTAGCACCTCAGGACCCCCTAGTGCTAGCCCTAGAAAAAGATAAGAAAGGTTCAAAGCCTAAAGAACGGTGCTGTGATGCATGTAGCATTGGGCAGCAATGTCTTAAATTGACAAGAAGGGATAGTGGAAAGGAGAGCGAAATAAGCCTGTGGGAATACCATCCATTCGCCCCAGGACGGGAAGGGCCTCTTCCCAGGCCAAGGGAGGAACAAGGGGATCCTAGCCCCTTAAAGGAGCTGGAACGATGGTGGAAATCTAAGTTTGGGCACAGTCCTCAGAAACTAGATAACACTTGGGAGGAGGATAGCCCATTAAAATCGGGGATGGACAAGAAGGAAAGCAGCCCGCAGGGACCAGATAGTCCACAGGGGTCGGGAAGCTACAAGGATGCTGACAGCCCACCCAGATTAGAAGTTGAGAGGGAAGAAGGCAGCCCACATGGAACAGAGAGTCGAGGGGAGACACGCAGCCTCCCCGAACTAAGTCCATATGGGGATGGTAGTACACCCAGAAGTGGAGGTTTTGGGAAATCAGGTACCTGTAGAATAGAAACTAGCACACCGAGGACTGGGGATAACTCACTGGAGGCAACGTCTCTAAGCTAAGGTATAGTGAGAAAAATGACACTGAGACATGCGAAAGGGAGGTAGAGAACAACTCACAGAAGCTGAATATAATAATTCAGATAGAGGATAAGAGAGATGGAAGGAGAACAGAAGATGAGGACAGTAGCCCGGAACAGGATAGGCGCCGGCAGATGCGGGAAGAAAGGCGACAGATGCAGAGCGAGGCGCGGCTGGACTGTGTAAACCATGCCAGGGGGGTAGTAGGAAAAGAGTTAACAGAAATAGAAGGTGAAGATGAAGAACAGGGAAAGGGAAAGAGAAAAGAGAAGAGAAAGAATAGGGAAGACATTGAGGCACAGAAAGATCCTGGGGAAGGGACTAGTCATTCGTATTATACCAGATCTGTGGCACGGAGGGAAGCAAAGCAAGAAGAGGAACGGAACCATACAATAGCTCCTCTCCGACAACTTATGCCGATGGTAGGAGAAAGGACCAGGGTAAAGGTGCCGTTCTCCACAAGTGATCTGAACAATTGGAGGGATGAGGCAAGGAACTTCAGGAGGAATCCAGAGGGAGTAGCGAAGAGGTTTGAATTAATGGCAAGGAATTTAGATATTGATTGGGAGGATATAGAGGTGATGTTGTCAGAATTGACAGATACAGAAAGGGAACTCGTATTGGAAACAGGAAAACGACATGCTCAAGTATTATCAGGGAGACTAGAAGATAATTTCCCCAGTAGTAAACCAGAATGGGATCCGGGCAACGAAGAGCACTATCGACGATTGGTGCAGTACAGAAAGCTGATAGCGATGGGCTTGCGTAATGCGATCCCTAAGGCTATCAATTGGTCGATGTTATATGACATTAGGCAGGGAAAGGATGAGACCCCGTCAGAGTTTTTGGATAGACTTAGGGCAGCCATGAGACAATACACACCCCTGGACCCAGCAACGGAAGAAGGGAAACAACACCTGTTAGGATTAATGATGGGACAGAGTAACCCAGACATCAGAAAGAAATTGCAAAAGCTTGAACATCCAGAAAATAAAAACCTGGAGGCCTTGCTGAATGAGGCATGGAAGGTATATAATAATAGAGAAGTTGAGGAGAAGAAAAGGGAGGACAGGAGGATAGCTCGAGTAGTGGCTGTGGCAGTGGCAGCTCAGAAGACAGGTTACTCGGAACCTGGAACCAGGGGTAGGGGTAGAGGCTACCCGGTGAGAGGGGGAGGGAGGTTCCAACCCCACCCAGCTAGAGTAGGGCCAGATCAATGTGCATACTGCCTACAGACGGGACACTGGAAACAGGAATGCTCCCAGTTAAAGAGAAGGTTAATGGTCACCACTACCACCACACAGCAAGAAAGTGAATGAGGGGGACCGGTGGGCCATACCCTAGCAGACCCACTGGTTAAAATGGAGCTAGGGGAAGGTAAAAAGGAATTGGACTTTTTGATTGATACGGGAGCAACCTTTTCGGTTTTAAATCAAGAATTGGTACCTAAAAGTGATGAATTTGTACAAGTTGTGGGAGCAACAGGCCAACCAGAAAAGGCTTACTTTTTGAAACCTATCAAATACAAAATTGGGAAACAAATGGGAATACACCAGTTTCTGTATTTGCCAAATTCGCCAAAACCTCTACTAGGGAGAGACTTATTAGAAAACTTGGGAGCCATAATAAAGTTCAAAAAGGACAGATTTGAATTTCAAGTAAAAGAAGAACAACTGATTACAGCCCTAAGCCTAACAATCAGTTGTGTGAAACCTAAACCTGAGAATCACAATTTTGAGCGAATCCTGAGCGAGGCATACCCATTAGTATGGGCTACTGATATACCTGGAAAATCAAAACAAGCAGCACCGATTGTTGTTGAACTTAAAGATGGGGCAAGACCGGTGGTAAGAAAACAATACCCTTTGAGAATAGAAGACAGGAAGGGGATTGAGCCCATAATCAAAAGGTTTTTGGAACTGGGGTTATTGGTAGAATGTGAATCGGATTTTAATACACCAATCTTGCCAGTAAAGAAACCTAATGGAGCTTACAGACTAGTTCAGGACTTGAGAGCAATAAACGAAATAACCAAGATATTACATCCTTTAGTTGCTAATCCATACACGCTTTTAACTAGACTCAAGGATAATTTGGCCTGGTTCACTGTATTAGACTTGAAAGATGCATTTTTCTGCCTTCCCTTAGCTCCCGAAAGTCAAAAGATTTTTGCCTTCGAATGGGAATCTGTAGATAAAGGAAGAAAGACCCAACTTACCTGGACGGTATTGCCCCAAGGATGGGCGAACTCCCCTACGATTTTTGGGAATCAGTTAGCCAAAGAATTAGAACAGTGGGAAAGGCCGCTGGGAGATGGCACCCTTCTGCAATACGTAGATGACCTCTTAATAGCAACAGTAACAGAGGAAGAATGCATTGAATGGACTATTTCCTTGTTAAATTTCCTGGGTTTAAGTGGATACCGAGTCTCTCAACAGAAAGCACAGCTGGTGCAAAAAGAAGTGGTGTACCTGGGATACGAAGTCTCCAGAGGACAGCGATCCCTGGGAGCAGCTAGGAAAGAGGCCATCTGTCAGATGCCTAAACCAGAGACAGTGAGAGATCTGCGCGCCTTTCTGGGGATGACAGGTTGGTGTCGGCTATGGATCTACCAGTACGGGATACTCGCTAAACCACTGTATGATTTGTTGAAAGAAACTAAGGATGTTCTAGTTTGGACTCCCGAGACAGAAGGGGCCTTCAAGAAGTTGAAGCTGGAGCTAATGAGAGCACCGGCTTTAGGTCTCCCAGATGTATCAAAACCATTCTGGCTGTTCTCCCATGAACGACAAGGGATGGCCCTAGGAGTCCTGGCACAGCAGTTGGGAACACACAAGAGAGCTGTGGCCTACTTCTCCAAGCGGTTGGATGAAGTAAGTAAAGGATGGCCAGGCTGTCTGAGGGCAGTGGCTGCAGTGATAATTAACATAGAAGAGGCCAGAAAGCTCACACTGGGCCAAAAGATGACTGTGTTAGTATCTCACACTGTGTCGGCTGTGCTGGAACAGAAAGGCAACCATTGGTTGTCCCCTTCCAGATTCCTAAAATACCAGGCCATTTTGGCTGAATCAGATGACGTAACCATTCAGGTAACTAACATTGTGAACCCAGCTTCATTTCTAGAAGGGAGAGCCCCAGCAGAACCCATCGAACACGACTGCCTGGAAACAATTGAAGCCGTCTATTCCAGTCGCCCAGATCTCAAAGAAGAGCCGCTCAAAGGTGCGGACAACTGGTTCTCAGATGGCAGCAGCTTCGTGAAGCAGGGAGTAAGAATGGCTGGCTATGCAATCACCACTACAGAAAGGGTAATTGAATCAAACCCCTTGCCTGCAGGGACCTCAGCCCAAAAGGCAGAGCTAATAGCTCTGACCCGAGCCCTGGAATTGGCAGAAAACATGCAAATTAATATATGGACAGACTCTAAATATGCCTTTTCTGTTGTACATGCGCATGGGGCCATCTGGAAAGAAAGAGGACTATTGACTACACAAGGAAAAACAGTCAAACATGCAGAAGAGATTCTGCGATTGCTAGAGGCGGTCCAACTCCCAGCACAAGTGGCCATAATGCATTGTAAAGGACATCTGAAAGGTAACACTATACCAGAGATAGGGAACAGGAAGGCAGATACAGAAGCTAAATTGGCGGCCACAAGAAATAGGGAAGCGGAAATAGCGGCCCTAATACCAGGGGAGCTGGATATTAATATCCAGCCAGATTACCAAGAATCAGATCATAGATGGATTCAAAGGAATAAGGGCAAAATACTAGAAAATGGTTGGGGTCGATTAGAAACAGGACAGTTAGTGATACCAGGAAACGTGATGTGGCAGTTTGTGAAGACAGAACATGAGAAGGCCCATTGGGGCCTAGATTCGCTTTACCAATATTTGCAGACCAGAATAGCAGGACCAAAATTATTTACTACTATAAAACACGTTACGTCCCAGTGCGAGCGGTGTCTGAAAAATAACCCGAATACAGGAACCAAAGTACATCAAGGAGCCATAAATCGAGGTAAATTCCCAGGTGAAGTATGGCAAATTGATTTTTCTGAACTCCCAAGAAAAGGGGGGTTTCGGTATTTGTTGGTACTAACTGATACATTTTCTGGGTGGCCTGAAGCATTCCCTTGTAGGACAAATAAGGAAAGAGAAGTGACTAAAGTATTGTTGAATGAAATTATTCCACGGTTTGGGGTACCAAAGAGCATTTCTTCGGATAGAGGCACACACTTCTGTGCAAAAGTGGTGAGAGCAATAAGCAAAGCATTACAAATCAAATGGCAACTACACACACCTTATCGTCCACAGGCCAGTGGCCAAGTGGAAAAGATGAATCATCTCATCAAACAGCAAATTGCCAAAATATGTCAGGAGACTAATTTGCAGTGGTATCAGGCTTTGCCTATTGCTCTGCTTAGGCTGAGAGTCAAACCAAGATCAAAAGAAAAGTTAAGCCCATTTGAAATTTTGTATGGTAGACCTTATGCTATGCAAGTTGTAAATGGAGAAGTTATAGACCAAATCGGTAATCAGTATATTTATGATTATGTAATTACGGTGGGGAAACAGTTTGATAAGAATGCTACTGTGGTGATAGAGCACCAACCTAAGCAACCTGATTGCAAATTGCATCCGTTTAACCCCGGTGATTGGGTGTATGTTAAGAATCTTTTAGGAAAACCCCTACAAGAAAAGTGGGAGGGACCTTTCCAAGTGCTGCTGACTACCTTCACCGCGGTTCGGATCAAGGAGCGACCTACGTGGATCCACTATTCACGGGTCAAGAGAGCTCCGGAAAACAAACAAGAGGAGATCAAACCTGCCCTAGATGTACAGACTCCTGAGTCAGCTGTCTCCGCAGGATCACGTGAGAATTCAACATAAACTAACATTGACTTTGCCAAAACCTTTATCCCTCATAGCAGAATTTAATGCCGAAGCTAGAGCTGCATTGCGTAGCACGCCAATACAGTGGATAGGGTGGGTTGAAACATATAGTCAACAAGGACCTGACCCACAGGACCCTATTCACGATCAGCCGTGTTTTGGGTGTGGGGAAAGAAATTGTGTGGGACTAATTGGATTTCTTTGTGGAGGTTGTGATAAAAAATTTTGGAACGTACAAAGTTGTTTACTGGACCTCCAATGTTATGAGTGTAGCTGCAAAGAAGCAAGGGAAAATGACGACTATTTGGCCTTAGAGAAATTCGCCAACAGACCTATTTTAGAGGCTAGGGAATTATTTGAAGCACCCGAACAAATCGTATTAGGGTGGTGCCATTGGAAAGTACACCGCTGGTTACAATATTGTTTGAAACTTAGTCGTTCTAAGGTTTTATCGACCCGTTGCTATTCTTCTGTCCCACGACATCTACTAATAAGTGACCAAATTGGACCTTTTAAAAAACAAAGAGATCTAGACACTGAACTAGAAAAGATTATTTTACGAGTAAAGCAAATTCACACCAAGCAACAAGAACGCCAAAAGAAACAAAATTAACAGCCAGACATTATGACCCCGACTCCACCCCAAACCTTTACAACTCTGATCATTGGACTAATGGTAGTGCTTCCCCAAGGCTCTGCCCCAATAGACCCATGGTCTCATGCGCACCAGTGTATCCACCCAGAGTTGGGAACGAGAGGGCCCTATTTCGAGGTTTATGCCTTACGAAACAATCAGCCATATGCAAGTGAGGTGTGGGATCAGCCCTCCATGGTAGCATACAAGGGAGACCAAGTCCAAATTGGGTGTCGAGAACTTGACCCAGAGGAAGGGAAAACAAGGCGGCTAGTATTAACAATTAAACCCTTGATGCCAGCCTTTAAACATAACCTAATTACCTTTAGTCCAGTGAAAATGGGCAGGCCCACAGTTTGGATCCAGCAAAAAGGCCCAATTTCATGTCAGTGGAGCGACTTCAGGGAGGATCCACCTGGATCATAACAACCGATAAAGGGGGTGATTTATAGAGAAGATTCACTTGGGGAGCTACGCCCTCAAAACATAACCTATGACCCTCACCCCCTTCTCCATTCTCCGGGAGAAATTGTAATATCTAGTGGTCCTGAGGGAGGAAAAGCACTGTGTGAGATGGCATTTAGATTGGATCAGTCAATGACGTTCACATGTGAAAGAGAGTTGAAAACACTGGGACAGGATATTAGCTCCCTCGGGCGTGCTCTCGGGCGTGCTGTCGATTATAGGATACAATTGCCAGAAGACGTGATCCCATTGTATCCAGATCTAGACTTGCCTCAAGAAACCACCCTACCAGTGGAGTGTAAAGCAGTACACAACCTAACCTTTATAGGGCCTCAGGTGATAAGAAAATCTAACGAACTGAAATTATTGTTAGATCCCACTTATTCCCTGAAGAAGGTGCAAATGAACATTCACACCGATATTACTTATTTGCAAAAGGATTGCCGACCATTTATACAGCAAAGCCTTAAGGGATGGAATGCATGGCTAGCGACAAGGTCTCATCACAGAAAAACAAAAAGAGATCTAAGTGGGTGGATTGGCACCGGATTTGGTATAGTAAACACAATAGATCAAGAGGTATTAGTAAACAAATTAAGTACCGTCACATCGAGCTTAAGAAAGCTTAAGGTGCCTCTCAGTACATCCATGCTTACATTAGCTGAAACACAATCGCTAGTGGTGAAATTACTAACCATGGTAGCGAACCACACTGCAGAGGATTTTGTAAAGCTTGCTAACTACACAGGGGAGCTTGGCAAAGACATTGCACTCGCTATCCAATGCTCTCAGACGCAACAATGGGTACAGTCGGTAGCGGCAGGAATAATGAGAGAAGGAACGGCAGGTATATTACCTCAAGAAATAAGGGAAACAATACTAAAGGACAATCATACTACACGATTTGAAAGGGACCATCAAGCTTGGTGGCAGTTAGTGAACTTCACTTACGAACCTCAACGAGAACACGTTGAAGCTTATGTCCTCACCATTAGTGCGGCAGAGGAAAGAGGTATCTTTCCCATCCTCACTTTGGGGACAATGCATCAAGATGTCATTGTCAGGCCAATAAACCATAACGTTTGGGCCAGTTATGATTACACCAAAAACAAGTGGCAATCGGTTAGCACAGAAGCATGCATCCCTAGAGGACAATTAGGCTATGTTTGCGAAAATGCTGTGGTAGAAGCCGAAGATTTATGCTTAGATGCTGAAAATAGTGTATGCACCTTAAAAATGCTTCCGCATGATAAAACACAATCACAAGTTTATTATATAGGAAATGGGTGTGCTTGCGTAAGGACAGCTTGTGACAACGTCACTATAGATAATTGCCTAGCAGAGACTAACAATACTAACTTTTGTGCATGCAACTTTACCCAGATCATAGGTTGTGATTTTCATTACACTGTCCCAATAACTACCCAACAGCTAATTAACGCAAATTTCAACCTATATCAAGAGATACCGAAATTACAAATAGGGATGAACGTTAAAATTCTCAAAGCAATGCTTGCACACCCTGAAGTGAAGAAATTGGTGCAAAAGGTGAATCAAACAACTAAACGAATGGTATGGCAGATAGAACACAATTCAGAAAGGATAAAGAACGTCCTGACCGAAGTAGAACAAGTAGGCCAGCATCACTGGTGGGACATCTTTACAGGATACTCCCCAACAGCTACACAGGTCTTCCATTACCTAGTGCACCCAATGCTAGTAGTAATTATAGCTTTGTTATTACTAACTCTTACAAACATTTGTTTGTGGTGGAGACTAAGAGGCATAATGAAGAGGACCCAAATGATTTGGGCAATGGCACGAGCCTATCAGTGTCCTGTGAGACCAGAACTTGACGAAAGAATTCGTAAGCTATAAGAAAAGGGGGGAATGAAGCCCCAAAGCAGATAGCCTCCAAGAAACGAGTTAAAACATAGAATGTGAGGCATTTGAAGAAGACATAATATTAGGAAACACATAGAGCAATTAATCAGCTAAAGCATGAAACACAAGGACAGGAAGGAGATAGGGATAGGGGGAACTGATGGGCTAAGCATGTTCAGAGCCAACAATGTCAAACTGACCCTAAGAACTCTGCCAAGCTATAGAGACCAAGCCAAGTACACCGGGAATTAACCAAATTAGGGAAGAGGTTCAAAAGTTTAAAGAGGAAGACTCATCGGAAAGACCCCATCTATGATGAAGGCAACAGGAACGACCACCTGAAAATTCCCCAAAAGAGATGTCTCCACCTACGCTCCGCCCACGCTCCGCCTACACCACGCCCCATATGAATATGCATGATTGTGTATCTGATCTGATGTAATCCTATACCCAAAATTGTATATAAGGCTTGCTTTTGCTATGTGAACTCAGAAATCCATTTCGTGATTTCTCCGACGCGTCGTAATAAAATACCTCCTGCTTATCTGACTTAGGCTGAGTCTCTTAAGCAGTTATTCTCGCCTTTTGGGGCAAAATTCGGCATCATATCTCCCATAGAAGCACTACCATAAAAAATTCTCACTCACAAAGACATGGAAGAAATCAAATGTTGCACACAGTCACTGTTTGCCAGTGTTGGCTTCTGGCCATGGGCATCCACGTGGGGATGTGCTGTGTGAGACTGTGAGTGATGAAGAGGCACTTACCTATTGCTGGGAGGTACTGAACCATTACTTACCATCCTTTGTTCCTGTTCATATTCAAAAACCTCATAGCATTATTTTGTTAAATGAGTAGTTGCTGGTCCTCAAAGAAAATATTTAATTTTCTATAGCAAGTGTGTGCTTCTAACACATCCAGCCCATCTGGTCACACCCTCATATGTTTGAACCCATTTTAACTCAGCTAAGAAACAACATTCTGTTCCTTCTCGAGCAGGTACTAATATTCTCTGGCTCTGGCTTGCAACTTACCTTTGCACAGTAAAGAGAAATTCAGCAACTATCAGTTTGCTACTGGGATTTCTAAGCAGGTGCAAATTTAAGGGCAGAACAAAGGGCAAAAACGAGAGATGCAAATAGGAACTGCGAAGTGATATATGCTCGGTGATGAGAACTTGAAGTAAAACCGGATATTAACTGTAAGAAATGTGAAGTCCTAATTTCTCCCTAGCTCCCCAAATAGAAGGAAATAAATGCTTTGAAGTAGGATATTCTCAGTGAATTAGAGTGAGTGTTTTCATTTTATCTTCCTAATAATGATTTAAGATGACTTTTGCATGAATTTAAGCACTATAAAGAAATGAAAGCCTGGGAGGAAGATGGTTCTGAGGAATATTTCCATGAAAAAATATTGAGAATGACTTTCAAAAGCATTTAAGTGACTTATAGCCTACATCTTCTGAACTTAAACTCTTTGGAGAAAACACTTCAAAGATGCCTGGGGGTGCAATTATGCCTTACAGCTGGAGCAGTCCTAACCATTGCCCTCCCTTTTTGTTCAGACTCTGGTCCAAGACCCTTTCTCTTTGCCCTGCTTTAGCTTTTCAACCTTTACAATGGTGCCTGTGCAGGACCAGTTCAAACAGTATAACCAGCAGAATTAGCAATTTCTCCCTTTCAGTTTAGCAAGTTGAATCAGCTTAGCAAAGGATCCAGCCACCCCCAGAACATGTATGAGGGCATGGTGCAACAGGACAGCTGCAACAGCTCTTCAATATGACCCCCTGAAATGCGTTTTTTATGCAAGGAGTATAGAAACCAAACCTTCCATTTCAAAAATGACTCTAGAAACTAAACACTTTTTTTTTTTTTAAACCAAGAATTTGGCTCATTAAAGCTCAGGTTCTTTTGGGAATGAGGCTCCATAGAATTACAACAGTAATTCATTTTTTATTAGCCCTCTCTTGGCTGTTTTACAAGGATTTTGCACTGTCCCAATGCACTCCTGGTCACCCTCTTGCTGTGCCAGACTCCACATCCTGGCCACAACTTTTCCCTGGGGATGAGCCAGAGGATGCAGCAGAGAGAACAGCCCCCATGCCTGGAAGAGGCCATGAGGAGGCTCCAGGCAGGGCTCTGGGCACTTGCTCGTGGGAAAAGTGACTGAGATCTCCCATCTGGCCCTGCCTCCCACTGAAAGCTGTCCCCTGTTGTTGTACCCAAAAATGACACCCTGGTTCTTCACTCAGGCTCACTGGCTGGTTCACTGGGTGAGTAACTGCTCTGGCACTTTTGGTGAGATTGTTCTGCAGGAGCAATCTCACCCACATCTCCCTCCAAGAACTGTTTTTCTTAGCTATAACAACTTTTTATAATAAAAAGTCCTTAATTCAATTTTGAAACTTTTTGTTTCATTGCAGTGTGCTGACGACATAAACTGTATAATGGTCATTTATCTTTTCATCTCAGGGTTGATGATACATCTCATGCCTTGGACTTGCACAACTGATCTTGTTTGTACATCTAAATTTTCTTCCTCGTTATCTGGAATGTTGTGTCCAGTTCTGCGCTCCTCAGAAGAAAAAAGACAAACTACTGGAGAGGGTCCAGTGGAGGCCACAAAGATGATGAAGGGTCTGGGGCATCTCCATATGAGGAGAGACTATGGGAGCTGAGCCTGTTTAGTTTGGGGAAGACTGAGGGGAAAATCTCATTAATGCATATATATAGCTCCAAGGATGCCAAGAGGATGTTGCCAGATTCTTCTCAGTGGCGCCCAGTGACAGGACAAGGAGCAGTAGCCATGAACCAGAACATATTTAATTCCACCTCAACATGAAGAACTTCTTCCCACGGAGGGTGGCAGAGCCCCGGCACAGCTGCCCAGGGAGGGCGCGGAGTCTCCCTGTTTGGAGACATTCCAGTGCCACCTGGATGTGTCTCTGTGTCCCCTGCTCTGCTCCGGGTGACCCTGCCTGGGCAGGGGGCATTGGGCCGGGTGGTCTCCGGAGGTCCCTTCCAACACAAACGATTCTGTGATTCTGTTATTTTAGGTCGTTTATTTCGTACCGGTAGAGAAAAGCCTTTTGAATCCTTCCACGCCGCTTTTATATATTGGCCTGGGGAATTTCAAACTTCGGTATAAAAAAAAAAAAAACTCCCACTCCCTCGGGCACGGGCACCCCCGCCGGCGAGCAGCCCAAGGCTCCAGGACGGCCCGGACGCGACCGCCCCCGGTCGGGACAGCCCCGGCATGGCCGCTCCGCCTCCGCGCCAGCGCCGACCCGGAAAGCGTTTGGAGGTCGCGCCGGCAAGATGGCGGCGCCCAGGCGGTGAGGGGAGAGCGGCGCAGCAGCCGCGGCCATGAGCGCCGCCCGCAGCTGCCGCCCGCCCCGGGCGCTCGCAGGTACCGCGGAGCCGTAGGGCGAGAGGGCCGGTGTGCGGGCAGGGCCGGGGCGGCCCGGGGCTGCTCTGTGGAGCGGTGCCCGGAGCCTGCAAGGCTATGCGTGTGCGTGTCCCCGTGTGCGGCGTGTCCCCGTGTGCCACACTGCGCTGTGTGTCCTCCACACGTGTTTGACTTTGGGGCTCTCCTATGGCAGCTGCTTCCTCGCCGAGATAATCTTGTCGATAGTGTATATAGTAGTGGGACAATTCTGTGTTGTATGATGCTCCATCACCAAGGCTGCCTGAGCTCAAGCAGCGTTTAGACAACCCTTTCCAGGTCAGGGTGGGATTGTTGGGGTGTCCTGTGAAGGGCCAGGAATTGAATTCGATGATCCTTGTAGTCTTTTCCAGCTCAGGATATTCTGTGAAAATACGTCTTACTGATGCTCGGGAATTTGGAAGAAACGCCCAAAATTATTGGGACTTCCCTACAGTGTAGTTTTGGGCCTCTTGGGATAAGAAAGAAAAAGGGGGGTTGGGATGTGTCCAGGGAAAAGAACGGAGCTCAGGAAGGGTCTGGAGCACCAGAAGCAGCTGAGGAGGCTGGGGGGGATCCTCAGCTTGAAGAAAAAGAGGCTCAGGGGAACTTCCCATTCTCCGCAATTCCCTAACGGGAGGGTGCAGCTAGGCGGAGATTGAGCTCTACTCCCAGAGGCAAGGGACAGGATAAGAGGAAGCAGCCACAAGTTGGGCTAGGGGAAGTTTCTGTTGGATATTAGGCAAAATTTCTTCTCTGAATGGGTGGTCAGGCACTGGCACAAGCTGCCCAGGGCAGTGATAGAGTTACCATCCCTGTAAGGGGTAAAAAGCCATGTGGATGTAATACTTGGGGACATGGTTCAGTAGTGGACCTGGCTGTGCTGGGTTAATACTGAGATTTGATCTTCAAGGTATTTTCCGTCTTTAAGGATTCCATGATTTTCCAGTGTCATGTTCTTTCACCTGGAGAAACAAACATTTTCCATTACCTGACCCCGGTTCCCATTTGTGGGGGTGTACTGTGTCACAGCTGACAATAGGCACTGTAGTCTCAATTAGAGGCAAACTCAGTGGCAGAGAAGAAACTGGAATCTGCTGTTACTTTTTTTCTCGTTTTCCATTAAGCAGGATTATTTGTGTGGCATCTGAGGCGCGCTGGTGCACGGCAGATACCGTGCCGGTTTGTGCACCTTTACCATGTGGCCAGCAACAAGTTGATTACGTTTCAGTACTTCAACTTTCTCAAACGAATGGTAAGTCAAGGAGTGTATCTATCCCCTAATTTTCATTCATCCCATGTGATAAGTCAAAATGGAGATTAGTTGATAAGAGTAATTTTCTTATCAGCCAAACTCAGCTAATTTAAGCATCTCCATTTTTCACTAAATCAGTCAAAGCATTTGGTGTCCTAAAACATCTCAGGCTGGAGGAAACCTTCTGTAGCAAGGACAGTGCCTTGTGTTGCAAAGTCTCCCCTGCTTGACAGGAGGCTTCTGTACCCTTGAAATAGGGCACTCACCTCCTGCTGAGAAACTTGACATAAAATTATTTTTAAATAATTATTTATTAAAAAGTCACTTTTTATAATAAAGTCACATCTTGGCTAGCAATCATACAAGTAGTAGATGGAACTCACTTGTGGAGGTGGTGTGTTCTCAGTTCGTTGGTTTATTTGAGTCAAAATTCCTGAGCTCATTAAATTAATGGGTTACATTTACAGTGTGCTGTTAGTTTTAGGTATTAAATAAGCTGTAATTATCATTAAGCCCCTTGAAATTATGTCATCTTCTTTGACCAGTTGTATCATATGGTGGTGGATGGTAGCAATTTTTTGAAATTGGTCTGCTGGTTTGAAGTGTATTCACATTGCTCATTCAGAGTTGCAGACTCATTGTAATTACTACTGTACACTTGAAATCAGGATTGGTTGAAAGTTCTTTATTTCTATGCTTCTGGTGCTTGAAATAGATAGAATATTTGGGGGAAGAAAATATGACAAGAGAATTTAAATGCTCTTTTTCTTATTCTGTGTTTATTCTGTGAGCTCTAAAAGAGAGCAAACAACTCTATTCTGATTTATTGTTCAACATATTTTCCTTTGAAATTTGTTGTCTAATTAATAAAAAAAATTGGCATAAATAATAATAGACTAATATGGGAGATGATTTTATATCATAGGTGGTAGATTGTCTTTTTTGGAATATTTTAAATTTTTTCATTATTAAATATGCATAAGTTTAGTGCTTATGTTTGGAAACTGAAGTTGTGTGGGCATTTGTATATTTCCCTGTTTAAAGGTGAATTTTGTTTGGTCAAAGGTTGGGCTCAATGACCTTGGAGGTCATTCCAACCTTTATTATTCTGTGAAACTGATCAGTTGTAAGTTACATTGGATTACGTAGTGGTTTTGAATATGAACAAAGAGTTTGCTGTTGTAGCTGTTGGCGGGGAAGTAAACATTCAGATGCAATTTTCCAAGCTTACATAAACATTGATTCAGCTGTGAGTTGTAAAGCTGCTTTTGTAATAACTAAGCCAACTTCAGAAGTCTGTGTGTGAAATAAGTGTCTGAAATTCAGATTAACTCAGTTGTGTCATAGAAGTAATTCTCGTAACAAGAATAAAACAGTAGTAATATTCTTGGTGTTAATAAAGTGAAATGGACAGAAATATCTTTATCTATTTAACATTTCTCATTGTATTTAGTATGTAACACAGTGCAACAAAGACCTCAGTCAACGAGCCAAGCCCAAGTCCGATTCAATTGTGTCTCCTTTTCGTGACCTTCAGCAATTGGATCAGGAAAAAAAGGTTGTACACAGAATTAGCTCAGCTTCACCTGTTCCTCAGTCGTGGTCTGAGATGTCAAGCAGAAATGAGTTGAGAGAAGTGAAATCAGCTGCAGAAACTGAAGGCTCAGTCATACCAGGGCGAGCTGAATCCAAGGAAGACAGGCAATGGAAAGAAATGAAGCTACGGCTGGATGATTTGCCAGGAATTTTGGCACGCTTGTCCAAAATCAAGCTTACAGGTATTACTGGTAATTTTTTCTCATTTCTCTGCATTCTGCTTGAAGCAGAATTCTTTGGGATGTTACTGGTATGGTTTAGTTTTGCATGTGATAATTCCCACTTTATTGATGCTAAGTTGGGTCAATTTCAATCAAGTATGTGCTAGGAAAATTGTTTTATGGAAGCATTTAATAGTTGTCCCATTAATTTTGTTTAAAAACTATGAGAATCAGCTAGTTTCTGGGAAATAAGCAAGTGTTAATAGACAGACTACAGTGAAACTGGGTAAGGAAGTGAATTTACAAATAATGTGTTCAGTATTTGAGGTTGTCTTGCATAAGTTTTCCAGTGTTTTGTCTTATTTACATACCTTGCACTATAGTACTGCTGGTTGTGAAATTAGCACTAGAAGTCCCAAGGTAAGATAATCCAAGTGGTTTCCTATATTAGAAAGGAAAATGTCTGAATCTGACTGATTGAATTTTGTAAAAGAAGATCTGATTTACTTTTCAGTCATTGATAGTGTTGTGTTTTCAAACCGGCAATTTGTTAAGCAATTGCCTTGCAGCCTTAACTACATTTTGTCTTGTTCAAGTAATAATACTTAACGACTTTATGTAACTCCTTTGCCAATAGAAACAATTATAAATTACTCCTTTGCCAATAGGTAGTGCTGTGTATACTTTTATTTCTAAGGAGGCTCTAATTATCTGACCAAAGCCTTACATCTTGTCTGTGATATCAAGTCCAAGAACAGAAATGTAATTTCCTAAGTCCTTGCCTGGGCGCTCTCCAGTTGGTCAAGTGAATTCCTCATAACAAGACTGTTCTTTGCTCTAAAAATTTGTTATAATGAATGTCCTGAATTCAGCTTACTTTTAAAAACTTTTTTGTCTTGCAATATATAAGTTTTCATTGTTTGTTTTTCTGTGGAAAAATCTTGCTGACCATATAGAGTGTGTAATGGTAATTTACATTTTCATCTGTGTTCCTGATAAATCTTGTGTTTTGGGCTTGGCACAACTGATCTTGTTTGCACATCCTAATTTTTTTCCTCATTGTTTTTAGAAAGCCTTAGGTCATTTATTTTGTGCTGATTAAGGGAACAGAGAGAAAGAAAATTGACTATTGTTGAAAGCACTTGAGGTTTTTTTTATATGTTTGCTGATGGGTAAGCTCAGTGCTTGTACCACATCTCAGTGTTACTGCTGCTTCTTGAAATGGGAGTTTCAACAACTTCAGCAAGATGGGAGAGTGTCATTTTCAAGAGAAAACAATTTCATGAGATACATTTCTGTGTGGCCTCAGAGTTGCTGCAAAACTCTTCAACAGTTCCTGGTAGCCTATTTTAACTAGGCAAGCACCTCTCTGGATTTAAAATAGGGTATAGAAGGCAAAGGTTAAGGAATTTGATTCCCTTCAGGACTATTGTTTTTTATGACAGTGCCTTTTGAAGTGTAAGCTTGACTGCTAGTTTCTGAACAGCTGTACAGTTTTTAATCAAGCTTGCAAGCCTGTTGGGAAAGGGACTGTGGTTTTAGTCTATCTCTGTCTTCTCATGTGCTTGGAGGAATTCTTGATCCTAGGTAAATGTAGTAAACTTCATCTATTGAGAAGGTATAGAGAGATACAGGGAAAAACTTAGCCTCTTTTCTCGTTGTGATCTTTATGTGTTTGGTGTGCAGATTTTTTGTAAGTGGAAAGTGTAAAAGAGTAAGTTGGATGAAGATGATTTTGTAGAAGGAGAGTTCTATTGTTGTTCTTTATTGGTCATGGGATAGGATAGGACATAAGCAGGAATAAGACTGTGTGTAATATGTAGAGCAAGGAAAATTTTTAACAACTTGTGTAATCATTTAGACAAATTATATATTCTGTAAAGACTGTGGTGTTGTAGTTCTTTGATTTTTTTTAAAGAAGAATATATTCTCTGAGGTCAGTTTTTAAGTTGCAAATGTCATTCAACTCAGTTCCTTTCACCCATGAAGTTGTGATAGATCTCATATCCTGTGTGGTTTTTTTGGCAGACACTTTATTTATACTTTTTAGAGTATAAAATAACAAAAAAACAAACTCTGCATGATGCCAAAATGGGACTTCCTTATGCTCTGTTCTTTTCCTGTTGCTGCTAGAAAGAGATTTTTTTGTTTGTAGTATGAACTGTACTTCACCTTGGAAAGGAAACGAGTTTTGCTATTTCCATGCTTCATGTAAACTGCAGCTTTTGTGACTCTGCTGTTAGAAACTCTGCCTTAAAAACAGGAATAGATTTTGTTTATATTCTTTTGCCATAGAAAATAATTAGGAAACTTTTCATTACATGTCACATAATCTACCTTTTTGGGTTCAATTTTCATCTATTCCCATCTCTGTGGTGTTTTATGTTGGCTGCTCTCTGAACAGCTGTATCCTACCACCCAGGCACTTGGAAAGCTAATGCATCTGTCTGATAGATTTTCAGAATTATAAATGCATTGTTTTCAACTTGATCCTAAAGCTGCTGTGTAACTGCAAATAGCAGAGAGTCAAGGGAAGGGATGGGAATAAGGAAATTTGTGATGCATGCGCACACTAGGAATTTCAGGTTGTCTCGTCTTCTTAAATTTAACTTCAAGTTTAGATTTAAGTAATGTTTCCTCCAAAGATTACAGATGAAAACTCAGATGAACTATATGTAAAACCACAGGAAAATCAAAGTTCAGTTTTTAGTTTGGGCAAACTGAGGAAAGCATGATATGAAAAATGATGAGTATTCCCTTAGATAATGCTCTAGGGTTTGTGGACATTTCCTTGTTGTTGCTCCTGTAGCATGTTGGTCTTTCTGTGAGGACAAGCAGCTAAATTGGAACAGGCTGTTCCATCCCTGGAAGTGTTCAAGGCCAGGTTTGATGGGGCTTGGAGCAACCTGGGATAGATTCCACCCCCCCACCCCACAGGGGGTTGGAAATCGATGATGTTCAAGGTCCCTTGCAACCCAAACCATCCAGTGATTCCATGATTCTGTGATGTGCAGTGTAGAGGTTTTCTGCGCTGTTTAGGCTGTTTAGGTCCAGGGACGCCACTTGTAAGGTTTTCTGGCTGTTTAGGTTTGTAAGGTTTTCTGTGAGCTGTTTAGGTGGCCTGGAAAGGCCCAGGGATGGCCTTGAAGAGCCGACGCTTCAAAGGACGAGGAGAGACTTCTGATCTTGTCTCGGTCTTGGTGTTTATTAATTGTTTATCTAAAAGATTTTCTCTCAGCCCAACAGAGGTCTGCACAGCAAGTCAGCCATGGGCACACTGCGAGCCCCCGGGGCGGTCACTTATCTTTATACCCGAAGTTACGTGTACAATATTTATCATTTCTCCCCAATACCTTCTACCCTTATTAACCGGTGCACTTCTAGTAATAACCAATCCCAAAGTGCCACCACCACCACAGAAGATGGAGGCCAAGAAGAAGAAGAAGAACAGGACACGCCCCAATTCCTCCATCTTACTTCTTTAGACCCCCCTGTACCAAAATCCTAAATCCTGTGTTTTACACTTTAACTAACTTATCCCTTCACCATTCACCCAGTGAAATCCTCCCAGCCCTCATACAGGTCTCATCTCCTGTGTAGGATCAAAGTCCAGCCACCAGACACTTCCGGCAACATTCCAGGATTCCCGAGCCCCCCAAGGGTGGTCTCGGCCTCTCTGCACCTCAGTCCTGAGGTGCTGAGATCCCACAGTGCAGCACCTTGTGTCTTTGAGAAAAGACTGATCATGGTGCTCAGTGCTTCAGTGCAGTTGGCAGCGTGGTGATCAGTCAAAGCCTGGACTTGATGATCTTGGAGGTCTTTTCCAACCTACTTGAATCTGATTACATAGCACCTGTCTAAGATGTGGGTCAACGTGTGCAGACAAGTATGCTGATTTCTGAGCATTTTCAGTTTTGAAGACTAAACTAGAAATTTTTTCATACATCTTGTTATAAGAAAATAATTCTGTTGTGAATACTAGCAAACAGTATTGGATGTATTGCTTCTGTATGGATTTCTCTGTGGAATGTTGATCCTCTAGCACAAATGTGCTGAACCTGAAACCAGAAGCCTGAGATATTTGGTACTGATTAAAGGTGTGATTGTGAACATCCTGCTTCATCTCTTGTCTGTTGTGTATTGGTGACACGATGATGAAGATCTGGTTTTGCAGACTGACTCTTGATGCTTACCAAACTGCAACAATGACTACATGAGGGGTCTGTGTTGTGTTTGTAGGCTGAAGGTGTGGTAATAGCTGCTATAGTAAAAAATGCATTTACTTTAGTGGAGGTCTTTTATGTTCCCAGTTAATTCTGGAATAATAGCATTTATTCTTTAAATGAAAACTTCAGTATGGCCGGAAACTTTGAAAAATACTTATTGGTTGTTACTGTTCTGATTATTGCCAATTTACCTTTATTAACAGTTCTAAATATATTTAATATACTTGTCAAAGTAGTTCTTTTGTGATTATTAAACCAGTAACTATTATCCCATCAAAGAAACTAAAGCATTCTGGCAATTGGTTTTCCATGCTACAAGAAAAGCAAATGAAATAAAAAGAAACCATTACTGTAGTTCATTTTTAGCAAAGTATTTTAAAATTGTTTGATGGTAAGAGGTTATCTGTTCTGTTTGTAATATTGCACTTGAATTTTGCATGATTTGGTGCAGATTTGTTTCAAATTATTTCCCCAAGTTTAAGTTTGCTTCAGGAGCGTGGCCTTTATTAATGTGCAGGTTATAATCTGTATCAACACTGTGATGTTCCCAAACAAACCTGGGTTTACAAAGGACTTGTTGGTTAGATGAGGATCTCTAAGTACTGCTGCTACAGCTGGCTTTTTAGAAACTGAAGTGTGAAAACTCTGGAAGGAGTATTTCTTCAGCTTTTGGGAAGCAACTTTCTTTTAAGGGCTATAGAAACTTTTGCAGTAAAGCAGTGAAATTGTTGAAAAAAAAGTAAAAATGCATTTGCTTTTCTCCTTCTGTATGTACTGATATATCACCAGTACAGGAGTAGAAGGGAATTCCAGAGCAAGACTGATTTGCTTTGGCTTTCTGTGCTTTTATTTTGGCTTGGCTACTTTTTAATAGTAGGTAAACAAAATATGGCATAATGATTCACATGCTATAAATACAAAAGATTTATATAGGCAGAGCACATTGTGATGAAGTGGAAAAGGAATGTAAAGAACACACTAAACTTTTGGACTGTGTTTTTTATGCCAGAAACATTATAATTCACTCTTTGTCACCAATCTATTAGCCTTTTCTTTTTCATCTACACTGACGTGGGAGACAAATGTCCTCTGTTAATTTTTGTTAAAGCAAAAAATGTTTAAAAGACTGAAAATAGGGCTTAGGCTGAGATCATAAGTTTAAATCTTGGCTTCTTTTTGAAGAGCGTGTATAATGCCAGCTCCCATCAACAAGTCTTGAAAGGATCGATTCCATCTATTATGCAATAAGGTGAAGTTAATTTGGCCCCTAATGCACTAAACTAACAGGGATTAAAAAACAAACAGAGTCAGTGACCTCATTCCCTTGATGTGATCTCAATTAAATACACTTTTCCTCCATGAGGGAAGTTGAAGAGTAAATTATTGCTTCCACAGTTAAAGAAAATAAACTTTCCAATCCAAAGGGAGCATTTTCCTATTTACTGCTAATGTGCTGTATTGGAATATTTGGGCGATGAGGAAAGCAGGGGATGCCTGGTGTGCAAACCCTGCCCAAACAAGAAGTACCTGCTTTAGTGAGATATGGGAGAGGATGTACTGCAGCCTTTTTAAATGAGATCCTGATAAGTCATGCTCAAATCACCGGCTAAAATTAATCTATAGAAATCAATGGGGACTTTAATTAGTGTTGTAACTGTACAGTGTTAGAATTTCTTTGGGGTCAGGGTAGTGGTAATGTTACACTGTTTGCCAATCCATTCCACCTTTCTTCTCCAGTAAATGAGTTGGTGTTTTCCCCTAATAAATTGGTGTAAAGTGCTCTCTAAGATAAGTTTTAATTAAATTCTTGTCTAGAAGCGAGCATGTGATTTATTATGCAAAAAAAATGAATGTAATCACTCTTGGAAATGCAAATGCCACTGTTCACTATCATTTTCAGTGCATTTTTTGAACTTTCTCAGTTGTACCAATGCATTTCATTTTTTTTGTGCATTCCTAAGGAGGATTCAAGAGTTTGGAAACTAACATAGTGTTGTAATTATATAATAAATAGGATCTAGTCTTTCAGAATGATCAGTAGCTTCATGTTCATTTGTCTGGTGAGGTAGCAGAATCTGTGATTCTTTCAGAGCTGCTCAGAAGGGTGAAGTTTTGTCATAGATCCACTGTATTGTAGAAGTAGCCTGTGAATCCGTAACAAGGCTATATCATTAATACTTATTATATTATGCATATTATTATTATAATATTCAGCCATCAGTGGACTTTAATACTTAGAGAAAATTTCTGATGAGCAGCAAGTTTTGTCCATTGTGTTTTCAGGATTAAATCCTAAGGTTGTTAGGCAGGCTCAGTTCTTGAAAAGAGCACTTTTCATGTGCATCCTTACTGGCAGGTCTCTGCCATGACATTTAGTATTTCATCCCAAGCAGTGCTGCTTAATAGATAATCCAGGTATTTTCAGTCAGCAAGATTATTTATTTGTCATTTAACTTCAGACAAAAAGGAGACTTCATAGAAATCAGGAACATAAGAAAATTTTGATACTTTGATTTAAAGTAGCTGAGATCTGAAGCATGTAACTACATCAGAACATACTTTAAATACCTTCTGTTTAATAATTAATAATTTCAGATTGTAAGGTTCAAGGTTATGAGTGAGATGTTCCATAAACATGCTGACTTTCATAGTATTTGTCATATCATACTATTTCTTGCCAAAAGTTAGGTTTTTGAGACCTATTATTTGGCTAATTATAATACTGGGATTAAAACTTGGGTAATTTTTATTTTAAGGATGTGGTTTGCAGTACTGTACTAAAGTTACAATTTTGCATGACAAAACTGAAATTGATTTTTTATGAACCCACTGAAATTTTGAGGCCATTAAGTGTGGTTGGGTCTCTGTGATGATATAATTGTTCTTTCAGCCCAAAATGGGCGTGTCAAATAGAAGCAGTGGAAACAGAGATTGTGCAGTGAAATTTCTGCAGCTACATGCCCCAAATATCTTTTTGACTCTGCACTGCTTAAATTCCTGCTATAATTTGATATAAAGCATGTATCTCAGTGTGGGATTTTTTTTTTTTACTCTTTTTTCTTCTGCATTAGACTTTGCAGCGATGTGTGAGTTACTGGAACAAATATCGGTCCTGTGCACGTTGTGTAGGGCAATTTGGTCCTGTAGGAAATCCATAAAATAGGGAATACAGAGACATTGTTGTATCCTTACATCTTCTGCTAATGTGCTGCTGCTTTTGGGTTTCTTATTTTATTTCTGGCAGTTCTCCATCTCATTTTTGATTTCTTTATGTATAGTGTTTGTATTAATTGTATCCAGTTCCTGGAGCTAGTGTGAACCATAAAGATAGCAAAAAGTTAATCTGCACAAGAGTTTTTTCAGGGTTTGAAAGCCATAACTCTAGTGCTATGTACAAAGATGGTTTCTTGTTGATGCTTTGAACTGTGCTCTCGCTTGCGTTGCAGCTCTGGTTGTCAGCACCGCGTCCGCTGGCTTTGCCATGGCCCCAGTCCCTTTTGAGCTCACCCGTTTCCTGCTCGCCTCCCTCGGAACTGGCCTGGCATCCTGTGCTGCCAACTCCATCAATCAGGTCAGTCCATCTCTTCATCTGCACAGCAAACCGGTGTCATCCTGGCTTCTGAAACGCTGCCAGGAGTGTGACTGGATGGCCGGGAGTGCTGTGCCTTCAGCTGCTGCCTGAGCTCTGAGCTGCTAAAACTGACACCACACAAGTAATATGTGCCTGAGGATTCAAGTGGGGTTGCTAGGCCCAGTTTGTTAATACAGAATGGAGTTGATGAGGTTTTAAGCCTCTCAATAATAATGTTTATCTTGGTAATACCCAAGCCTGGGTCCCTGGAAATGACAGGAAGAACTGGGTAATTGGAGTGTAAGAATAGCCAGTGGGGATCCAACCTTGTGGGCTAGATTCTTCAGTTGTGTTACTGTATGACCTCATTGGATCTGTCTTAAGAGTGGCTCAGATCCACTTAAAACATCTATAGTGGGACTTCAGTGGGATTTTGTCCAGGCTGGGATCATGGTATCTCCAGCACATCTGCAAAATGAACCGAGAACCTCCATTTTGTGGAAGTTGTCCCATGCCAGAGATGTTCCAAGTGCCTGAACTTGAGCTTCCCTGTGTGTGTCAACAGGCCTGTGGAGCTTGATGCTGATCGTGGCTCTCCTGCGCTCAGTTGTGAAGCACAGTGGCTCTTGGGCTCTCCCAAAGGAAAGCCTAACTAATGAACAGGTTGTAAAACTTGTGGTGCTGAATGGTGTTTCAAAGTGTAGTAGCTATGGTCGCTTTCAGTTGTAAATGTGGCCTGGAAAAAGAAGGAGCAGCCCAGTGCCACTATTGACAGCACTTCATGGTTTCAGCAACCACTTGTGACTCCTGGAACTCCAGTAATGGAGGTTTCCTGGGATCCACACTCTGGAGTCAACTTGGTTGAGTTGAGCTCTTTGATGTTTACACCTTGTAACACCTCAGTTGTAGGCATGTGGTGTGTTTTTCAGGATTGCACCCATCAGCACACATTTTGCTCAGCCTGGAGTAAGTCCTATTTACTGTTTTTACAGGTTTTAGTGTTTCTTTCACTGAGCTTAAAACTGGGGCAGGCAGCTAACTCTGTTTTCTCTGCAAAATGGGAAGGACAATGCATGATGTTTAATTGCTTGGAAATGTTTATGTAGCTTGCCTAACTTGGAAACGCATAAATATCCTTGAAAAATAATTTTAAATAAGTCACGCTATTTTCTGAAGAATGCATTTAGTTATCATCTACATATTTTTCACACAAAGACTGGGAAGAAAGGCTATCATAACTAAGGTGAGGTTTTGTTGGGTTTTGGTACAATTTTGGATGTACCCTTTTTTCTTCCCTTTTTTCCTTTACTACCTTTTTAATAAGAAAAAATAAATTTGTGGGGTATCCTTTGAAATATTTACTGTCATATATGCCTTCACTTTTGATGTGGACACTACTGGATGAAGAGAGTTAATGATGGCTTATCTAGAGACTCCTGTGCAACTTGTCTTGAGGTTTTGCTAGATCTTCTGAGAGGTGACAAGATTACTTGTGTGGGTTACTTCCCACACAAGTAACTGATTTTCTTTGTCTTCAGCTTCCATGTATTGCTCATTGTATTTTGTCCCAAAAGCAGGCACTTTTTAAACTCTTGGAAGCCATTTCTTAAACTCTTGAAGTACTCAGAAGTACAGGAATTCTGTGCTGTAATTTGGAATTGGACACTTGGGATAGTAAAGGGAAGTTAAGAGGATGTTAAGAGGAGTTGAGAGGAGTGCAATAACTTTGTACTGGGTCTTGTAATTCACTCTTTACTCACTGCAAGTTACTCCAGCCTCACGGTGTGTCAAACTGCCTTTCACAATTTCAGCTGAACATTTTAAATTTTCACACTCACTCATATTGACCCACTTTCCTGTGTAGAGAGACCTTGAAGGCAGATTACTCCTACTACAAAAAAAAAGGAGCAGAGTTGGTAATGAAGCAAAAGGAAAGAGCTGTGCTTGGTGATCTGTTGTTTATCAATGGATCCTTTCAGTCGCTGAGTGTCTTTTTCCCGGTGTTGCTGTGTCTGAGCTGGCTGGGAATTTAATTTTCTGTAAATGCTTAAAGCTTGGGTAATCCATCTTGACCGTTGGGAAGGAGCACATTTGACTTGGAACTTCCTTTATTGCTACTTTGCTCTGTCCATTGCTCCCCATACGCATCTACTTCTCTGGCAGCTCATGACTCATGTTTCCCCTGTTGCTCCTCTCTGTCCCTTAGGGACCTTTTCATATGATAACCGTCTTTCCACTTCCCAAATTGCTATAAATCTGTACATCTTTAAGGGCAACTCATCTTTCCCACTCCTCATTTCTCTGATAAATCTATGTGCACAATTTACAGTCCCCTCCTATGTCGTGGGAAGGTGAAGTGTGAATTGTGTAAAATTCTTCCCTGTGATTTAGGACAGGATATAAGGGGCCTTGTCCTGTGACAATGTACTGAAGATTCTGTAAAATTCATAGAAGTATTGATAGAAACTTGTAAGTGGTCAGGTTCTGAAGTTTGAGGGAGTTTTCCTTTTTTTTTTTTTTCCCCTCAACTACTTGATTTTAACAATCTCATAGGAGCTGAGACAATTTTACCCCCAGTGAATTAAGCTGAATTACCTAAGTTGACTAAAGTCCTAGGGTTGGAGCCAGGCCTGTGCTAAGTCATACACAGACACCAAAACATTGTGTTTTATTTCTTTACAAAGTTGGTCTGAAACAATCTTCTAATTATCACTTCCTCCTTGTTTTCAGATGGTTGAATGCCGTACTTTAAAATTATTTTTTCCTGCCTGCAAGAGCCAGAAACTTACAAAACTGTGCTGAAGTGGGGATCCTTGCCCCACTTCCACTTTTTTTAAGAAGAAAAAACAGATCGACGGTGCAGATCAAAAACTTCGTAGTTTTTCATTGTTTATAGAAAGACAGTCTGAATATTTATCCAGCTATGTGTTTAGAAAAAAGTTTCACAATTCACAAATTCTAAATTGTGGCATTGCTTTCCAAGAAAAATAGAAAGAATGCATTTTGATGGTGATTCTGTGAAATTGGGCAGTGATTTTTAAGGAGCTTGTGATTTATTGTTTTGTGACTTGAGAGTGAAAAAGTTGTATTGGAAAATACAGACAAAAAATAGAAAAGGGAGATGTGGTGCCTGCAGGACAGCGAGGTCATTCTAGAGACATTTGTTTAGAAAATGTCAAGAAAAGTATCTTGGTATAATTTATGACAGACAAGAGAAAGAGAGAAACAGTAGAGAAACAGACTCAGGCTGGTGGAAAATGCTATGAATTCTGTGGATCTGGATAAATATCAGAGGGTCCTTGGGTTTTCCCTTGGAGTGTGTTGGGTCTGTGGGTTGTGAGGGAGGAACCTCCTATGGGAAGGTGCCAGAGAACAGATTGTGCTTTATTTCTCTTGTCCTCCACCGGTGTCTGTGCCTCTGCCTCGCTCCTTCCTATCACAATACTTCAGGGTCGTACCTCACACCTAATCCAGCATTGCAGTGGCTCCCAGCGCCGGTGCTCCCTGCTTCTCCTCCACATCATCCAACACCGCGTTACGTCCTCCGGCCCTTCGGAACTGTTCTACAACATGTCACCACTTCTCAGTCCCACCTGCTAAAACAGCTTTCGTCTTTTTTTCCCTCTCTTTCTAACAGCATTCTTTGTTTTTTCCATCATGGAAGTAACTTAAAATCATTTCAGACAGGGGTTCTTTATTGGTCATCTGTCTTTTTAAAATAACCGTTATTTTACAGTAGGTTTTGATTTTTAAAAAATCACTTAAGGTATTTACCGAGGAGCGGATTGAGATTCATTGTGTCTGTAACATTAGCAAGCTAGCCAAAATCTCCAGAAAATCTCATAAGGAATCAGTCTTATTAGTTGCAGTTATGGTAAGAAAATGGAAATATATTCTGGGGTTTCATCTTGTAAACACTGCATATTAATCTTGAATCAAACAAATGCTTTAGTGTTGTTGCTTATAAGTTACAAATAAATTAAGTAAACCCTTGCCTTTCTGAGAAGTGAAGACTAATTTTTTATCTTGTTTTTTTTGCCGTACTCCAGGCTATCATAGAAATGGAGTGGGAGAAATTTATATTAAGTTAGTTAATAATATTTTGCTTTTTCATAGCTCTCTTTTTTGATGATTTTTGAAAGCTCACTCAAGATTCAAGGAGTAGGGGCTTACATTTATATTAGAGAGAAAACATGTCATTTTTGAGACTTCTAAGATAGTCACCTCTGATTTATGGAGAAGGAGATAAAACATGAAGAGATGTTTACAACGCAATACACGGCACTAAAATGTTAAAGAAATGTCGTGCACATTTTATATGTCAAGTACATTCTTCTGTAACTGCAGCACGGTTAAAAAGTGGGAGAGAACTATAAAGATGAAAGCAGGATGTTTAAAGTGGCTTGAATTTAGTAACCGAGAGATAAAATTATGTGCTTGGGTTTGACTGATGGTGCCTTGACAAGGAAGTACACTGGGCTGAATATCTTAGCTGAAGTTAAAGAGCTGAAAATGAGGAATACTGTAAATATGTTATCCAGCATGAGAGAACAAATGTAAGTTAACATCCCTTCAGGATCTGATCTGATGGCTGTGTTTTGCTCCTAAAGTCTCATCTTCTCCTGACAGTGGTGATTCCTTAGAAGCGTAGCTGTAAGGAGTGAGAAGGATGGGTTATTGTTAGATTAGTGGAGTGAAATTTGGGGGTTGAGTTCAGTTACCAGCCCAGGGAACCTGTATGTGATCTTTGGTATAAGACAAACTAAGAAGGTCATTTGGATGTTGCACAAGGCTGAATAAAGTAAAAATAGAGCAGCCTTTCCTCCAGCTGTCAATCCGCTCAGTGGATTATCCTCATTGGAAAAAAAAAAAAGGTCAGGTCTTCTTTTATCTAGTCTAAATCTATTGTCTTTTGAGTTTAGAAACCATCACCTCTTGTCCTGTCAGAACAGGCCTTGCTAAAAATGTCTGTCCTCATCTTACCCATGTTCTTTAAGTATTGAAAGGCTGCAATGAGGATAGAAACTTGTAAGCGGTCAGGTGAACACTTCTCCAAGTGAACACTCTCACCTTTCCTAGCAGGTCTCCAGAGCAGAGGTGCTCCAGCCCCTGGAGCATCTCCATGGCCTCCTCTGAACTCGCTCCAGCAGCAGCTCCACATCCTTCCTGTGCTGGGAGCCCAGAGCTGGAGACAGCTTGCCAGGTGGTGTCTCACTTGAGTAGAGCAGAAGGGCAGAATACCTCCCTTGACCTGCTGCCCAATTAAAAAAAAAAAGAAAAAAAAGAAAAGAAAAAAAAGTTCTAAGAACTCCTTTACAAGGAAAAAACCCACCACCCCAAGGGTCACAGTAATACATAGAAAGTGGTGGCTAGTGATAGATGCCTGGATTATTGATGAAGTGGAAAATAAAAAATAGCATGATTCTGGTCCCTCTGTTCCCTTTCTTTTTAATCCCAGTAAAGAAATTCAACACAAAAGAGAACAGCAATAGTTTTGTTCCCCAAAACTAGCTGTGTTTTTGGCATTATCTCTGTACCAAACTTCTCTTACCAAATAAGTATTTTATTGAATATCCATGGAGTGGGAACTTTTTATTCCGATGCTAATGCTATTAATACGCTCTGCTCCAAGTTGGAGGAGCTGACCTCTGTCAAATCATGCAACCCACGTCCACTCAGCGCAGGAGGTTTTTGCTAAGTTAACTCATCAAAGTTCTTTCTTGCCCAATTTTGAAATCTCTGAAAATTTGTTTTTTTGCTCCTTCCCCTCACAGATAACTGCACTGTCATGTTGGAATGAGAGAACTCATTTTAAATGCAAAGGAGATTTTCTCCATACAGCGTATGTAAAAATGATATAGTTGAATGATAGAAGTGATGTAGAAATAGTCCAGAATTACTTTCCAAGGTTTTTGCTTTAGCACATTTCCCCTCCTGCCTCTGGAATGATCCCACTGGCAGGCACTTACTCTTTTCCTGGGAATGACACTTGCAGTGTCAGTCAGCTCAGTCAGGCCACGCTCCCACCCTCCCAGTTGCTCATTTGGGATTCACACCTGATGGATCTCTGTCTCTCTCTGAAGTCCCTTTGTTCTGACTGAACTGATAGCCTGCAGGAGCCGCCTGGCCTTTCATCTGCCCCCCTCCCCATTCCCACCAGTGATCAAACAACTGGCAGGAGGGGTTATTAAAATCTGGTGCTGAACTCCACACTTCAGGACTGTCAGTGGCAGAGGTAGCCTGGGATGTAATTTGCAGTGGATAATAAATATAAGAAAAGTCCAACACTGAAAGTCTATCTCATGAATAAAGTGTGTTGATATATGCTGCTTTGATATTTTAACTGCTAGGCAGTCTTCATTAGTGGTCATTGAAGATCATAACTTGGAGCTCCAACAGATGATTCATAATTGCAACAGTTGGATCAAGTTAGTATGGCGGAATCATTGATTTGGAGTAGGACTAACTCACCTTGTGAGGATGTATTTCATGAGCAGTGAGAACGGTGAGCACTAATGGGAACCAACCTCTGAAGGACTGATAAATTTTAAACGCAAAGATTATCTTTGCAAAGCATGAATCATTTGACCCATAACTGAAGCATGATAGAAGGTCTTAAAAAATACTATAAATTAATGCATATCATTGTTGAAAGCAATTCTCTTTGCTCATGTGCATATTGTGTGAGTATGGTAGGCAAAGAGTCTTAAAGTGGATGGATTCACATAGTCCTTAAGGACTTAGACCCCAGTCACTTCTGTGATGTCCAACAAAGACAATGAAAATGAGTGGAATGACACCTTTGTTACTACTTTCCTGCCCTCTGTGGCTCTCACTATTAGCATAAAGCTTCATATTTTAGTAGACTTTGATTCTTACTCTACTAAGTAGAGTTAGTACTATATGAGATGCAACTAAGTGTTGCATCTCATATATATGAAAATCCAACAATGACATAAACAGTGGATAAAAAAATGAATTTAGTGTTGTGCCCCCTCTTTTATGGATTGTCCTGCTCCTGCTTTGATAAAGACAGTTTTCGGTGGATGCACGAAGTATGTGCCATTGTTAACAGGGCGACTCGCTTTCTCTCCCTGGTTGCATTTCTGATGAGCAGTTGATTTCCTAAATGAACACCAGCAAGGTGGTAGGGTGGTAAAGGGGAATTTTTGGAGATGTCAGTGTAGGGACTGCAGTCCCCTTTGTCCTGCTGGACAGAGCAAGGGAAATGGCCTCATGGTCCTCTGTTTTCTCTCCATCTGAAACTGTCCTTTCATCTGCACAGGTGTTGATGATAGACACGGGCTGGGAATGAACAGACTCCTGTTTTTCTGAAATCCCAATGTGATGGACTGGAACTTTTGGGTGTCAGCTTCAGAAGCTTGTTAACTTCTGTGCATCCAGAGATCCTCGAGATGATGCATTTGGGTGCAGTGGGATCATTTGCACCACGCTCACAGGTTCTGTGGAAGTACTGGGTGCAAGCAAGGTAGGGGGTAAGAAAGAAATAATTTATCAAGTGATGAATTGTCAGGAATATTTCAGTGACATGGGGTTCCCTTTAGATCCAATGCCAGATATTCTCCGGAAACCCTGATCACAGGCAGAACAAAGGAATTTCAAAGGGCTGAAATGAGGGAATATGAAGAGAGAACTAGACAAAAGGGAAAACCTAGTGCTTAATGAGATTTATCTGGCCTTTTGATCTATAGGGGTATTGCCTTTATAAGCTTAGAAGAGTGAAAATAACTATTCTTTTTTGCCAGTCTGTAAGTACATGTTTTGACATTTTCAAATAGTTCAGAATTCCTTTTGCAGTGCAAGTAAAGTACTAAATTCTAACCTTATTAGATAAGTAGTGAAATGTCATTTTCTTTTTGTAATTTAAACGGTGCCATAGTCAACCTGTTTATTGCTTTGAATTAGACTCCTGACAGTTTCAGAAACAGAAATACAGGACCTAGTGTACTGTGCTGTAGGAAAAATAGCATCAATGACTCAGAAGGGTTAAGGAAAATTATTTCCTGATCCCTGAAACAGTCTACTGATACCATTTCTTTGGAGAATAGCTCATTGAAGCACAAATCCAGAGCATTCTTGTAGTCCTTTTCCTTTTGAACTGTTTTAGGATTCTCTTCAAATTTCTATAGTTAAAAAATACTACAGAAATACCATGAGTTCACATTCTACTTTGTCTTCTTAGGAAAGGACGTATGTGCAGTAAAACCCAGTAAAAGTCCTCTTGCTTTAATTTTCCATGACTTTTGTCTCTCTTAATTTTAAGTTTCACTCTGCTTTGACTTTTAACTTTGTTCCACAATCTAGTTGGAGGAGTTGACCTGCCTAGGAGAGAGTTGATCATGCTTTGCTGCAAGCCGTGGCTGGAGCAAGCACTCGAATGCTCATTTATATGGGCTGCAAGAGGTTTAGTTGTCCTGTGTGGCTTTTGACTTATTTTTTCTAAAGCTGCAAGGCTTTACAGGAAGGTGTAGTGCAATATTTGCTTTTCTGACCTGATCTGGCGCAGCTTGGGACAGGCAGGTGTCCTAATCATCCCCTTCTCTGCTGTAGCTTGTAATAGAGAGAAGTTAAAGGAGGTACCTGTAGGATATGAGAAGAGGGACAGGGAGGGTCTTGGCACACCTTGTAGTAGGAAAGAGGGATTATAGCATTGGTATGAAAGGAAAGCTGAAGTAAATTGTATTTTAGAAAATTTTTATTTGTAGTGTTGAATAGCCATTTGCCACGAAGTGGCTTTTTAAGAGGATTCTGTGCATAAGCTCTTTAATGAACAAGTGAACCACAGCTCTGGGCAGTAATCCAAATCTTCTGGCTTTTATGAGATCTGTATGGAAACTGAAGGAGGAGGTTAGTGTTCAATACCAAAATCATTAGGTACATCATCCAGATTGAAAAGCTCAGGACATGTTGGAAGTATCATTAAACTAGGACAAGAAATAAAATGGGACATGTGGATGGAGATGTAAGAGTTGTAGCAGCTTAATAATATAAGCTTTGACTTTAAACCAGACATGTCTGCAAATCTCGGAGGTTTGGTATTCTTAGGTCACTAAAGGCTAACTCTGCCTGGATCTGTATAGATTATGTAAATTTTTGAAGTAAACCAGACTTCTAGAAGATGAAAATCTGTCCCTATAATTCTTCTTTTAAGACTTCTTATTACAGTCAAGATTTATGTTGGTGCTCCCAACAGAGACATGACAATCTGTTGTAACTTCAGAGAGTACTATAAAGGTGCTGGCATTTGAGAGCAGGCTGGATAGTTTGGCCTCAGTCTAATTTTTATGTTCTGAAGTTAGATACTTTTAAAAATAATCACCTTTTACAAGCTGAGTAAAGGCTTGGAATGCCTTGTGTTTATTAAAGGGCATTAAAAGCAAAATATTATCTTTGAAGGGCATCCATTATAAAAGTGTTTATCTGAAATGGCCTTAGGCAGCAAGGGAGCAGAATTGGTAATAGAAAATAAAGTTACAATGAAGGGAAGTCTATGCTGTGTTTCTCTTGTGCTGGTTGTGGCCTGATTGCCAAAGTTTTTTTACCATGGTTCTTGGCCTCTTGCTGGCAGCAGGAGTGTGCAGCAGGGCCAGCCCTGCTTCAGGCAAGCTCCTTCTTCTCAGATGAGTTTTGCTCAATGAGGAAGGTTCCTGTTGGTGTGAGGGTAAGTAGCAGAGCTGGGTTTGGAAGGGACAAGTGGAGAATATCACCTGGCAGAGATCCAGCTGTAATGGGGAGATGTTGAACTGTGATCTCTGTGTTGAGTTCACGTTCTTCATCCCTGATTAAAGTCTTAAGGGCAAGGACCACTCCTTGTGGAAATAATTTGTGTCTCCCCTGTAAAATGACAGCTGACTTCAACTCCCTACTGATCTGGATGTTTCTAAAGTTTCTTTTGAAGTGGGGCCAAGAGGTGATGGAGAGGCTTATGAGCAGTGCAAGTTTTGTAGGGAGATTTCAAGCATTTTATTGGAGTTACTGCTAGAGTCAGAGAAAATTAATAACCTGTAAAGCACAAACTTTGTTAAAGTCATCATGCAGATGTGATTCCATAGCTCTAGTCATATCTCGGATTAACTTGGACTAGGGTTGAAGTAGAGTTGATTTTGTGTCAGGACTGTGCAAGAATAAATCAATAGTATTATTACAATGTCATAATTATTACAATGTCATAATTATTACAATGTCATAATTCTGAGTAGAATTAAGTAGGTGACAGTGGGGCAGAGTGTCATGAAGGGCTGTAAAACACAACTGGTTGGGAGAAGATGTTTAGGAGATGGTTGATTAGTGTCTCTTGAAAACAAGAATGAGAAAATTTAGGAAAAGGCAAGTTAGAAATGAACAGAAGAGTGTGGTTGGGTGCTGAACAGGCTTCCCGGGGAATGGTGATGGCCCCGAGAGTGCCAGAGCTCCAGGAGTGTTAGGACAACACCTCCGGCATGGAGTGGGATTGTTGGGGTGTTGGTGCAGGGCCAGGGCTCCATGATTCCTGTGTGTCCCTTTCTGCTCAAGATATTCTGTGGCTGTGATTCTTCAAACAGTGCAGTTACAGTGCAGCTCCTCGCTCCAAGAGGTTTGGATGTTCAAGGTTTTGGTGATGGTGCTTATGTCTCATTTGATATCTTTGTGATTTGCTTTGTTTATTTTTCAGTTTCAATTTTGCTACTGACCACTTGAATTACATTGAGACATAAAAATTGAACACAAGTTATAGAAAAAAAAAATCCCTAACAACCAGAAACTGAAACCCTCAACAAATCCCATCCCTAACAAAATGCTACTGAAAATTGAAGGTAATGGACCGCAAATAGCTTTTCTGTCCAAAAGTCTAGCCACTGCAGTCACTTGACTCTCAAAATCTTTACTTCTGCTGCTGTCACTGCTAACCTTTTGTTAGGTTAGCTTGGAAAGCTGTAACTTTTTAAGTCTGGATTTTGCTGCAAGGGCTTGGGTGACTTTTTTTGTCTCTTCTATTACAGGTTGTGCAACTTTTTGTTGGTTTTTTTGTGGTTAAAAAGAGAGGAAGGAAAGGCTGATTACAAAAGGCTGATTCGTCCCAAAGAGATAAATAGAATAAAGAGCCAAGGGGTTAACTGCTTTGAAATGAAACATACTTATCACAAATGGCTCTGTATGTTGCTGGAGAATGTGAAGAAGTGTTGCTTGGGGATGCTTGTGGAAGATCTGCCCTATTCAGTGAGATCTAGAGCAGAAGGAATGAGTTGAAATTATTAGTTACATCTAAAAGTAGGCTTTGTCTCTGTTTCACGTTTAATTCTCTGTTCCTGCTGAGAATATAAACTTTTAAACGTGCTTCAGGCAGTCATGGTAAAAGCTTACTGTTTGCCACTCATTCTAAGAGGATCTGTCCATAGGGGCCAAAATTGCAGAGTATTTCTTTGAGGCACTCTCTCCATGGATCAGTCTGTTCTGCTGCTGCTTTGGAGATAGAGATTCTGTGTGTAATTGTGGCTGCCTGCAACACTTTCAAAGAAACCCCTCAAATAAGTTATCCCATGACCTATTAAGTATATAGTTTTGCTGACTTTGAATTTGCAGCTCAAGTGCAGAAGACTTTTTTTTCTATGTCTCCAGACACTGGAGATATACTGGACACATATTCTTGGATATATTTTTTTAAATGCCTGTGAGTTCTGTGTGAGCATTCTTTCTGCAGGCGACAGTCATTGTATTTCAGAAAGTGGCATTAATTGTGATAATGTAGCATGGAGCTCCTCTTTGTGAAATTCAAGTCTTTTTAACATCACCACCTTCAAAGACAATAAAAATTCCAGTCTACATTTATCTATTCCCATGTGAGGAGTTACTGCACTGTATATTGTATCATTCCATATGAAATTCTTCTGCTTAATAGTCTCATTTATACACAGTTGTCTGAGGTCAGTTTTCCATTTTGCAGTTGTCAAACAGCTGTCAAATTAATAGACCAGATCCCAAAGTTCATTTACATTTTATGCCATTCTTTGGGTGCCTGTTTCATATCTTAATATAACTAATGATTTATCTACATATTTTAGTCTTCTCTTTGCACTTGTTCTTCACAGATGTTCACATCCTCTCTTTCTTCAAGAGCAGCCCTTAAAATAAAACTTGTGTAACATTTCATTTGGTGAGGTTTAGTTGTACAGCAAAAGGAAGACGGTTCTGCATCTTCGGTGTAGTCAATGAAAATGGAAACAGTTTAAATTCTGCCTCGTATTAATGATAATTTGAATTCTGAACTGAGAAGTGGAACAATAAAAAGAAAGTTTTGAAATGTGCTGCTAGAAATCACAAAAGAGAAAAATCTCCATTTCATTCATTTATTTTTGGTTTTGGCTAATAATTAGCCCAGCTATTGATTTCCTCCTTTAACTTTAGATTTCTTGTTCTTCAGTACGAAACCAAAATGAAAAGGGCTTTGTTCAGAAATCATCTTTGTAGTAAAATGTATTCATTTTTCATCATGGGGAATATCAAAGGCTATCACATGAGTGAGAACATAGAGACTGAATTGAATACTATTTGTGGTTTTGTGGTATGATGATTCTTAGGTTGGTGAGTTCCAAGCATAAATTTTTATGGTGAAGATTTAGGGGTTGTTTTCTTATTTATTTCCAGTGGTGTAATGATCAAAGGAATATCACTATACATGCCATTGATGTCTTACTACAAAGTACTTAAATAGCCTGCGATAGGCATCTACTTTATAAAAATTCCTTAAAGACAGGTAGGACCCTTGGGTGTTAAATGTATACTTTTGAGCTCAGTGTGTTGTCAGGAGAGGAAGGCAAGAGAGGTTGTGTTACAAGCCTCAGCAGTTCTCCGTAGCACTGAGATTTAAAGAGCTGTTTTAAAACGTTGCCTTAAATTATGGTCACTGGGGGAAGTTTGTCTGGGTTATGCCGGGCTAGAGAATGTTCCTGTGCCATTTCAACGTCATTCACTAACGTATTCAAGAAGTGTAACTTGATTAACTCTTTCCAGGTTTGGGGGGAAACATTTCTGGTCCACACATGTGTATTTGTAGCTGCTTTCCATTCTGGAAACAGACCGTTTCAAGGCTGTCGATCCTCCTTTGTGCCAGTCCCCTCAAGATGCTGTGCTTTGCTAAGGGAAAGGGAAACAATATCCACACTATTTGCTGCATTTCATAGGCATTTCATAGGCAATTATTAGTCTTTTCAGTTGATGGGATTCGCATTGGGATTGTAATAAAACACAAGTCAATGTGAAATTGGATGCAGACTAGGAGAGAAGATAAAACCAAGTGAAAATTAATGGCAGATGTAAAAGTTACTGGTAATAACGTAGTCATCTTCTTACAATCTTTTTCCAAACTATATTTTTATTTCAGCAGATGTCACTTGAAATCTTCAGAGTAAATAATCTCTTTGATTTTGATTATGATCTTCAATAATGAAAGTAGCTTAATTGTGATGGTTCTGACTTACTTATGAACAGGTTCTGACGTTTGAGGGCAGCTGCTGAGTTGTTCTGAATGGTAGGATGCACAGTGCTCCAGTGACCATCTGTAAGTTTCTTTTAATGGCTTCAGGTACCCCTAGTGTTAACTCCAGAGTCTACAGAGCATCTCTGAAGCTGGAGATCTGTAATTGTCACAGCTGGGACGTGGGGAGTGGTAGGGCTGATTTGCCTAATGTTCCCTAAGAAAACTTTGGGAAAGCTCAACTTTTTGGTACTTGTTCAGCACTAAGCATAAGCAGCACTTCTATAGGTGACTGCAAAAAGCCTTCCCCATTTGTTTTAAATCATAAGCAAGCTTTGTTTTCTTAGTTTCTCACATAAGAAAGACCATCCCAGGGATGGTCAAGCCAAAGGCTGTCTGGTGCAAGGATTCTCTGTTCAGTAGGATTCACGGATGACCCTCTGCCTCAGACCCCTCAGGTCTTCTCATTAATCTCTTCCCGGCCCTGTTGCCTGTTGGCAACAATGGAAGGAGGATGCTGGACCTGGGAGTTCCTAGAAGCTGAGAATTTCTTCTTGTCCTCCATGAAGCATAACTGGGCAGGTCCTACCCACTCCCCTGGGTGCCTGCAGGGGTAGTGGGAATTCTTGGGCAGTGAGAGCCTGGCAAAGTCTGGTTGGTGCCTCCAGCTCTTCCCTGCTTCTGCGCTCTTGAGGTTCCTTCTCCTTTTCCTTGTCCCTTGAGCTTACCCTGCAACACTTGTTTGGAGTAGAGATGGAAAAGGGTATTTTTCTTTAGAAGGTGAAATTCCATAACAAAATGATATGGTAGTAGATACTTAAGATGTGTATGGACATGAGGGGATAAGTCTCCATCCAGAATACTTTCCAGCAGGTCTTTTGTCAGAGACAGCGATGGTGTCTGTGTGTGCAAAAACTTCCCTCCATGGATTTGTCCAATTCCCCTTTTTAGCGCTGGGAAGGGCAATGGCCACTCACATTCCAGTTGGTTCTCCATGCCTTTTATGATTTTTTGATATCGCTTGCATTCTTCCTTTCTTGTCCTTTTCCAGGCTGAGGAAGGCTTCTCCCTCTTGATTCTCCTGTATGGAGCTGTTCTGTGCATGTGCTTGTCTTCCTCGCTTCGTTTTTGAGCTTCTCTTTGGGAAAGGTGGACCCAAACTGCATTCCCAGAGGGTGGAGGCTCAGATACAGGATGGTGCAGGAGGGAAAAATAGCATATCCATTGGTGACCTCGCTGACAGAACAAAAAAGTGTAAACATCAAAAAAGCTTAGACATGTTAGATAGACTGGCTCTATTTGTTATGGTTAATTACTGAAATTAAAGGTATTAGAGAGGCAGGAGCATTTTTCTCTCATGATTCATTTGGTTTGGCCCTGAAAATCCATGCTACTAACTGGATGCTGATAAATTTTTTTCTGTACAGATCATAAAATTAACAGTAGATTTATATAAAAATGTATAATTTAGAGTGTTCAAATGTTATTTTTATGGCATATTAGGTTGAATTATTTTAATGTAGATGGTTTATTTCAAGGAAACTGTGAAATTGATAAATAAATCTACTCTGTTCCAGTGCTAAACATGTGAAATGTAATCTTCTTGAGTCTTACATCCCCAGGCCCACATCCTTGTGTTTGGATTGGATGTAGGTGCTACTAATGCGTGCAACAGGTGCATGTAATTTAGCTGTGGAACTAGTCAAAATACCTTTAATCAGTTAATGTTAAGTCAAACCATATGTGTCCAGGCTGTTTTTCTCCTGTTCTCCCGTCAGTGCTTTTGTGGCTTAGCGTCCTGCATCATCCAGCAGTGGGATGGAGGAAGGACCTGGTTGCTGAAATTTTAATCTTTGTGCTCCAAAGTAACAGCTGTAGATTCTAGGAGTGCACAGTGATCTGTTTCAGCTTTTCTGCTTTTATGAAGGCGCTGGTTTGGGAAACTGCAGGGTTGTGAGTGATGCCCGGAGGAGCGCAAAGACCAGCGTGTTCCTGGGACTGGGGAGCTGTTAAAAATGCTTCAGCATCAGTCTGTGTGAGAAACGTAGCTGAAACTTGAATGTGGAGAGAACAGGATGTTCATATGGTCAATTGCTTTCAACACCAAGTTTCTGGAATATTTTAAAACAGATGCAGTGAAAACAAAGCATAAATGTCATGGAAGATGGAACCACTCACCAAAAAGGCTTTTCCTGCAGTGGAACTGCATAGCAACCAGAAAAAAGCTTCAGTGCTTATCCAAGGCATGGATATGTTTTTATGCATCTAAGAGGCAAGTTACTTTCTCAGTGTGGAATATTAGTTTTGCCAAAGACCATTTCAAATGGGACAGAAACAGATTTGCTGGTGGATTGGCGTAGTGTGAACATCCGACAGCACTGAAAAGTAAGTGGCTCTAGTTTGTCCTTTTTGCCATAGGTGCATTTCTGCTTGAAATTATTTGTGAGGATTTAATTTTTCAGGCAGTGTATTTGGTGTGTGTGTTCCCTGTTGGCTGGTGCTACCGGAGGAGAGGTGTCAGTGGAGTTGTCTTTCTGGGTGGTCCTTGCAAAGCCGTAATCAACGTGTGCACGGCGGGTGTTGTCAGCGTGGGGCTCAGCACCGCAGATTTGTCATGTACGATAGCACCAGCCAGAGCATGTGGCCAAGGAGCTGTTCAAGGATCCTGTATGTAATTAATAAAACTAACTTTTGAAGTGGCCTTTTTCTTTCATTTTATTGAAACAATTGGGAACATCAAGTTTTCTCTTTGAAGTTTAATTTCATCGGCTGTGCTAGTGGCCTTTATTTCTGTGGATCACAGATTCAAATAAATCAGATGATAAATTTACTCCTGAAATGTTTGTAGAATTTGTTTTCTGGAAAGCTAACCTTAATTAATGTTTAGCTTCATCTTTAGAGTCTCCTCAGCAACTAGGTGCGAGCAAATGCACACAAATAAAATGTTCCTTTTACAGGTATTTAAAATAGCCATGGTAGTAAGTACAGCATTAAACATAAAAATACTGTCAAAAAACTTTTAAAGGCCATTTTTATACTTTTTAAAAAATCCTATTACTTACAGTATTTTCAAGTCATTAAGTTAATGACTTACTCTTTTTTTCTGTTAATACAGTCTGAAAAGCAAATGTTGGTTACTGTTATTAAACTATTTTTTGGAAAACTAACTATGGAGAAAATATATTAGATGGCATACTTAGGATCGGAGAGATACAAAATCATAAAATAATTTTGATTAAACAATTACAGGAAAATAGCTTTTGTTGCTGGTTATAGTAAAGAAAAAACAAGCAAACCCCGCAGAAACAAGGCAGAGCTGTACTACAGGGAGTGTGTGCAAGAATACTGGCATTTCTTTTATGCCCCTTGTGAAAAGATTTCATCTTTATTCTCTGCCCTCTGAGAAGACTTCAGCTCTAATGTTCTGGGTAGCAGAAGACATCTGCTCTACTTTCAGCTTTTAAAGCGTGCTCAGCACTCAAGTTGGGTAGACAGCAGCACTAATCGCGTTAGGCGCTGTCTCCGAAGGCCGGGCGAATGCAGAATTAGTGCATTGTTTTAGGTGCGGGGCAGAGTGTGCAGCTCCCTGCCAGCCTGGAGCTCCCCAAATCTTGTTGGTTACACCTCGAGCAGGAGCCAAGCCGTCAAGGAGCCCCCATTCAAGTGTTTGCCACACCGGGCTCTGGGCTAGTAAATGCTAATTTGGTGTCAATTAGAAAAATGCCGGTGACGGGGAGCGCTGCAGTTAATCAGAGGTGCTTCTGTTAATTCCTGGCTAGGTGGGTTTATTCCCACTCCCTGTATTTAGTGAATCTCTCACCACTTTGCTTTTTCAGTTTTAAGCAATATCTGTGCATTTTGCTATTTCATCTCTGTTGTTAGACGTTACTCCAGGTTTATTTATGCAGTATGTCCTTTAGTCTCCTGATGCAATAAATGGTTGTGTGCCCTCTGTTTAACCATTAAATGGCAGTATAACCCTTGTATCTGAGGGTTGTTTATGGTTGTTTTTTGAAATCAATTACAGGATTGAGTGTTAAAAATGTGTGGCAGACTGTGCTACATGAACGTGTGGGTACTCTGCTGAAAATTTACTCCCAAGTGAATCCTGGTTTAAACTTTTATCCCCGCCTTAACTTTAAAAAGGTGTAAAATATATGTTGCAGATACATGGTTGCAGTCCGGTGTTTTTGATTTTCTTTTTTTTTTTTTTTTAACATTCCTGTGACAACATTGTTTCTCCAAGTTAACCAAATGTTAACCTCAAAAATGTTAGTTTTATGGGCATTGTTGCCCTCATAAAACAGAAATGAATGGTTAACACTTTAAAGAAAAGTCTGCAGAGGAGAAGGAGTTTGAAATAACATTCAGCTCTGGATTTCTTGACTAATTTAAACTACTGTTATATTTTTGGTTAAAGGTTAATGTTCCTTTAATTGGCCTTTTAATCGGACATCTGTGTTTGGCTGGGGGGGCTCGCATTGAACAACGTGCCCTTACCATTCCCATTTCTCCCTAGAAATCTCGAGGGATTCTCCAGCCTTTCTGAAGAGTGCTAACAGAGCTAATTGCCTCCATGCCTGGAACAGCTTTCTGCCAACAAATAGGATAATATTTTAGAAACTAGATAAATTCTAGCATTGACTAGAGTTTGAATAGCATGTGTCTGATCTTTCAGATGCTCTTTGTGATGATTTAGAGAAGGGGAATATAGAAGAAACTACTTTTAGTTAGCAAAATAAGATTTTAATAAAAAAAGTAACCTATGTATTTGTTTGTATCATATGAAAGGTCTGAGAATTTTTTTTTTATATTTGAAGTTTATTTATGCCTTGTTTAGTGCTCTATTCTCTTGCTCAGAGTAGTGTGTTAGTTCATTGTATTTGCATTTGCTTTAGTCAAAGTCTGTTTGGACAGAACTCAGTGAAAGATTTATGCTGGATTTAACAGGCATAGGATTGATCCTACAGAGCTAAATAGGAATATTTTTATGTGCTGCTTGAAAATAGGAAGGCAGTGAACTTCAAAAGGAGACATCTCATAGTGAAAGCATATTTAATTCATCCACCCACTGGCATCACTGCAAACACGGGAATGGCTTTGATTTTATAATTGGAGTAATCAGAAGTGCTAGGAGACAGTCAACTTAATTTAATTTTTAAAATTTTTTTTAGATCTCTGAATACTGATGTGCTTGGTATGTAGCCAATTTCAGTTTCCTGTTGAGAAGTATGTACTGTATTTTCCATTTGATTGTGTAGGCCTTTCTTACATTAATAGTGGACAGAGAAAAGTTGGAAAAGAAATAAAACATGTTAGCAGGGAGTCTCAGTAATTTTGCAATGCCTGAAATAACTTCTAACTGACTTAATGCTATTTATCTGTTACAGAATAATAATCTCTCTGTAGCTTAACTAAAATGTGAATTAAACCATTGGTTGTCCAAAAAGATGGAAAACTTGTGAAAACTCTGTGGTAATTGCTAGAAATAGAGCTTTTAGTTATAAAAAAATATTTTGGGGTGCCCGTGTTTTTATGCCTGGTAAACACCAGGGGCTTTTTGGTTTTGAAAACCTGAATGGTTCTGCTTTGTCTCACAGATTTATGATTTGCATTACGCCTATGCTCTGCATTTCTTATCGGAATAATGATCTAGTGAATATGGGGGCCTGTAAAATAAAAAGTTATCTTCAGTGTAATAAATAATAATAGGGAGAAAGATGCAAATCAAAGACCTGGTGTAAAGCTCTTAAAATTTTCCTCCTCACTAACATCAACAAATACAGCTGTATGTGAGTGTTTTTGCCCACACTGAAAATCTGCTTTGTGCCATGTGGGGCTGTGATTTCATCCGACATGTTTTTTCTGTCCACGGCACGATGTGCCTGACAGTGGCTGCAAGTCCTGCTCAGGGTTAGTTTATTACCAATCCACTACTGTGTAGTGTCTGATTTTTTGCCAGTGCCAGAACAGCCTCCAGGAAGCCACATAAAAATTCAGTTCCCCTTCCCACGAGTGTTCTTAATATATTCCTAAGTCACATTTCTAATAGTGGTCTGAAGCTCCGGCGCTGTGTGTGGTTTTGGAATTACAGCAGCAAACCACAAAGACAAAAAGCTCCCAGCCCAGACCCTGCCGATCCTGGATGTAAAGCTGACTGGCTTCCCTCCTTTTCTATAGTGGAGAACTTTATAAAGATTCCGTCAAAATAACTTAGGATCACAATCTAGGTTGTGGAGTGTGGTGGAGGAAGAAGCGATTTCCTGAATAGTTTGGAAAACTTGGTTAAATAACTGCTGTAAGTCGCTGGGGTGTGTTGTCCTCTGTGGGATCTCAGCACCTCAGGATGGAGGTGCAGAGAGGCCGAGACCACCCTTGGGGGGCTCGGGAGTCCTGGAATGTTGCCAGAAGTGTCTGGTGGCTGGACTATGATCCTACACAGGAGATGAGACCTGTATGAGGACTGGGAGGAATTCACTGGGTGTATGGCGAAGGGATAAGTTAATTAGAGTGTAAAACACAGGGTTTAGGATTTTGGTACAGGGGTGTCTAAAGAAGTAAGATGGAGGAATTGGGGCGTGTCCTGTTCTTCTTCTTCTTCTTCTTGGCCTCCATCTTCTGTGGTGGTGGTGGCACTTTGGGATTGGTTATTACTAGAAGTGCACCGGTTAATAAGGGTAGAAGGTATTGGGGAAAAATGATAAATATTGTACACGTAACTTCGGGTATAAAGATAAGTGACCGCCCCAGGGGCTCGCAGTGTGCCCATGGCTGACTTGCTGTGCAGACCTCTGTTGGGCCGAAAGAAAATCTTTTAGATAAACAATTAATAAACACCGAGACCGAGACAAGATCAGAAGTCTCTCCTCGTCCTTTGAAGCGTCGGCTCTTCAAGGCCATCTCTGGGCCTTTCCAGGCCACCTAAACAGCCGAGACAGCACAGAAAACTTACAAGTGGCGTCCCTGAGCTATCTCCGGACATAAATCAGCAAAGAGAAACATGAAAGCGACAGTCCTCTATTACCTGCGCTGTCAGTGTGCAGAGGCTTGTGGAGGTGCCCACACACCTTTGCTGTCTGGAGCTGGGGGGGTGCATGTTGTGCTTGCACAAGCTGGATCCAGGCTGGAGCTTACTTCAAACTGAGAAAACTGCCCTGGATCCAAAATCCAGGGATTTTGGAGAAAAGTCAGGGCTTCTAGCAGTGTTTTCCCTATTTTTGTTAAAATACCCAAACACATTCTGCACACACTGCCAGAAGCACTATGTTGTGTATTTAATGTCTGGGGTTTCTCAATACATTTTAAAACTTAAAGTACATTTCAAAATTATTTTTTTGAAATTAACACTTGCTCCTTCTGGGAAAGTGTGCATCTACTGCTTAAACTTCATCCTGTGCTGCTAGACAGCCTCTTCTGGAAAAGTAGCATGGCTTTATTATTTCAGCAGTAAGAAGCAGAAGTTGTTACCTGATCAGGAGAACTTGGCGTGTAGGATACTACACATTTAGAAAACTCTTATGAAGAGTTTTTTTTTTTTGAGTACCTAATTTATTTTTATTAATAAATTCATTTTAGAAGTGGGTTTTTATCATGTATATAGTGTCTTGTTAAGACTATGACAGAGCCGTACTTTGCAGATGAAATTTGTTTTCTCTTGCCATGGTACCTCAAGTTGGCACTGCTGTGATCCCCATGGAGCCCACACTGGGGGGAAAGCTGCAGTATCCAATCCTTGGAATTTGTCCTCTCCCATCCCAGATGCCTCTTGCCGAGCTTGCAGCAGGGCAGACACCAGTGTCAGGATGGATTCAGAGATATTTTGCTCCAGCAATGTGAGATCTTGAATCCATTCTTGTGTATTTTTCTTTGGCAGCCCCATCGCCTTTCGTGGTGACACTGACAACTGTGCAAACCAGCCTTTCTCGTGTGCATTTTGATACCAGTCACCGATTTAAATCCCTGAGCGAGCGCTGGAGGATGAAAATCATGAGCTGGCTGGGTTAGAATAGCAAAGCTGTTGCCCTACAGGGTGATGATGCTTGTGTCCTGCCCCTCCGGTGTTGTGGCAGGGCTGGGGGCCCGGGCACAGGGAGTGAGTGCTGGGGAACGTGAGTGAGACACTGCTGTGGGCAATTATCCTGCTGTTGGGTGGTGGCAGCTTTTAATTCAAGTTAACACGGTTCTTGCATGACAGTTGCAAAGTTATATTTAGACCACACTGGTGTATATTGCTTACAGGACTTCATTTTTCTATTTTAGTTTATAGAAGTTCTCATCTTCACATATGGTAACATTTTCTCATTTTCCAGCAATATAGCAGTTTTGACTATTACATTATACAGGATATTATGGATTATGTACTTTTAGTTGGTACTTTTCATAAGAGCCAGGATTTCTGCACTGACTGACTATTTTGAATGGTTAATTTGTGTGTGTTTTTGAGGCTGCTGGGAGGGACAGATTACAGCCAACCCTTAAATCATAGGTAGCTCCATACAGAATTAAGTACACAGCTTCAAATTAACCATGTTAATTATCAGCTTCAGAAGAGAAAGTTCTTTCGTCTGTGATCTGACTTCTTTTATAAAGTCTGTTTTCTTATGTGAGAGATAGTATTTTAATGGATAAAAGATGCACCAAAGTATTTACCATTCAGGCTTCTGTAGTTTTGCTTCACTGGCTGCTCGCTGAAACAGGACTGAATTTTAGATGAGAGCTGGGTACTCACCCAGATTTCTTTACAACAGCCATGGTGTAGGATTAAAAACAGACCACCTTGTTTATATCCTTATATCAGCTCAGTTTATTGAATCCTTATGAGTTTTAATTTACAAATATTTAGGAATTCAGTCATTTAATCACAGAGGACGAAAGGAGAAATTCTGAAAATGGTTTAAAGGAGATTTTGAGGGAGCAGGATGCGTCTGTGTAAATACTTGGATATATCTCATTGGAGGTCCGTACATGTGGGATACAGGACGAGGTTTCCCGTTGGCTTCAGGTGAACACACATTCACCTGCCTACTGAAGGACCAGAATGCTGTTCATCCTCTTTCTTTCATATCAACTCTTCTAAGGGGTTGTCTGGACTGGGAAACTGAGTCCCAGCTGGAAAATATTCTAGGTTTTAGGCTTCATAGGCAGAGTCACTCATGATGGACCACTGGAAGGACAGTGGCTGCAGGAGTTGAGGTCCTGCAGCATGTCCTCCCTGCAGCCTGTCCCAACCTCTCATGTCTTGTGCCAACATGAACTTTACCCACCTATTTTACAAAGGGAGAATATTAAATAACTTGGGGTTCATTGCAAACTTTTCAAAGCACCCTTGAAGTTTCATGGGTGTGGTTCAACACTGAGGTCGGGATGTCCAGTGACAATTTTGAAACAAATCCTTTAGAAAACTTTTCCATTTTAAGTAACTTCTACTGAATTTTTGCTCTTTCCCTTAAATCTCGTTCACATCCTGGCTTGATGTCTCTGGGTTGTGGACAATGAAACCTCTATCTCTGCTCTGTAATTTGTAGTGAGAAAAGGAATCTATTTATGGAAAAACTCTGCAGAGAGAATGTGTAGGGATTGGTGAAGTTAATGTTTATTTAGTTTGCACTTTAATAATTGCTTTAAGAATGAATTTGCTTCAGATTTTAAAGAACTTTATAAACTAAGCTCGCATCTTCTTGGCAAGGAGGCAGTTATCTAGATTTTGTTGCTCATCACAGAGCGGGTTTTTTTCCTTGGTGATTTTTTTCCCTCATTTGGGAAGAATTATTTGTTAAGCATGAAATTGCATTTAAGCTGAGAAATGTTTCTTAGAATTAGCTTAAAAATGTGTGAATGTGTTCGCGTTTTTTAAAGGATGGCATTATAGCATTTTTAATTAATGTAAAAGATGCATCCTATTACTCAGAATGCTGTATGGAGACTTCAGGTTCTGACATCTGTAAAATATACAGAAATGACATTTAATCAACCTCAGCTCTATTCTGTATGAACATCTGTCTGGAAAACGGGTTTTGTTCTTCTGCAGCCATAGGCTGGGAGGTGGTGTTGTTTATGTATTCTCCTGCTAAAAGTTTATAAGAAGCAAGATTTGAAGATGAGGGGTCTTGCTTGGAGCAGTCCTATGGTGAGCAACCGCAGGTCTTGTATTTCCCCTTCATTTAGTAGTGTCAAGATCAGTTAAGCAGAACAACTTCTGAATTTTCAGAGTGCTGACCTAGCGTTGGATGCCTAACTTCCACACTTCCACCAGACAGGAGCCTTTTTCATACTTGGTCTGTAGTCCATTGAAAATTGGGGATGGAAATCCTGCTGGGCTTCAGGGAACTTGGAGAGCGTCTCCTCTGTCATGCCCCATCATGTGTGTGCTGGCAAGTGTGAGCTGAAGGTTTCTGAGAGGGAGTGGTGTTGAAAAAGTGTTCCTTGACTGTCCAGCAATGGAGATGAAAAGCCAGTTTCTCTCCCAGACGTGGTTTCCGAGCACCGTGGGGCCCTGCAGGGAGCCTGAGTTTGGTTTCTGTGTGCCACAGATGCATTCAGCCCTGGAAAAGGAATGCAGCTGTACCCCCAGGACGGCATTGAGTTTGTGGAACTTGCAGGTGCTGTACCTAGGGATAGGTTTAAAAAACTCAACAAGCTTAAAGCTCTGAAAACCAGCTCTGAATGTAATCACCTGCAGCTTAAGCATGGAAAAGTAAGTTCTCAGTGCCAATTTGATGGCTAAAGTAATTTTGCATCCCTGGGGTGTAAAATGTGCAGTGCTGAGGGACCTGAGCTGCTCTGCAGAGGAAGGAAAAGTGGCTTTTTTATCATTCAGGAGGAAAAGATGTGTCTAAAATCCAGGTAATCATGTACATAGCTACTAGCATTTCTTAATTTAAAAGTTTAACCCTATAGCTGTGACCTGGGTAAGAAGCATTTGAGTCACAGAGCTGCTGTGGCAGCCCTGGTTTGTCAGACCAGATGTGTTTGTCACACTTGGAGTAACGCACGGCTGTGCCTGAGCTTCTCTGCAGTTTTAGGTACAAGTATTTTAGTCACAGCTAATATGCTATTGTACTTCAATTACTGTCCTTGGAAGCTTTTGTTACTGCTCTGGAGTAATAAGGAATTTTTATCTCCGTTCCTTAAGTAATGCATTTATGACATTAAATGGAGGCATTTGAGTAATTCAGCTATTTGACAATATTTTTTAATCACTGAAATCTCAATTTTTGCAATCAATCCTCTTACCCTTGCTTTCTGTTGGATTGATGTAGCTGTTACTTTGGGTGCTGGAACCAGAGGAGTTATCTTTTGGGGAGACAAATGATTGATTTTACCGTGAAGTTATAAATATTTACCTCTTCCTTCTTCTACTTCGAAGTGACCTAGAGGCTTTCCCAAGCAGGTTAGTTGCCTCAAAAAGCTACTAAAACCATCTTTATACTTTCTTTGCCATAATATTTTTGAAGCAGGGTGGCTGGGCTGTTGGCTGTGTGGAGTAACTTTTCCTCTTCACCATATGTGCATAACTCTCATTATACTCGTAGGAGAACTACATGTGCATTGAGGAGAAAAATAGGTCCCGAGTGTCAGCGCTGTCAGGAATTTTTTCTTCCACTACATTGCTTTGCTTTCTTTCTACCTACAGGAACTTTGCAGCTTTTGCACCTTGTTATCCACTGCCAGTCAAATGTCACGTTTCCTAATTCCTTATTCTGATCTGCCATGGTGCTATGAAGGTTTCAGGAGCATTTCTCAGCCATGTGTATGTTGCTCTGAAAATCCTGCACCACAACACAGAATTTCAGCTGTAATAGGAGAGAGAGAAGTCAGAAACACAGCAAATACAACATTATAATTTGGTCTTTCCTTTTCTGATATGACACACCTTTCTGATGCCTGCCTGACACCAAATGTGAGCAGCAGAGCTTCGCTCCCTTCTCCCCTTTGTTTAAAAATGTGACACATAAAAATCTAAGCTATAAATAAAAATCATCTCTCCTACAATGTTTTAAGAGCTATTTTAAACATTCATATAAATAAAAACCAATCCTGTTTATTCAGCATGTTTGCCCTCATAAGAACATTGGGGTCTTTTCAGAGAATCAGGCATTTGTGGAGGCAAGTAGAGATAAGTTTCAGAAAAATATTTGGCTTAGTGAGGATCGAAATTCAGTAGGAAAACTGAAGCTTGACAGAAGAGGAGAAATACGTTTCTGTGATTGAAGTTCAGTAAGAGCATTTTGTAATGCACCAAGTTCTAAATATTTTTATTCAATAGATGTGCGTTAGTTTTTTAAAAGAAATGTGAGTTGTGGAAATCAGAGCATTTCTTCTGTTGTCAGTTTGCTCCATTCTGCTTCAAAATTTTGTTAATATATCTGACACAACTTTCATATTTTTCTCTCTTGCTTTCTTTGTTTCCTCTCGCTTAAATAGGTAAAATTGGTAAAGAAAAGACATAATATTGATAACTGTTCTCATTGCTTGGGAGAGTTCAATAATTTTGGTGGTTGTGCTGTTCGCTCTGGTGACCTTAGTAGATGAAAATGCATTGGTTACTTTTAAAATGTCTTCATCTGGTTTTGCTGATTTGACTTTGGAGTTTTGGGACTTAGGTGATGGACATGAAAACTTTTTCTTTCTTTCTTTCACCAGTAGCTGTGATTGCCTGTGGAGACATGAAACCACCATATTTTCAGATAAATGTACTATGTGGCTTGTAAAAGAATTCCTCTCATTTGGAAATGGAGAAAAAAAATCACTTCTTTGTGGTTATCCAGGGCTTGGACTCAATTAGGGATGGGGCATAAGGTGTTGTTTGTCAAATGCCTACTGAGTTTTGAGCTCTGCATTAGTATGAGCCTAATCTTGCCTTTTGTCTGATTTAACACTAAGCTTTTACACTGATCTCTTAGCTTCCAAATCAGTTCTAAAGTGTGGCTGTAATTTTATTGGGGGGACAAGGGAAGGTCCTGCTTTTGATGGCAAGATTTTCTAGACCTGCCTATGTGTGTGCTGCTGACAGTGCTGGTGCCCATTTTTAGCAATAAACACCTAAATGAGCGGTGTAAATTTAACTTCTGGATTTCTGCAAGGAATCAATGGTAGCACAGCTTTGTGTTGTATAAACAAGTATTCCTGGGGAAGCTGAGGTTCCTTGGGTAGTAAGCAGGGTAAGGAGCACCATTCTTGATGGTGAGATAGCTGCAGGCAATTGAGCTAACAGAAAAATCAATACAATTTCTGGCCCTTAATGATGGTTTGTGAAGATGAGAGGTGCCCCCTGTGTAATTGTGCTAATTGCTGCAGAGAGAGCCTGCATTAACGTTTTGCAAGTAAGCTGTATTGAGAGGGGAGTAAATCTGACAGGAGGTTTTATGGAAACGCAGCAATTTCATACATATAAAATGTTGGGATTTTTTTTTTTTTTGTGTGTGTGTATGATAGTGTTGTAAGACTATCTTTTCAGTGCTGAGGATTTGTCACGCAGGTCATGGCAGAGGGTAACTCTGCCTGCAGAGAACAGCTCTGTTTGCTCATCCCTGAGTGCCTGCAGGATAGAGCTCCACAAAGGTAATATCTTTAAGCCACTGTTAGATCCCACCAAGTCTTGGTGGTTTTATTTAGAAGTTAAATATGTGCGTTGCTCACATGTGCTCTTATTTGTGAGATTTCCTTTAGGTTTTTAGTACCCATTGTTTATTCTGATGTTTTGTGAACACCTAGAAAACACTAATACATCTTTTCATGCTTGATTCCCAAAAGTTTGCATAAGAAACCAGATAATGAATACAGTGGCTTAAGCTATCTTCCCAGTCTGGCTAATATGACCTTTTTTCTATTGGTTTTTCCCTAACACAAAACTTGAAATGTGTAGGTTCTGTATCTCAGAGCAAAAAAGCTGATAGTGTAACTTCAGCAGAACCTTTCCTGTCATCTGTTTTTCCACTTCTCTCTTTTCTATCAAGGCATGGCTTAAGAAATTCCAGGAAGAAAGCATGGATGTGAGGGGGCATAAAAATGTTTGCTACGTCAGTGATATCTGTAAAATTTATAATCTTGAAAAATCAATGAAATTCAGCCCAGAAATATTAGCATATTACAACCAAAATTATTTTACTGAGGGGAGGATTACTACTACTGTCTCTTCTAGGCAGTGATTGAAAACTGTGAGCAAAGTTTTATTTTAAGGTTTGGGTTCTTAGAGTGTACAAAGCTCTTGAAATCAAGAGTTTTTGTTGCCTGCGTTTGAATCATCTGTCATGCAGCTTTAGATGAGTTAAATCAATAGCCAAAATCCTATATTGTGGTGTTATTTAATTAGAATTGTAAATAATTTGGTCAAAATCATAATTCATTATCAGCTCATTAGTGTATGAGCTTGTATGAAAAACGTCTTTAACTAAAGTTTTTTTTAAATAAACCAAACTCTTTCTGTTGAGCAAGAGCTCTGGGAATTCCATTAGCTAACAGGAGAATCTTGTTCTGTATCTTCTCTGTCAGCAACTTGCAGCGTTTCTCAAAAATATGTGAAAATCTACTGTTCCTGTTAACATCTGCCACTTAATGTTTCACATGTTCTGCTGTGTTATAAATAATTTATTATATCTGTATATTTTTATTTCACTGTAATGATTGTATGCAGGGCATTATACTGTGAAGGTGCTATGTGGTGCAGTAGTGGAGGGGGTTTGGGTTTTAAGGATTTGTAATAGTATTGTAGGGCATAAATTCCAATCCAAGTGGAGTCCAGAGTGATCTTTTAATTTACTTTCAAACTGATATTTTAATTGCCTCCTGTTAGCTTTGAATTATTTTATAAAAGATAATATATTATTGATAACTCTTTGTTCTGCATAATTTCATTGTCAGTCTGTAACTGTTTCCAGTTGACTACAAGAAAGAATTGCTTAATATGTAAGCTGCTGTGGCTGTCCCATATTATTTCTTGCAATGACCAGTTTTTTCTTTGGGTTGTGTCATGTTGAACATAATTCCTTTTCAGCCTGAAACCGTGGTTTAAAACTATTGCAGTACCTACAACTGAAAAATTTCATTCATCCTTTTCCCTCTCCTCATAAAACTATTTAAGAAACCACAAAGACTTGACCAAGAATTTTAAAATTATAAAATTCATTGCAAGATTAGTGAATTTATACAAATCTACATGTTGATTTTAATACTCCTAAATTAGATCCATCTCCGTGTATTTACAAAGAGAAATCTCCTTCTTCACCAAAGCCTTGGCTGTAAATCAGTTTCCATCTGTGTGGCCAACACTTGATTGCACATGCCATCACCAGGAAGATTTCAGCACTGTTCTTCATTATTTAATGATTGAAATACTTTTTTTTTTTAACCTGTTCCCAAGAGCCAGAAGATTTATAATCCTTCAGGGACCTCTGGAATGACAATATTTCCTTTCACAGTTCCTCCTACTCCGATTGCGAATGGTCCTTGCAGGGTAACTCACAGTATTTCCTCCTCCTACACTTTCCTCTTCCCGAAGCCATCAGATTTGTTTGTTTGCTCCTGTGTGCTCTTGCAAGGCACTCTACAACTCTGGTTTGTTGACTGACCAGATTTCAGTACTTCCAGTTTAAGGGTTTACAGACAGTGATCCCTCTTTATCCTAAAATCTTTGTTTCCTGTGCCGCCCTCTGTTGCAATGGATGTGTAGGAAATAGCTGTGCAAAGTATGCTAGAAAAATGTCATGGAGTAAAACAAAAATCACTAGCAAATTGTCCTTATATGTGAGATCTTTTAGTATCTTGTATGTGATACTGGAAATTTTATGAGTCTTTCTCCACTGCAGTTGAAAATTGGGAATCTGACGAGCACAATAATAATTGTATTTTATGATTGTATTTAATGAAATACCTACACAGCTTTGCATTAAGTAATCTTCAGCACTTGAATCAAATAACAGTGCTTTTTACTCACTACAGTACCTGCAAATAATATACTAAAAATATTTGTAGCACCTTCTGGACACAGTCATCAAATATTTTAGCAATCCTCTGAGGATTCCCGTTCCTTTACATCATGTGCTCTTTGCATTTTTCTAAAGTCTTTCAAAATGAGAACGAGAAAAAAGAAAATGGAGAAAATATGAAGAAAAGTAATAGAAAGTATTATGTTCAACTTGGAGATTATCTCTGGGAGGGAAGCATCCCCTCTTGGAAAACTTCATGAAATCTATGAAATTTTGCAGAATTGAACATCTTAGGTGAAGCATTTTAGGAAAATAAGTGCCAAAAAAATCTTTGTTTTGGCTGAACAACCAATGAGATGTCCTTTAAAATATCTGTAATCATCATCTCAATGGTTGAATACCAAAATACGTAATCCATAAGCTGAGATTGTTTTGAATGCACAGGAGTGGATTTAAGAGTGTGTGGTACTTGATTTCAGGATATGGGAAATCATGTGTCTGTAATAAGGAAAAAAATTCAGCATCGTGTTTTGTATATCATAAAAATATTATGTTTTCTTGAAGAAATGAGCTTTCACAAAAAAGCATGGTGAATTCAATCACTTTTCCCTTCTGCATCATCACGAAACATTATTGTTAGAATCCTGAATCTTGTATATTTGTCTGGTGCTGTTTTACTCTTTTTTTTAGTTCACTTCTCAACTTGAGTGGTAGTGCACATAAGTTTCATTTATTTTTAGTATTTTATCACTCTAAAAATCTGTTCTGTTCTCCTTCCTTCCACATTGTGACACTGATCCAATCTAAACCTTGCTCTTGTGGGTTTTTTTATTTGATTTGGATTTGAAAAGCTGGAGTCCTAAATATTATTTTGGGTAACTGGATGACATAAAAAGCGTAACTTATTAAGCACTTCCTTTCCTTAAATTGTTACACTGATATATAGGATTTAATGTGTTTTTTCCTGTGTATTTTTTCCATTGGTTGTAAATTTAAGCATTAGTATGTGATACAGACTCCATTTCCTCAAACTTTTATGGGTTTAATTACATTTGGGCTTAATTTGGTTAAAAAACCCCTGGTCTCCTCACTTGTGGAAACAGAGGATAATCAATTTTTCGCAGTTTCTGCTCCTAGTCCAAACTGTTGTGATACACAAGGAGACTTCTTAAAATCCCTGTGAACCTTTAACCTGTGCTTTTGGGTGTCTCCATTGTAGCAGAGGATAGGGGCAGAGACGTGGCCGTGTGTGAGCAGAGCACGAGGTGCATGTGGCTGAGAGGAGCTGGTCCCCATGTTTTTCAGAAGATGATTTGCTTTATTTGGGAATGGCAGGGGAAGGGCTGCTGCAGCTTGGGTGAGGCTGTTGGATTGGGACGGGCAAATGCAGTACTCCCCTTGAAAAGCTGAATTCAATTTTGTTTGTTTGATTTGGTTTTTTATTTAAGTTCTGTTCCAGTCCATTATGTGAATCTGAAAGGCTTTATATTTTTCTATTGGTGTTGCTCAGATCCCGAGCTATCTATGAAAAGTCATGGATTCTTGAAGTTGTTTTGGATATTAGATTTCAGGCAGTAAGCTGCTGGCTGCTGCTGATATTTCTGTTGGCTGTTTTGAGTTTGTATTTTAACTTTTATACATGGTATTAAATAAAAAGTGCCTGTGCCTCATTTTGACTCACTAAAAAGCTCAACAGGTGACCCCAAGATCTCATCCATGCCAGTGGCATCAGGACTGGTGCATCCCTTCCTTGGGCATGTCCCACTGCTAATCGAACAACCTTCCCCTGCCCTCCCTCTTCTTTTCACATTATTCTGGAAGATTGCAACATACAACTGACTCTTTCAAAACACAGAACCTGTTCTGATACCACGTCATAGAATTTCACAGGGTTTTTTTTTTTCTTCTTCTTTTCCTCCTTTTTTTGAGAAACAGGCATCAAGTAGTACACAGGCCACCTAAAATACTGGGAAAATACTCAGCATCCTATTCATTATGCATGGCAAGTGTCCTTCATGCTGTGGGACGTATCAGCAATTTCAGACCTTTCAGCAGCTCCTCCTGTGGTCCCAGTCCTGCCCGTCTGTCACGCAGGCTGCCAAGGTTGCCCCATCTCTCTATCATTTGATATGGGCTGAGAATGACAGGCAGGGGAGCGAGGGCGGCCGCAGGCGGGCGCTGGGGCCGAGTACAGCTGCCGAAAGCTGTCAGCATCTTGCCAGCGCATCCCCTGAATGAAGATCTTCCATTCTCTGTGGCTAGAGACTTTTCCAAACCCACTAGGTGCTTTTCTTGAACAGAAGTTGCTGTTTGTAGGGATGAAAAGCATGGCAGAGATTTTCCCTTTTGTGTCTTCAGCATCTTAGCTGTCTCATCCCTGCACACCCTGGCATTGTTCAAAGCCACCTTTGTGTGTCCCTTTACATCATGTTACCACAGTTTGCTTTTCTGTTGTTTATTCATGCCATCTCTTACATTCTGGAAAGCTTCCCCAGCGCTGTTCGACAGCCATATCCTTTCTCTTTTCCCCCATCTCCCCTCATCTTCTCAAAGTACAATTTCAAGTGAGCTGTAACATTCCCCCATATCCTGCTCCCATTTTGGCTTATCCTATTTTGCCTGTTTGGGCAAAGCCCTCCTCCTCCTTTTTAATAACAAGCAGAATGCTGTCAATTACAAACCTTTCCATGTTGCCAAGAATCACAGGATTACTTTATAAACCACTCTGTCAAAAAATAAAAATTAAAAAAGCAGTTTGTGTTGATGTAGCATTAGAAATATATATATTATTATTTACGTTGTAATCCAAGGCAGTAGTAGCTGGCTCTCAGTGTGCAGTTTCCTTTTAAGCTTATGATATAGGCGTAGGACTTTTGAGTTGGAAAAAAAGCTTTAGGAAAGGCCCCCAAAATACCCAGCCTATGTGGTGTGCTGGAAGTGTTAATGGGGCACCCCCTAACAGCTTGGCAGGGTGAACCCAGCCCTCACATACCCATAGAAAGAAATATCTCGTCCCAAAACATTTATTCATTAAACTGTGTTTGTCCTGCCTCCCCTACTCACCCTGCAGACTAAGCTACTACACAAGTAGTCCTATTTTTAATAGGAACATTCATAAATAAATTAGCCTCAGGGGAGGCCAGCAAGAGGTTACATCTGCGGTTATAGATGGAACAGCTCCGCAAGGCCAGGATTATATTATTTACTGCTTGGTTCTGTATTTCTGCTTACTGCTTTGAAGTGCACAAAAGTCACAACGACTTCGGCATTGAGGGTGGCTTGTTTTGCAGCTGGAAATCCTGATTTAAAATTGCATCAGTACAAGTCCTGCATTTTGCTGGAAAATGGGCACTTGGTGGAGCCTTTTTGTTCCCTGGGTGCCCCAAGGAGGCAATGCATGTGCTGATGATAAACCCAACAGGTGCCAGGGTTGGTGGGTGCTGCAGCCAGTTGGCTTTGTGCCGGCAGCGCACAGTGGCTATATTGTGTCTCTAGGTTTTTGTGTGCTTCCATGTCCTTGTGAGGGATGGTATAACCCTGTTGAAATACATACTTAAACTCCTGAGGGATTAAGTGTGTTTCCTTTGCTTTACAGTTCAGAATTTTACAGTTTCTTTGTTTGGGGGTTCTCAGATTGCTTAATGATTTTTTTCCTCCCGGTTTTGCCCAGATGTGTATAATAGCAGTATTTGAACCTTACTAGGTTTGCCAATTTTATTACTCAACATATGGTATATCCCTTTATTTTTGTCTAGTATATCATTCTTCTGCCGAGAAATCCCTTGGTACAGGCTTTTTCCTCACTATTCTTCAATGGTTCAGTTTGCGACTTGTCTGTACTCCAAAATTCAGCTTTTTGCTAGTTATTCAGGGAGACAAAATGTCAGATGTTTTGCTTCTGTCTGAAAAGTATTGTTTAAGCTGTCACTTACTAGAAATACCGCGGTCAATTATTGTTAAAAAAGCCCTTTTTCCCACCTCCCTGGGAAGCTGTTGCTCTCTGACAGAGCAGCACCAGAAGGCCTGAGATGATGTGAGTGCTGCGGTGCTGCAGCAGCCCAGGAGCGCAGGTTGCATCCCAAGCCCACGAGTGGCTCCTCTGTGGGTCTGCTGTTGGCTGTGCTGGGCAGGATGAGCCCACAGGGGTCTGCTCAGCCAAGGCTGCTGGTGTTCCAGATGCACCATCAGCCCCAGCCTGGGTTCCTGCAGAGGTTTGGCAAATCAATGGTTATTTCCACTTCTAGAGCTTTCCCAAGGCTCTTATCTGTTCTTCTCTCGGCCTTATGGGGAGGTTAGAATGGGCAAGCTGGTTTCCCATGGTACAAAGATACATTCATTGCTCCGAGCATTGTATCTGTACTTATGAGCACATTATAGTCCATCCAAATCCCTGCATCTGTGGCTCATCCTTACATATTTATTCTGTATTTATAGTTACCAGCATTTACAGAGAATGTGAGCAGGGGTTATTTTCCTAGTAGGCTTGGGAGCAGATTCTTTTGCAGTTTACATCTCTATAACTCAATTAAATGGCATTAGGATATTCTTACATCAGCTGAGTTCTCCTCCTGGAGTCAAAGTATAATTCCTAATAATGATTTTTTAAAAATGTTATTAGTGTTTTCTTCTGAGCAGTTTCTTAAGCTTTTCTTCCTTTATAGCAAAGTCTGTGTGTAAGAGACTTCAGACTATTTTGTTTGAGAATCAGAGACTCAGAATAATTTGTGGTCTGCTGAAATTATCCCCAATATCCTATTTGCATAGCTCTTGTATAAGCTTCCCAATTCAGTTGTAAAGGCACCGATCACTTGAATTCTAGAATTTGTTTCCTGTGCAATAGAAATAACACGTGGCTTTCTCGTGGCAAATTGTTAAAGTTTGTATCTGAGTTTGAAAATTATAAATTGCTGTCTGGTGCTAATTGCTAACTGCCAGTAGTAGTAGTAGTAGTAGTAGTAGTAGTAGTAGTAATAATAATAATAATAATAATAATAGCAACTGCTCAAGTAATCTTCCATATAATGAGAAATAAATATTATTTCCTTAAGTCATGCCTGATATTCACAGTGGAGTGGTATATGCCTTTTGAGAAAAGGAATGAAATTCTGCAGCTACCAAATACATCAGTCATGTATCAGACAGGAAGAACCAGTTAGAAAAATCCTTTTCTTTTCAATTTCTTTAAAGAACAGGCGGAATAAGTTGTGTTTTGTCATTAGATGATATAATTTTCAAAGCACTAATAATATCTGGCCTTCCCTTGTCTGGAACTCAACTGTTGACTTCCCAATAAGTCCAGTTATTTGGAAGCTGATGCCCAAAGCACTGAGCTGTCATTCCAGCATAATTAATTCCTAACCTTTCACCATGATTAGGTTGGCTGAGCTTTTGGTTGCTGTACTGGGGTTGTCCTGCTGGTGATACCTACTGGGACATCTGCTGGCTCTTTCTGCAGTTATTCTCACAGCAGACACTCGGGGTTAGGTTTTTTGCCAGACTTTTCTTTCCTACAGGCATTCAAATTAGTAACTGTGAATGAGGGTGAATACTGAAGACGAGATGAGACATAGAGATAAGTGGTAGGGAGCTGGACAGCTCTTTTTTTAAGCCATATTTCAGGGCAGTGTGTTGTTAAGGCAGACAACTGGAGTCCGGAGTGTATTTTAAAATCAAATAAGTCTTTCACAAAGGCACCAAGCTGGGGCAGTGTGACTGTGGAATATGGGGTTTGTAGGAGTGATAAGTAAGAAGGATCAACCATTTCCTTCACTAAAACCTTACATTGAAATTTCTTCTTAAGCTTCTTTCTCAATGTTCCTGCCATCCTGAGAAGTTTTGTTTTGCCATTAGAAGGACACCCAGCCTGTGTTGCAGTTTCACCAGGCACTGTGCTGCTGGAGCTGGACAGAGCTGCTGGCACCTCCTGCTGCTCCCACCAGGAATTCCTCGGCATCTCCCGTGTGCGTGGGCTGAGGATGGGATCGAACCTCTGTTGCAGCTGAAGCAGCACGGCGTGAATAGCACACAGGATACACTTTTGCTCCAATGATATGATTAAAAAATCTTTTAATATGTGTTCTGTTTTTAATGTGTCATTTAGAAGTCCTCCTGCCCAGCTGTCTGAGTGGGGAAGGTTTTTCCAGCTCAGATTCTTGGGAAGGCTCATCTTCAGGGCTGGTACAAGTGCCAGCAAACCCGTGGGTAATCCCACAGCTCCTTGCTGTCTATTGCCACTCAATTTGTGTTATAAATGACTTAAAAAAACTCAACCTATTAGCTCTTAAAACTTTATCTATTCAGAAGTGCTTCTATTTAGTATAATTATACATCTCATATTATTATATTTTTAATTAGCAGTATTAGGGGCTGCATTTGGTGGAGACCTGTTTTGGGTTTCAGTTGTCTGAATTCTGGGGGTTTGTGTGTTGTGGCTAAATTACAGCCTATATGAGTGATGGTAGTGCTGCACTCTCTAGGAGACATTAAATTCCCATCTGGATATGAGGTTGGTAGAACATAATTTGTCTCTGATAAATGTTCAAGGCCAGGCTGGGTGGAACTCTGCGCAGCCTGGTCTAGTGGAAGGTGTTGGCATGAGATGATTTTTAAGTGTCCTTCTAACCCAAACCATTCTGGGATTCTGCAATTACTAATAATGCTTAGATCTCCCATGCCCTATGGCAAGTTCAGAAGGATTGGTTTCCTTTCCTCAATATACATTTGGATGAGGGTTTTTTCTAGTGCCGAGGGTTTTTTTAACTTTATACATATTTCGTTGTGATGACTGACTGACTGTTAACTTGTATAATTTGTAAAAATTTCTGAAAAATATCCAAGAAGATCATCCTCTCTTCACAATATGATTTTTATGGTGAGACAACATGCTGGGAGCCTGGAGTAATCCTGACCAACACTGTCCCTATCTCTTCTGGTTTTACAGCAGGCATTGCAAAGTGCTCAGTGGATTTCTATCTCCCCAAATCCAGCTTGCCTTCTGATTTTCAGTAAATCTCACAGCCACTGTAGTCCCCCAAAGGTTGCTCAGTAACTTGCAAGCTCCTGGAAGTGCCTTTGAATTTTGCTGTAATTCGTGGAGCCATTAGCAGCTTGCTTTTTATTTACTAATACCACTCTATTTACATATAATTGTGTGGCTGTGCATTAAAATACATGTCTTTCCAAACAATGACAAACCAGGAAAATAATTGAGAGCTAGATTCTTGAAACTTTCGAGCTTGGGAGGCATAAGGATTTTTTCCAGCCACAGGCAGAATTGGTTTAAGGCACTGGGGTAATTTAGATTGCGAGGTGATGCTTGAACTCAATGAGTTCTGCATTTAAATAGGTAAGTGTAGGAATGAAAAAATAAGAACATGAAATGACTTCTTCAGGATCACTCTGTGGGTATTAACACGTGACCTGCGTTAAAAGCCAGGTTTTTGCTTTTTAGTTCAGAGTTTTATCTACTCTTGGATCAAGCCTGAAGGTTTCTCAGGCAGAAGAAACAGAAAAGGAAAAAAAAAAAATCTCCTTTTCTTAGAGCATGACTGTGCAGTACTGCGAAAAAGGCAAATGCAATCTTGACTCAAGCAAGGCATTTCTATGGAGGCTCGGAACCATTCATGCCATTAGCAGATAGCCATCTGTAAAACTGCACTATTCTGGTCTCCCATATGCAAGAAAAATTAATTCAGATGGGGACAGGTGCTGAAAAGTACTTGCTGGGATGTGGGAGAGAACAAGGAGACAGAAAAGGCGGCTGAAAGAGCTCGGCTTGTGTGGCCTGGCAGGACTAAAGCTGTTCTGGACCTGACTGCTCCATAAATATATCCAGGGGTATGTACCAGGAGGAAAAGGACCTTGCTGTGGATGGAGAGCGGCGTTGGCAAAAGAATTAGTGGGTTGAAATTAGCTGTGTGTAAATTTAAGCTGGAAATGGGATGTTGGTTTCCAGTTATCATAAACTTCTCTAGCTATTTATGAACCAGATCTCTTCTGCATCACGTGGTTCCCTGTGTTCCAGAGGCAGCGCAGCCCCATCCCCTTATTTAGCACTTTGTTCGCCTCCACAGCAGGGTGGAGTACCTGCTCAAGCTTTACACCCAGCTGTTTAAAAAAAAACCAGCTCCCATAAAAGTGTAGATTATTGTCTTGAATTTGGTGAAATTACCAAAAAAAGTATGGAAGTTGCTTAATAGGTCCATTATTTGCCTGTTTATTCCTCTAATAAGGACTCATTCCATTTGGAAATCTAGTTTCTGGGGATTTTTTTGCCTATGAGAGGTCCTAGACTGAATTTAAAATGTGATCTATTTGCATCATGCAGAGCAATAGCTATTCCAAATCTAAAATCTGTCATGTTTCTTCAGTCCAAAGAGCTGACGCACCTGCCTGGACCAAGAGAATTAACTAGATAAAAACTGGGAGCTTGGGGGAGCTTCCCTTGAGCCCCTTTCTTGCGCTTCAGGTGTAGGGGTTTGCACACCTTGCAGATCATCACAAGAGCTGTGTGTGAGGAGCCCTGCTCGGAGATCATGCAGATCATCACAAGAGCTGTGTGTGAGGAGCCCTGCTCGGAGATCATGCAGATCATCACAAGAGCTGTGTGTGAGGAGCCCTGCTCCCTGCAGAGCTCGGAGCCAGTGTCCCGTCCATCCCCAGGCTGTCCTGGTGCCTCCTCCGCAGGCGCCACGGCTGCTGCTCGCAGAGACCCCAGTGACTGATGGTGCCACCTAATTTTAAATTGCAATTGAAGCCCTGTTAGTCTGTGATTGCTAATCAGAATGAAAGTTGGCTTTTGTTGGCTTTTATTACTCATTCCACTTTGTCCATATTAGTTACAGACATAATGTGATTTCTGCTCTGCTTTGCTGATGCATAACATTCCCAAGGGGTCCCCTTCACTAAAATCTAGATTTCTCTTTACAGCTTGACAAGTTGCTGTTACAGCCCAGCCACAGAATGCTTTTCAATACTTTATAGCTCTCAATGCAAAGAAACTTTATGTTGTTTTCATAGGTGAGGGTGACATAAATGTTGAAGTGCCTCCCGTTACTTGATATTTAATTATGAAAGCATCCACTGGAAAAATAGTATGAGCCTGGTGTAATCAGCACTGGGGTAGCCCTGCTAATCTTTTCATTTGGTCTAGACATCAAGGATGCTTTGTAGTAGTCTGGCTGTAGCCTGATAATCGAAGACCTTCTGGACTAAATGTTTCGGTGCTCTTTATGAAGGGAAAGACTCCTCCATAAAACCCCTTAGGTTTGCCTCGGGCTGATAAATGCCTGTTTGATTAGTTCATGGAAAAGATATTTGGATGAACCTGACCATTGAGGCAGCTTGGCTCTGTGTTAGTGCCTTGATGTCTGGGAGGGCAGCAGCCCCTGGGTGTCAGGACAAGGGTGCTGCTCCTGCTTCTCATGGCTCTTTGAACTCAGATAATTCTGACTAGACAGCATTTCCACGTTACTTAGAAAATATTTTTATAATTAGTTACATTCCTAAAGAGATCCACAGTTCCTGACAATTGTTTGGAAGTGACAAATGGGTTTCCATGCTCTTTTCTTCTCTTTCTGTTAAGTAGCAACAGTTCTTCTTCTTACCTATTTTAAACCAATTCAGAGATTCTAAATAAATACTAAAATAATTGCCAACAGTCTGTTTTCCAAGACCTATCCACATGTCCACATTCTTATGTATCAAAGTCCAGTTTTAATCTGTAACATGGTTTATGTCTGACCTCTGCATCTTTAATTAAGGAGTGGGTGGGAGGGCAACAGCTGGAACCCCCTTCACCTGTAAGATGCATTGGGAAAGTCATTCAGGGTCAAAACAAAGAAATGCTGTCTCAACAGTGGCCAAAACTGAATGCCTGAGGAGGAGTATCATAACAGAAACGAGGTCCTGTGTTTTTGATGAGTATTTTAGTTCTTTTCATGCAAAAATTTAGATTTTATCTAGGCTGGAACAATTCCAGTACTGTTGAAAGAAAACTTGCTGTCTGAATAAAACCACTGTCTGGTCTGGCACAGTGCTGGGAAGAGCTGGTGTGGCTGCTCCTTGGGGAAGTGGCGATGATGTGAGTGCTGGATGGTGAAACACGATGTGCCTGAGCTCGCCTTGCTGGGCAGGAGCAGGAGCAGGAGCAGCTCCCGGTGTGCTGTGCCAGCTGTGCTGGCCTGCCCCCACCAGTCCCTTGTCATCTGGTGTTACCCTAGAAATAGATATGTGTGACATTAAGGGAATACAAGCTGGGAATGCATAGTGGAATTACTTTTTGTCCTCTGGATAGGAAGGCAAGGCCTGGCCTGTGGCATTTCTGCAAATCTGTCACCATGGACTGTGCCCAGTGTGGAAACCCAGGCGAGGAAAGAGCTGGAACCCCACAGGGGTGAGATGGAGCTGCATTGTCAACTTTGCTGGTTCATGCTTGGTTTGATTTTGTGCTGCTTTCCTGTAGTGCTGTGGCTTGGTGATGGTGGAAATACCAGTGTTCTGTGTTCAGAGAGTTCTGTGTTCATTTTTCTGTGTTCAGAGAGTTTAAGGGAAGGTGCAGATACACATCTGCACTCCTGGTCCCACTTGCCTTTTTTCCACTCCTAAAAGTGTATCTTCTGTAAAATGCAGATCATAATCTACTTATTTGTGGGGAGGAAAGACAAGAGGATACAGCAAAATTAAATAATGGTGTTTTTTTGTCTTTGCCTTATTTTGAGCAGTGAAGCAGGAGAAACAGCCCTTCTAAAATATGTAGAGGTGGTGGGGCTCTGCCACATGCTTCCCAGAGAGGCTGTGGACTCCCCAGCCCTGGAAGTGTCCAAGGCTGGGTTGGTTGGGGCTTGGAGCCGCCTTGTCTAGAGGTAGGTGTCCCTGCCTATGCTGGGGTGTTGGAACGAGATGGGCTTTAAGGTTCTTTCTAAACCATGCTATGAGTCTGCAATTCTGTATCTGTAAATACGGTTTGTTTTCCAGTCTATAACTTGTTGGAGCAACATTATCTTTCTTTAATCAAAAGCTGTGTTTGCTAAGAACCAAGAGGTGTTGGGCAAGGGGATGGTTGACTAAGGTGAGGTTTGACTGAAGTACCCTGGAATGAGAGGAGAAACACCTCAAGCAAGGGCTCAGAGCTTGACTAGGCCTTTCTGTGGCATCTCAGTATTTGCAGGTCATCTGCCTCTCCCTCTCCTCTTTCTCTCCTCTCTTTTCCTCTTCTCTCTTATCAGATCTCAGTGCCAGATTATCTCCCTGCCAGCTTTTAGAAGTTCAGCTTAGTTGTCAGCAGTTTGTCTGCAAATAGGCACAACAGTTCTCCATCAGGGCTGTCTGAGCAAAAACATCTGGAAATGTGGGAATTCAAAAGAAATATTGCTGGTGAAACCCAACAGAGAAAACCTGTGCAGGTTTGGAGAGGAAGCTGCCAAGCTATAAATATTTATATACTAAATGCATATGCTGGTGTGTAAATGAAGTGCTTGTAAAGCCTATGAGCAATCTTCTAAACCTGCCTTGGGTATGGTTTAGGTTAGAAAATATATTTTAAACCTTTATTTGTATGAGCATGTGTTTAGACAGACACTGCCAAGGAGTGTAACAGCAGTGGGTGCCCAGCGTTCCCCTGGGACAAGGCACATGGTGCAAAGTTCCTTTTTCCTCATGGCAGTTTTTGCTTTTGCTGGTCCTGGGATCACAATTGGAGCTATTTTGTAATTTCTGATTGTATTTCAAAACTGGAATTTTTTTACATAGTGAAAGTGAGTTTACCCCAACTTTTCAGACAAGCACCTAAGGATAGAGCTAATAAAGAAATCGTATTTACTAAATCACACGATCCTGTCAGTTGTTTTCATGATTTAAATGATTTGTAAAATGCACTTAGATGTCTTTCTAATTTTAATACTTCAGTTAAGTAAGTAGGTGGGCTTAGCATGACCTTCTGCAGCAGTTTTGGTAGTATAAATATCTGTGTCCAGATATTTATAATGATTTCAATGATTATTTTAATTTTTTCCCCAGTATAACATACAGATATAGTAACCATGTGCTTTGATCATTTTATTTCATGCTTCCTTGATAAATCATAGTTCATAAGGAGCATTACTGAATGTTGCAACTCATTTCACCACTTCATATTTAATGATTATCATGTAAGAGCATCTTGGGACTTGTCTACACAGGAACTACAACGTAATTAAATGGGGGAATACATTTAAGGACTTGCCTACATAGAGAAATTTATTTGAATTTTAATATGATGTGAATTTTTAAGCATATTGTTTTTTTCTTGGGATGCGTTTTATGGGTATTTTTATTTTGGAGTATTTCTTGTTACAAGCTTGTTTTGGAATTGCAAAGCTAGTGTTTCTCACACACTTTCCTCATTGAAGAACTTGAAATCTGGTCAAAAGTAGATGTTTCACCATGTATTTTTGGTCATAGAAGTATGGCAATATTTATTTGAGTTTCAGTTTGTAATGTTGGTGGTTTTTTTTTTAAATTTTGAGAGTTTCCATTGGAGCAAACAATTTGATTTTGCAGTTTTTTTTTCAGAGGACCTAATAGCTTTTTATATTTTGATTTTTGTAAATTTTCCTTTTTCATAGGTGCATATATGTGTTGAGTGGCACCACATATGGATCTGAGCTTGGGGATAAGCAAATTAAATCCTTTGTTTTATTGTCTACTTGCCAGTGATCAGTGTAACCTTGATGCTGGACTTCCAGTACTTTGTTTTCTTCTTCTTATGCAGAATCTCAGGATGGTTTGGGTTGGAATGCACCATAAAGCTCATCCAGTTTTACCCCTGCCATGGTGGGGGACACCTCCACATATCCCAGGTTGCTCCAAGCCCCATCCAACCTGGCCTTGGACACTTTCAGGGATGGGGTAGCTACAGCTTCTCTGGGCAACCTGTGCCAGGGCCTGCTCACCCTCACAGAGAAGGATTTTTTCCTAATATCCCAGGTGAGCCTGCCCTCTGGCAGTGGGGAGACATTTCCCCTGTCCTGTCACTCCATGTGCTGGGATGAAGTCCTGTCTTTCCTTATGGATGTATCCGTACTTGCCTAAATAAAAAGTCTGATCCAGGGTGACCCACTCTAATGCACGTCCATTACCACGAAAAGCTTTTTCATGATTCTGGGTTTAGTTTCATGGAGAGTGAACACAATGTCCAAAACTCCCGTGGTGCAGTCTGGCTTTAATGCCTTGCACAAAGTGCCTCAGTAGAGTGTCCTGCTGAATCCAGAAGATTTTTTTCTTGTGATTGAACAAAGCACTAGTCCCAACCATTCAGCTTTAGCAAGACCTGTGTAGTCAAAGCTTCCACGTGCCTGTGGTGGCACCAACAGGAAGGAGTTGGAAATACTCCCCCCAGAAGCTCTTGGATGGATGGATACTGGCACCCAGGGGAAATCAGGCCACTGAGGTGCAAGGTTGGTTGGATTTTTTCCCAATAGATACTCAGAAAACTTCATATTGGGCTAACACTTAGCAAACAAAGGTGACATTTGAGGCACCTGGAAGACAAACCTGACAAGAGTGGCATTTCCGTGTCAATATTAAAAACTGCTGAGCTTCAGGAGCTTGAGCCCTTTGGCTGGGCAGGGAGTTCCTGCTTTAATAACCCTTTTCTTGTGTGCAGGTTTGGACACTTGCTTTGATGTGGAAAAGTGCTGCTGTAACAGCACTCGTGAGCAAGAAGCTGCAGTGAGGCTGAAGAGAGCAAAAGCTACCCCCGGTTCATGTGGAAAGCACTAATTTATTCCAACATATTGATGCTTATGCGGTCCTTAGAACAAGTCTTGCTTATATGTCATTATGTTTCTTATTATGCTTATATTTCAAGAATGGCCTTCTAAGATAGAGTTATCCTATTTTGTCCATATCTTTGACTGCCTTTTGGCAAAAATCCTTGTGTTGCCAGAAGTCAGATTAAAACTTCAAATGTTTAAATTTGTAAGGCTTTTGAAAGGATCACTGGCACAAAATAAATAAATTTACGCAAGTGAATAGGTCATTATACCTTAAAAAGAGGGGAGGTAATTTGATTTGGTTTCTTAATTGGTTTCCAAGCTAAAATTAATAGTGTGTGGAATCTCTCTTAGTAACATGACTCAGAACTATTTATTTTTCAACTCCTCTTTTCAGATTGATGAGTGTGTTATCTTAGCATTTGAGAGATGCAAGCAGTGCTGGAATGACAAACATTTTTCGACAGCTTTAGAAAGATGGATGATGTGATGACCCTGCAACAGGTTTGGGTGTTTGTGCTTTCCAGTGGATCATTGTGAGACTCTTGCTTCACTTTCGTTCTTTATGAGGGGGGAAGGAAAGGTGAGATCTAATTATGGGTCTTTTGTAATCTGACTTCTCAGTGTACATATTTATCATCCAGCCCTCAACAGAAGAGCATAGTGATGGTCATCCCCAGTTCATGGTCCCAGCTGGTGAATTTTGCTTTTAGAAAAGAAGATAGTTACTGGATTTTACTGCAAAGCTGCTGCTAAGTGATTAGCTACACCTTGGATAATTGTTATTGTATTGTTATTACATTGTTACTTTATTTGGCAGTTCTACACGTTCTACATAAAATCATTACCAAAACTAACCTATTATAGGTAAAATCCTTAGGCTTGACCAGGATCTTTATATCTCTTCCATGTCTTATGATCTGCAGAGTTGTGATAGCCTTAGGAGGAGAGAGAATGCCGTGAAAATACAATGCGTGGTCTACCACATCAAATATCTGTGAAATTATAAGAGAAAAAATACATTATTAATATATTGATAGCTTTCTGGTAAGTTCTATATAGATGAAAGAGAGTGATTTCCTTTAATTTGCTTTATTGCCAAGATTTAAAACTAAATGAAACTAGTGTCATACAAATTAAATTACAACATTGCACTCTTCAGTGTGCCTGTGATATTCTCCCCTAACAATTAAAACTCCTCAGTGTATTAGAAACTGGTCTCCTTTTGGATCTGGGAGCACACAGTGGAGGGAAGCAGTGAGGCCAGTGCAGTGTAAATCCTGAAATGCCCCTCAGAGTTCCTTTACTCTCTTTTTAGATCAGAGAGCAGATCAGATTTAGAGCAACAGGAGAAAGTTTGGTTTAAATTTTGTTGCAAACTCTCTCCTGTAGGCTTAATCGATTCCATAAGTGTGCTGTATATAAAAATATGACTTGAAGTTCTCCTTGATATCATCTCCTAATATTTAAAAGTAGTAATTACTGGGGAATTATTTTATTAGTAGGTTTGAGCTGTGGGTAAGTGGAGCAGGTCAGCTCTGTGATATTTGGACAATGTTGGCATGCTGCATTGCTCAGGCACATCAGTAAAGGCCTGTGCTACTTCACACCCTGGTTCACATTTAAACTTTTTTACTGATTCTGTTGCAGCATTCCTTCATTTCACCCACTGTGGGGTTTGTGGCTTTGAGGTTTTTAATATTTTGGCCAGAAGGAGCTGTAGATTTTAATTTTGCTAAATATGGCCAGGCCAAAGCAAATTCTCTTTCACTGATGCCAGGAACTTCAAGTATAAAAATTAATTTATTTCTGAAATGAAAAGATATTTTGAACAAGCAGTTTATGTATTTGCATCTACTGAAATAACCTCTGTCTCACCAAAAGCAGGCAAGCCTGCTGCTGTGTGTACAATGCTACTTTTGTCTGTCTTGTAAGAGGAAAAGCCTCACTAATAGGATGTGTCAGCCATGAGCAGTTAAAACCAACACATCTCCGTGTCATATAAGAGAGAAGTTTATGGATTAATATTCAGGTTCCTGACAGGAAGCACATTGTGATGGATTAGTGTTCTTATAATTTGAGTGACAATTTTTAAAAAGCTACTTAAAATGACCTGGATCTGGGACACGTGGGTTGGAGCCAGGAGATATGTGGAAGTGATTTAAATCTCACCTTCCTATTTCCCTGCTCTAATCTCCTGGGCAAGAGCAGAGCCCAGTGTGGCTGCTTGATTTTATAGCTCTCTGGTAGTCACAGGGGGCTGAAAGCAGCTGATACTGATGGTCTGGAGGACTCTTGAGTGATCTGCTCCTTCTGCATCTGCCCTGCCTAAATCCAGGAGCTCAGGATCCTGCTGTAGTTACTAGCAGGAATAAAGTCTGTGCAGCTCCTGCCTCTGTTCTCACTCCTCTGGAGGAGATTTGTGTCTCCTGGTTAACTCGGGATCTGCTTGACTTAAGCACTGCATTGAGCAGCAGAAATACTTCCCCAGGAGTTCCTCAGTAACAACTTTATTCCACCACAGGAATTTGTCTAAGCCATCTTCAGTATCAGATTTTATCTGCAGTGTTGCTCAAAGCAGCTGCACTGTGTCCAGAGGACCTGGCCTGGTGTATTTTAGGACATATAGTAACTTAAACCAGATACTGACCTAGTGCAATACCTATCTTCAGCAAAGAGATTGTTATTTGAAGTTTTGTTTGTTTTTTAAATTATATGTTGCACTCATGGCATGCAGACATTGTGACTAATATGATTTAATGCAAAAGAATCTCTTGAAGAAAATGTCTTTGCAAAGTGATTCAGGGGGATATTTTGGTAAGGCATAAAGGTGGTTTGTTTTTTTTTACCCTAATAATGGTTCTTAAAGTACATAGTAATAAAATAGTTCCTGGAGACAGCATGTTATAGATGTCACATGCTTCTGACATCTATTTAGTGATAATAATTCTTCATTAAAAACTTGCAAGGGTAAGCAACAGATGTGGGGTGATCAGAGCTCAGTTGTGGAAATGTTTGTGGGGAGTGAAGTTTTCCATTTTATTCCAGGGCAGCACAACACAGATAAATGTTGAAACCCATTTTTTAGCACTCTTCATTTTAAGTTGAAAAGGGAGAGCCCGACAGCAACAAAATCCGAAATGATGGGAAGATATTCAGTGCAGCGTGTCCTGTGCTTAGAAATTGCCTCCTTTGATCAAGAAGGCAAAAAGCATTGCTAGGCAAGTGTCCTCCTGGAAGAGGGGCTCAAGAAATGCTTGGAGAAAGGAGCTTTGTTTGTTTGTTTGTGTGCTAAATAAAAAGGACTTAATGGGGGTAAATGTATAATGTTACTAGGCTTTAGCAGCTGGCCAGAAAGCAGTATTCCTTCCCATGGAGGTTATTTCTCCAGTGTGGATCACATGAGGTGAAGCTTGTCTGTGTATCCAGCTTTCATTTCCCCTGACACCATGGCTGACGTCCGTGAGGCCTTGGGAATACGCTAGTTAGGTGGCTCACAAAGTCAGCATTTTTGGAGATGGAACAGCTTATAAAGGCCTGCTTTTATTTTTAATATTTCATTTTTGTTATGCTATCTTCCTAGCAAAATACGATTTTAATGAGAAGCTCACCGGTGGTCACCTGACCTCCTTCTCATTTACTAAACCAGGAGATTCATGTCTTTTCTCCCATTTCAAGCTTTGGACATCAGGTGCATTGAAAAAATTAGGTTAAATGAGCTAATTTTTCATGCACTGGTACTAGAAAACTTGATTCGAAGATGAAGACAAGAAAAATTTTTTATGTGGAGTAAAGCAGATAAAGAATTTTGGTACAAATGCCACGTTATTTCCATAGTTAATGTTAATTTCTAGCTCCTTGCGGTAGGCTTGCACAGCAGGCCCGGGGTCTTTCCTTTTATCCTCACTGCTCTTCCTCAAGTGAGTGCTACAAGCACATCCACACCTGCAGCGCCCCTGGTTATGCAGCTGGGCTTCCCCGGTTACCAGCAGTGTATTTCAGGATGTGTCCATCATCCCCTCCTCTGTCCTGACCCCTCGTCGCTGTGCGAAGCCCCACAGGTGCAGCAGTGTTGGGAGCGCGTTGCTGTGACACTCCGCACTATCACTGCCCTGTGACGGCACTTGTGGTATCCGCAAAGGATGCTCTTTGGCCAAAGTGCTGAGGAAGAGGCCCAAGCTGCAAGAGCTCAGTGACTACTTGTTTTGTTGGTCAGAGCCACTAAAAGGATTTGGATGAGCTGAAAACAACATGGAGCGCTGTGTCAGGCATGCGGCAGCTCCAGCCGCTGTCGCCAGTTCAGGGTACTGAAATACTAAATGCCCCGTAAAGCCTTAAATGCCCAGTTCTGGGTACAGTGTCTCTGGGAATCCTTGGAAAGCCACACTTGTGAGTGGTCAAGAGAATAACAGCATCACCTCTCGAGCACTCAAAAGCAGAGCTAGCATGACAGGTTGTTAGTCCAACAGGTAAGACAGGTGTATACCAGTGAGTCTGCCTTCTCCATCCTGAAAAATCTCAAAAGTCACAAGTATCAACATTTTCTTAGCAATTTCCTCCTGTTGTATTCCCTGTACAGAGCAATGGGCTTTTAAATGCTGGATAATAATAGGAATGTGTCTTTTGTGTGGAGAAAAAAATAAAAAAGAAGCTGTGTCAGATCGTTTATGTGGCAGACCTTTCCAGTTTTGTGGGACATGACAGTCTGGGGTTTAGCTGCCCTCCTCTGTGAGTAAGATTGCTCAGGCTGGCATTGATCTCGTTTTTAATTAGAATCCTCTTTGAGATGGAAAATATCAGAGCAGATCTATAGTAAGACAGGGAACTTCACTGCCAGAGGGTTTTCAGATACAGCCTTAAAAAAAAAAAAAAGAAAAAAAGCTATTTCTAATCCTTAAAATATTTGCCTTGCTTTATTTTCATATCTTGAAGACAAACAGGTGCTGTGTGCCCTTTATGATTCTCAAATATACAATCTCCAAGCCAGCAGTCTCCAAAGCCTTCCCTTGTTTGTACAATTAGGGTGGGATTTTCAGAATCACTCAGTGTTGGTCTGTCTCTGCTCTCATTGAAGTCAAACTGCCATTGACTTTAGTGAGAATCGTGTTAGATCAGCATGAGTGCTTTTGAAAATCCTTCCCTCCACTTTTATTTTAGTCACATCTGTGTGCAATTGAGTAAAAAGACTTTTGTAATATGCTTTAATTATTCTTTGTTGTTTTCATATAAAAGTGATTTAAAAGAAACCAGAAGGAAACCTATAATAATCTTGACTTTGATCTTATTTACCATGAATTATATGTTATGTTTTTCTTCTCCATCTATATAATTATATATTACTTTATGACAATGTAAGATAAATCACTGAAAACATGAGGAATAGAAATAATTAGGTAATACAGAGAGGAAGAACAGTCTCAGAGGAAAGTACTTGACGCTTCGTGGTCTGGTGGGTTTCCAGTGTTGCTGGAAGCGACTTTCTTTAGGCTGAATGGGAAAAGCAGGAGACTTCATGTGAACGGCTGGTGCTGAAACCTGATGAATTTGGAGGCTGCATGGCCAGCTGGGAGGAGTGACTTTCTGGATGTCACCTTCCCAGGAAACTGCAGGTTATTGCCCAGGTGTGCACAGTCTGCTCTGCCACTGTGCTTTCAACACAGTTTTGGTCCACCTGCTCCTCCTTGATTCATGCACCTTTTTGGTTTCCAGCATGTGTTTCAGTGTTGTTTCTGGTTAACTGTTTGCTCTTGGGAAATACCAAAGAAAACCATAGAGAATCAGAGCTTTCTGTAGCTCAGGGGAATTGGGAGAACACAGAAAGACCTAATTCAACAAAATCAATATTTGCAAGATTTGCCCTGTACAGCCTGGCTTCTACCTCTGGCTGTAGATATTCATTGAAGTGCTCTAGAGGGGCATCCAGCTGTAGTGGTTTTTATTTGCATCGTATTACTGTTTGTTTGGGTCCATAGCAAGAGTTTTTAGCTGAGGAGGAGCTTTAGCCATCACCTATAGCTCATCTCCACCTCCCCATGTGGTACAAATCAGGGGGGATTTTGGAGACCATCAGGAGGAGGTGACTGCTTCACTCATTAGTGCTGAAAATTTACCTGAACTGCCCTTCTGGGAGGCTTTGAAGAGAAATATGTAGATCCAGAGGGCAATTCTGTTGGCAAAGAACACATGGAAGCCTCCTTGGGTTCAGGGGTGGATTTGCAGTGGGAGAACCTCAGAGTTACATTGAATTAAATTGTCTTCTAATAGCAAGGTTCCATTCCATTTTTAGACTCCTGGGATTGTCAGTTCTGCTGCAAATATGTGTTTAGCATTAGAGTAAAATGTTATGTCAGTACATGGCATGCTGGTTGCCTGTTTCAGCTGCTGCTGTTTCCACCACATGTCATTGATTAGAGCTGGGCCAGCGGCCAGGCTGGTCCTTGATACACTCGAAATCCAAAGTAGTCTATGAAAGATGCTTATTAGCTGAAGTGTGGCAGATCTGTTTGATAAACTCTATGGCATATTGTTCGTCTTAGTGCGCTCTGTTGGTGTTTTCATGTGAACAGGAGTAAAGGTGTTGGACTGTTGTAGTTCAGTAGATGTGATCTCTCTTGCAGGACCATGCATGGCAAGTGCAGCACGTGCTCAGGGCTCCACTGGCCTAATTAACCGAAAATTGTCTGGCCACTCTCTGGGAAACTAAATTAGTGGTCTTGGTGTTCAACACCCAGAGGGAGATTCCCCAGGGAATGGTGACAGCCCAAAGCTGCCATAGCTCAAGGACTGCTAGGACAACAGTCTCAGGCACAGAGATGGGTTCTTGGGGTGTCTGTGCAGAGGCAGCAGTTGGGCTTGATAATCGTTGTGGGCCCCTTCCCACTCAGGAAGGAGCAGAGGCAGAGGCACTGGACACACTGTCCTCTTTCACTATCGATAGTCCTGAAAGTGCCACCATCATGTAATCTGCAGCTGCAAGGTGTTGTTACAGAAATCTTGGCATAGTCTTAATAAAATTATTAGTCTGTGAGCCCTCTGGAAGGTCTGAGTGCTCAGCCACCCTCTGCAGGCACTGCTGGTTCCAACAGGGAGTTTGAAATTAGGCATTCTTTAACATTTCACATATAAACAAAGTGGAAACCAGTCTAAAGAAGCTGAAGGACAGAAAGGCCATGGGAGTAAACAGCTCTGAGCAGTAATGTGACAGTTATGCTAGGAATTGCGAGATGCTTAAGATATAATTACTCTATATTAATGAGATGAGATCTGCACAAAAAGCATGATGAACCTGCCAGAGAAATAAACCACAGAGTACTGGCTAGCCTGATTTTTTTTTTTTTTTTTTTTTTTTGCCATTGTCATGTTTTAAATGTTCATGCATGCTGATTAAAATTTAGGTTAGGTTCTTGAGAGCTGTTGCCAAGTTTTGTCACTCAGGGCTTTTTAGATGCTGTAGATTTAACCCTCAGTCTGCCCTTTTGGTGGCCAGTTTCCCAGATACTGAGGGCAGATAATATTCTGCCATGTCCAGCTGAACTGGTGCATTCAGACTTCCTGGGGAAAAAGCCTCTTGTGTGCTTCTAAAGTATTTATTTATCTAGGCTTCATCTTACTGAATTTACTGTTTGCTGAAACAGGCAGGACTCTGTTGGCCTGACATGAGATAATAAGTTTGACTTCACTCTTTCATTCTTATGGAATGATATTTGAGATGCATGGCTTTTTTCATTTTTTCAAGAATATCAGGGGAAAATAATTTCAAATGGAGAGAGAATTTTGCTGAACGTCTGGGAGCAAAATGAGGAAAGTTTGATAAATGACATCTTGCTGACATGGAATAGCAGCTAGCTCAGTGAAGGAATCTAGGGCATTGCAAGTAAAAGGATTTTTTTAAGTTTAGTTCCATTGGAAGTGTAGCGCCATGCTGTATACATGTGCTTGACAGTAACAGATTATTCAAATAGTCAGATTTAAAAAAGCAAAAAACTTCAGTCTGAAGTCATGCAGTAGTCTTAATTTCAGGAGCAGCCGTGTCTGTATACAATAGACACAGATATTTTTTGACTACTTAAGTCAGCAGAGGAAATTCTTGTTCAAAATTTATATTCTGTTCAGAGGTTGATTGCTGTATTAAATATATGGAAATATTTGATACACTAAGCATGGCATCATCAGCTTATATTGATAACCCAACTGCATAAGTTTAAATTCTTACAGGTCTTGACTATTCAGCTGTTCTTCATTTTAGCCATTTTGTGTCTGAGACACATTGAGTTTAAAACTTGTACGTTATTTTGATTTTTTCCATTGCACACAGATACCTTTATGTATAAGTTTAAATACTGTCAAATAAGCACAAAGCTCTTCACCTGCACTGTTTTAAACTGGAAGTAACTCAAGGCAGTCAGACCTTTGCAAGTAGAAATAAAACCTGTGACTTACAAAAAAAAGTAATCGTAGCCCAGATATTTTCTGGTGAACAGACTTTAGCCCTACAGAGGTTTTTTTTCCCCTTGTATTGCTCTACCAGTCTGATGTCAAATGTCTTTTTTTTCCTCCATTTACCATAATTGCCTCTGAAATACAACAATGAAACAAACCATTAGCAAAACACTGAGCTGTCAGAAGCGATCACTTGTTTCAGATCCAAGTGAGGTGCTTTACTTGATCAGAAGAAACTTGTGTGTATCCTATAAAGGTTCTTTGTGAAACATCCAACACTTCCAGGTTCGTGTTGAAGTTGAGACCTGACCTGTCCTTCCAGCATGAGTTTTCCCATAGGCCGTGTTTGAAGTCAATTTGAGTTGTGACATTAAATAACACTGGATGGTGTGTTCACTCTCTCCTGCTCCAACTGGAGGCTCAGAGCAGTTCCAGTAGCGTTTTACAAGAGTTGATTGATTTTGGGGTGGGTTATAGGTTCTGGCAAGGTAGGTGATACTGGAAAAACCTCACTATTTGTCTTTTAAAGACCAGAAGGTCTTCAAAGAACATTTACAAGGACAATTTGTATTAATATAGAACTGTGATCTATATCATCATTTTCTGGGGAAAATGAGTCTCAGGGGGGACCTTCTGGCTTTGCACAAGTCCCTGACAGGAGGGTGCAGCCAGGTGGGGATTTGGCTCTGCTCTCGGGGAACAGGAACAGGGTGAGAGGAAATGGCCTCACCTGGTGCCGAGGGAGGTTCCAGTTGGGCATTAGGGAAAATGTCTTCATTGAAAGGCTTGTCAGGCTTTGGAAAGGGCTGCCCAGGGAAGGTGGTGGAGTCACCATAACTGTAAGTGTTCAGGAAACCTGTGGATGTGACATTTGAGAATGTGGTTTAATGGTGAACATAGTGGTGGTGCTGGTTGGACTGGATGATCCTAAAGATCTTTTCCAACCATAATGTTTCCATGATTTTCATGTGTGTATGCAAATGTATATCTAAAAGATGTGTCAGACCTGTTGAGAAAAGAACTTGGAATCAAACCGTACTTCAAATGATGAACTTTTGGGTGCAAACTATTTTTGTCCTCTGGGTGATTTTCTTTCTAAGGGGGTGCCAGAAGAATCAATGAGAGCTCCATAAAACCCATTTACTCTTTTCCTTGAACCTTGAACCTTCAAAAGGAGAAACTAAAGCACCTGCAGATGCAGACAGGACATTCCATGCGTGGCATGTTTTCCGGTATCCTTTCATTCTGATTCTTCCTTTCTTTTTTTAATTACAGTTCTTTGAAGTTCCATTTGACTCAAATATGAACAGGACTAAAAACAGACCACTGGTGCGAGGACAGATCAGGTAAGGCAATGCACACCTGCTCTGGCTAAGAAGGAGTGAACCTTTTATCTATTTCCAAGTTTCTCTCCCTCTTCAGATGACGAAAAGTAGCACTTTGAGACAGAACATTTCAGAGAAATGCAATTCTTTGTTCCTTGCTGTTTCTTCATGTTTATAACTTCCGTGTGAGCAGTTTGGGCACTCACAGCTGTAAAATACTGAATTTCTCAATACTGTAGAATTTCCCTTCATATTACATATTTCTTCATGTGTAATGACTCTGTGTATGGTGTGGCAGCATGTAGTTATGTTCCACTGAACTTTTGTTTTGTAATAATAAATCCTAAAATTTTCCCATCTAAGAACAAACACAAAAATGTGTGTTGCTTCTACATCTTTAGTTGGTTGAAAACTCATTGTGGCATCTTAGGAAATTGGTTTAAAAATTTGTTATCATAAAGTTTATCATAATCTACAAGTAAATTCCTCCCCCCACCAAAAAAAGTCCTTCATTAGCATAGGAATTTCCTTTTAGAAAAGTCCTCAATTCCCTCTGTTTTCTGGATAATGTATCAGTTTAGTTTCTCAAAGGCTGTTTGGCAACTAAAAAAGCAAAGTGAAAAAGAACATCAATAAAAATCCTCTAACTTATTTGCAAACTGAAACTGAAGGCCCAATTCATAAATGATTCAACAAACAATTTTAGTATTACATTTCCATGATTTGTGCCAAAGAGTATTTATAACAAAATTATGTTTTCCCTTAGGCTTCTGTGAACAGTTGGTCCTATTTATTTCTGTGTTTTATCCATCACCTTTGGAGGACTGAAAAAAAACATGATAGATGAAACTACAAGAAAATTGAGACAAAATACTCAAGTGAACCTTGGGGGTAAATTCACTCTTGTGGTAAATAGTTAGAGCGCTTCAATAAACTTGTTCTGATTTGTTCTCAAAGGTGGTGCTAATTGCAGATATCCAAGTTAATTTAACTTAAAAAATATTTTAAGGACCACTGCAGTGAGGGCATCTTTTGGATATACAGTAAGCCAGGCTTAATTGTGTGGTTCAGGGGACTTGCGCTTCTGCCTCCCTTGCATGTGGTCCTTACATTCTGGGAGAAGAAACACTTATTAGGAGGAAAAATGATGGGGAGATTTTCTTTTTATTATTGTTATTTTATTTTTATCATGGTCTGCTAGCATGGCTTGCAGTGCTTCTGGAGTCAAAAATATAACTCAGAAACTTTCTGTCAACTTCTGATTCAGAGAACACAATTTATTTTATGTTTCCAGTGTCCATAAGTGAACTTCACTGTCATCTGAGTGCACCACAAATTGGCAAAACCGTATTTCATGGATTTTCTTACTTCCCTCCCTTTCATATTTGCTTTCACCACAAAATGGTAATGTTGGGGACATTGGGCAATCACTCATCAGTCTATCTACCTGCCTGTCAACAGCTAATTTAAAGTTCTTTAGTGTCACTTCCCTTGAGTGATGCTGCTCTTGCTCCCTGCAGACCGTGGAGTACTCAGACCTTGACTGGGGTTATTTCTTCTGCAGTGTGTCAGAGCAGAATAAACCAGTGCATGTAATCTAACCTTGTTGTATTTTGACACATATTTCTTACTGTTCCTTGAACTCTTACCTTCCTGGCTGATAAAATAAAACCTGTAATGGTTATGCTAAAACCAGCCAAAACCAGACAATAGAGGGATGGACATATAGTACATAAGAAACCGGTGTCTTGGCTCTGGGAAACAATTCAGAGAGTTTGGGGAGTTCTTGCCCAAAATTTGTCTGACATTTCAGTGCTGACATTTTCTTCTCTTTAGCTGCTTCATTTCATGAAACATTTACTGCTTTTTAAATTCTGCTGTGTTACAACATCTGTGCCATCCAGTGCAAACAAGACATAATTTTCTAATCCATCTTCATTTGCAATCTTTGTAAATATATTCTCTTTTTTCCTTGCTTTCCTTGCTTTTTATTTATTTGGCATAGTTGTTGTTACAGAACTGGACAGTATGGGTAGTAGTTTTTGCCCTGAGCTTAAGATCCCTTTTTAAGAGAGAAGGCTGTTAACTCTCGGTCATGTTGGCTCTGCACCCCCCTGGAGAGGCTTTCAGTGGTGGCTTTGATGTGACTCCTGCCCACTGAAAACTGCACTGAGGCCAGTGAGAGTTTTTCTAGAGCTTGTGTCATCACAAAGAGAATTCTTACATGCTTTGTATGTACTACAATCACACTGGTAGCCCCAGTGAGGTTCTTGGAATTACTGAGTCATGCAGTCCCTGGACGAGCTGGTGTCTCCATTTTAAGTGAGACAGTTCACAGAGGTGGCTCATTAGGAAATGTTAAGCTTTTGTAGAGAAACTATTCCCATGTGTTCTGCTTTGTGGCCTCCACAAAGGACTTGCAGCTTCAGCCCCCAATTTGTTCAGGGTTAGGACCAGCTGTCCATTCTAAGTGATCTTGCATCCAACAACATCTCTCCCCTTCCCTTCTGCCGGCAGCCTTCACTTTGAGAAAACACAAGTCCCTCTCAGGGGTTAATTTCTTTGCATACACATTCATGTGGTTCCCAAACCCCCACATGTCACCCTTTTCTGTGAATTGCTGAGGACTGGAAGTTTCCTTTGGCATTGATGAGGAACATCAGTCAGTAGCTTTCAGAAAAAGGCTCTGTGGCCCAGGCTGCACTTTGAGGCGTGGACATCTGGCTGGAGACAGTATTGTTCTCTTACTGGTGATGTTCAAGAAGTGTCTCAGTTGGGCAGCTTTGGCCTGTCCATCATTCTCTGTGAGCCAGGAGCCAGTTTTGCAAAGATCTCTGGAAGCATGAGGCTTTTCCTCCGTCCTTTGTGAAGTCTCTGTATTGCATCATCTTGATGGCCAAGAATAACTTAGTGGCTCAGTGTGCCCCTGCTTTACATTTTGTATGTTCGGATTGGACAATCCATAAAGGCAATGGCACAGATGGTTTCTGCAGAGCTGGGGCTGCTGAATGTAGGGACAAGAGCACATTTACCTTATTTGCCAGTCCCCTACTCTGGTGCCTCCAGGGAATCTTCTGACACTGTTGGGAGATCTGTGGCAAACAACACAGATAGTTTATTGACTCCTTGCTTTACAATGTTCTGTTTAATTTGTAAGACTCTGAAAAAAATGTTCCCTTTGAGCCATGAGATGTAACCATCCTTATTCTCTATTCAGAGAGTAATCAGAGACATCCTGTTGCAAAACCAACAAGAGTAGCCCCAAACACAGTGTGCCACTGAGTGTCATCCATCATCCTGCCTGCCCACATCTTCCTCCCTCCTCCGACCCTTCAGGTCTTGTTTGGAAATGCGAACAGCTTGAAATGTTCTTTATACTTGGACTGCAGTGTTAACCTCATTGAGCATATTTGTGTTCTGCATTATAATAACAGCTGATACTGTTTCCTTCTATGAATTTATTTTGTGTCATTGACGAGGAAAAATTTCACATGCCCACACAATCTTAGGTTTGTCTGAAGTGGCAGCAGCTTTTCATGATTTCCTGTTGGGTGTGATTTATTCCCTTACTTTTTAAGGTAATGGATTTCATTTTCCTGCAGATTAATTTTAACAAATCTCTGGTATGAGCTGCAGTAACTGAGTGAGATCAATCTCAAGGGTGACAAGTGTCCTGCTCTGTTATGTTGTGCAGAGGGACAGGTTTGATCACCCTTTACCTGCACACACTCCTTCTGAATATTGGCAGTTATATGAATTTAGAGTACTACTGGATCCGCTGTGCTAATCACTCATAAAGACTTCATAGTTGTACAAGGATAGTTTCTCATCTTAAGAAAAAAAGACCTCGAACAGTATGTTCTAAATAGCCAATTCACGACCGTGTAGACATTGTTCAATTCTGCTCCGGTGCTACTTTGCAGCTTACAGCTGTTTTCTGTACCCAGTCCTTTGGCTTTGCACTCAGCAGTGGCTGCGTGGAAGTGGGCCCAGGGCTTCTCCTTTGCTTACCTGGACCATGAAGCATTATACAGGTACCTTTAGAGGGTGGCCAGGCTGAAAGAGGCCTTAGGAGAGATGAAGACCCATCTCTTGCTCACAGCAGTCTCAGCTCTGAGGTCAGACCTGGTTCTTCCAGATCTTGTCTCAAAACCCTTCAATATGATGGCTTCAAACTGCAAAAGAGTAGATTTAGATTAGATCTTAGGAAGAAATTCTTCCCTGTGGGGTGGGGAGGCCCACGTCCAGGTTGCCTGGAGAAGCTGTGGCTGCCCCAACCCTGGCAGTGTCCAGGACCAGGTTAGACAGGGCTGGGGGCACCCTGGGACAGTGGAAGGTGTTCCTGCCCATGGCAGGGTTTTGGAAAGAGATGAGCTTTTTGGTCCCTTCCAATGCAAACTATTTTGGGATTCTATGACAAAACTAACATGCTGTGGAATTTATTGCTATTCTCCTTATGCCTGTGTAAGATGTTTAAGTCTATTAAAATGGCAGCAGGCAGCACAACGCAGCTAATGCCTTGAATGCTTCAACAGAAATGTCTTTGTGTTGTTTGATGAATATTTTTTCCAAGAATTCCATTAACCTTTTCCCTTAGCAATGCCCAAGAGCTGTGTTCTGTCTGTGAGCTTTCCACTTCTCATGTTCACAGTTGATGGTTGCTGCGGTTAATGGAGACAGTAACACTTCTACTTATTGATGATTCTGAGTGGAGTGTTGATTTGGCTCAGTTTGAGCTATAAACCAGACTCTTGAAGAATCAAACCAAAAAGGGCTCCTGTGCTAGTACTGTTTCTCACCAATGGCTTATATTTGTGAATTGTAGTCACAATTGCAGATATGGAAGTTGGATGTTCGTAAACTAGTAGAAAACTGCACATGTGAAATTTTATTTATTCAGAGGCACGTTGTGACTCTAGACTATTTCTATGTAACACTGAGTTTTCCACTCTGCTGCCTGTAGCCAGCCGACTACTACAAGTGTAACAAAACCAGTTCACGCTGAAAAAATGTGTGCATTTTAAAACAAAATTTCTCCTGTAATCACTGTGGATAACTCAGGGTAATTAGCTTGTTTCTTTGCTTAACATTAATGTAAATCAGGAATGTTCCTACTGATATTAGTGGAGCTGCATGGATGTAAAGTGAAGGAAAATCCATGTCCTAGGCTTACGCAGAGACCTGCATTAAGGGTTTTGCTAGCTGTGGTTAAGCCAGAGATTTAAACCTCCCCAGGGGTCTTGGTACAACTTTGGGTCCCCTTTAGAGCTCAGCCCCTGCTTAGCTGATGGCTCTGCTCCCTTGGGTGGTCATTTCAGACAGGTTTCATTCTACTTAAGTTAAAACAAATAAAACAAAAACTCCATAAATCTACAGTTCTTCAGGAATAATAATTTTTAAGATATCAGATGCTTATTCCCTGCAGGGGAACATTCTGATGCTTTGTTTAGAAAATACCTCATTTTAAAGGGACTGCCCTGAGATCTTTTTGAATGATAAAAATGTTTCTTTTTTCAGTGGGAGGCTTTCCTCTTGTTTAAACACGGCACAATTCAAAGCAGACACCATCACAGCAGTCTTTTCAAGAATTTCTTATCCTGCTTGTATTCAGGCTTTATTATTTAAAAACAAGTAAATGCATTCCTTCCCCACCACCACCCTCCTGCCTTCATTTTTTTTTCCACCCTGTGTTTTCCAGGAGCTGTCATTGACTGTGTTTGGTAAACAAGAAATTAAAAAGGCAACTTTATATTTTTGACATGTACAATTGCTTGTAAAAATGTATTTCTTGCCTTTTGAACAGCGGGGTATTTAAATTTTTTTTTTCTGGCATGGTCATGTCACAGAGAGGTTTGGAGGGAGAAACCTTGGGGCTAAAACATAGTTTAATGAGAATAAAACCCACATCAAAGGATGGTCTAATGCAATGATATACTGTGTCTCTTTCCCAAAGGGGATATGGATGACAGTACTTATATTTCAATTATCTATTCACTGCCTGCATGGGATGTTGATTAAATGGTTCTAAGGTATTAGAGGCCTTTTGTAGAATGCACAGAAAAATGGTGATACTGCACATTCTCCTCAGATCAAAATGTATGTTAGGAGGAAATTATATGGCTCTAACTGCATATATATTTTGTTTCTTAGGGCAGTAAAGAGGGTTGTTTTATTAACTCCACATTTAAATTTGTTCCAGTTGAAATGAAGCAATCGCTGGTTCTCCAGCTCACTCCTGCCCAGGCCTCATTCTGCCACAGCTCAACCCAGACATTCCTTTGCATGCAGCTCTGTTTGGTACATATAAATCCTGCAGAAACACTTGACCCCTCATGCCTTGCTGCTTTTCAGCTCAGTCGATGGGTGTTTACCCCCAAATTATTTATCTGAATCTTTAATTGCATGCGGGACAGTTGATAAATCGGAGCGCATTGTGCCTTGCCGCGCATTAGGAAACATCCCGCGTGCTCGCGTATAAAGCTGGAGTCACGGTGCATTTGGCTAAATAGCTGCTCCATCTGCTTGTGGAGAGCACTGCAGAGAAGTGATAGGGGCTCCTGATGGAGTTGTCTTATCCTCTGATGTCAGCTCTTCGCCGGGGGGCTGGAGCCGCGGGAGCTGGAGGGAGCCCTGTGCACTAATCCTGCCATCTCTGTGTCTCGTGTGAATGGGCCTCTTGGACACTGATTGCAACCATTGCCACTTCCCTTCTTTAGTTGACTAGCAATGAGTCATTTTCTCCAAAGGTAATGTTAAAGTGAATTTTTACAAACAAACAATATTTAAGCTTGAAGCCCATGATCCTTTCCCCATCTTGGGGGCAATGTTCTCCTGATGGCTTTTCTTCCAATATCTGTCAAACATTTCAGGTTCATGTTTGTAAATTCTGGCTTAATGCAGTCAAAACCCCAACACTTTGTTCCTTGTATTAGTATTGAACCTTGTCTGGTTTAACAGCAACAGCATCATCATTCACCCTGTGCCAAGTGGTGTAGGAAGTGTCACTGCTCATCGAGTCCATTATGGAGCTGCCTCTGATTAGAAGCTGCTATGCCCCGAGATCTGTGTACAGTGAGTCATGTTGGAAGTCCATTTCCCTCTGTGAAGGACAGAGTTTATCATGTCTCATACAAGTTATAACTTACATGTTATCAGCTTCGCAAGTCAGATATAAAAGAGGTTTTTCTTGCACTTTAATTAGCTGTGTGAACACAGATGCTTGCTCTCTGGTCTCTATGACTAGAAAAGCTGCATTCCTGAGGTTGAGATATGTGGAGAATGGCTTTGATATGTTTTAGTTAGTTATTTTTTTGCTAGGGATGTAAAATCACAAGGAATATAAAATTATAAATCATGCTGGAAAGGAGCCACAGGGACTCCTATTGCTGCCTGTGTGACAATATTTATGACAATTATGTTCTATTTGTGCACTTTGATGGTATATGAAGGGTTTTTCATTTTGTTTTTCCTCTAAAAAAATTCTGTACCTCTGGAGGGTAACTGTAGACAATCTACCTAGATGGTAATACAGGAATCCCAAAATACAACCATCCTCATCCTCCTCACCTCTGAGATGAGACTTGGCAGTTACGACTTCTCTACAGAGTGTTCTCATGCTGTGGGTGTCAAAGGCATGTTTGCAGTGGTGCAGGGGAATCTACAGATGGGCAGAAAGGAAATTTGAAATTTGTCAGGCTCAATCTGCTTCATTGCTCTTCCACTGGCTGGTGTCTAGAGGCTGATCCTCTTCCCATGGCAGACCTTCTTTGCTTCTTGTCCTGCTCTGTTTTGCTGTAGGGAATAACTTAATTCTTTCATTTTTATTGCTCCTGGAAATGTATTTAGATGCAGTGTTTAGAACCTGTGCTGAGATGACTGAACTATCTTCTCTCTTCTGTTTTTCCAGGAGCAGGTTGATAAAAATACCCTAGAACATCAGTTTTCTCTGTCTGAATGGGATTGAGATCTCACCTGAGACTTCTTTACCACTGCTTTCCAAATCTTGGCTGAGGGCTTAGCAGAAGCACATGTTATATTTAATATTTAGTCATTCTAAATCAGAAAAATATTTCTGGAGGAACCAAATTATCCATCCTGTTAGTTAGGTGGTGTCTGGCTCTAAAAGAGAGGACTGAGATTTTGAAGTAGAATAAATGGATCACTTCACTGCCACACTCTAAGGTTAGATCAAAGAGGAGAATTTAGTTTAAATATTATGGGGGACATTTTTCAGATTTACTGTAGGTTTGTCTTGTAAGCACTTAAAAAAATATTTACATTTTCATGACTGCGGGAAGCTGTGAATATTATTAGTCACCCATTCACTCCTGCCTAGCAAAGCCATATACCAAAAGCCTGTTGACACTGCACAGGGTTCCTCAGGGTTGTTATGATTAACATTCTGATGTGGATATCAAGTGTAATAAGAGCATAAACATTTTGTAAGTATAGGTCATTTTCATTTGTAATTCTTTATTTCCAAGTGAAGTGATGAGGCCCAGTTAGAGTATCTGCTTAATAACAAAGGGAAGCATAAAAGTTCTACTTTTGTCTGAACTACAAGTCTCCCTACGGTGCACTGAGCTATCTCATCCCAGACCTGGGCTCAGACCTCAGGGCAGGCTCATGAAAGCATGAAAAAACAGATCCTTGTATCATTTGCAGAGAGTTAAACTGGTTAAACTGAGAGCAGATGTGTAGAGAAAGCTCGATGCTGAGTGTGGGACTCTTGATCTCCTTCTTTGGCTGAGTAAAAATTCTTGCATCACCTTAGCAAAACCTTCAGCAAAATCAATCAAGCCAATTTTTATTTATGCAAGCATAAAAAAGAGAGATGTGTCCCTTTCAGGATGAAATGATTCTTTTAAATCAGCCGTGTTTGTTGATGATAGTTTTAAAGCACCTGAATCTAGCAGGGGAGACAGAACATCTGCAGCTTGGATTCTTGAGGAGCGAGGGGAGCATTGCCCCCACTTTGTGTAAATTACAGTGTTGATCGTGCTTTTGTACAATGATACACACCTGTGGCAGGGTGGCCTGGGCTATGTGCTTGGTCTGTTTCTTCTTTGGGAGAGAAATGAATTGACGCAGACGGGCAGTATGTTAGCCTGGTCTGTGTTTGTTTACACTAAATGCACTTCTGAGTGAGTATATTTGATGGCAAAGCCAGAGCTGGTGGCAATTGAGAGGCAAACTCAAAAAGGCATCTCAATCATGAGACTTAGCCAGCAATACATGAATTTTATCCATCACTGAACTCCGTTTATGCCAAGTTCTCACTGTATGACATTCCTTGAGAGATTTAGACATCACTCACTGAATCCTTCCCTGTTTCCCTGTGGATGGTCCAGCTGTCATTCAAAATCATGTCCAGATTGGTGCTGATGGGCCTGGCCGGGCCCTATGGACAAAGGAAAGGTATTAGGGGTGATTCCTTTCAGAGAGATTTGAATTTTAAAGAGGTTTACTTGAGGATTGTGTCTGTAAACTCTTTTTCTGCAGCCATAATTGCTGTGGTGTTTAAGTGTGTTTAAATGCTACTGGTTAACCCAGCTCCTTAGATTTTTGGGGAGCATCTGCCACTCTCATACTTCCTCTTAACAATGAATTCTTCCTTAGCTCAGATTTTATGTTACAAGTTAGTGTAAGTTTTCTGTTTCTCCCGGCTGATTTATGTCCGGAGATAGCTCAGGGACGCCACTTGTAAGTTTTCTGTGCTGTCTCGGCTGTTTAGGTGGCCTGGAAAGGCCCAGGGATGGCCTTGAAGAGCCGACGCTTCAAAGGACGAGGAGAGACTTCTGATCTTGTCTCGGTCTTGGTGTTTATTAATTGTTTATCTAAAAGATTTTCTTTCAGCCCGACAGAGGTCTGCACAGCAAGTCAGCCATGGGCACACTCCCGAAGCCCCCGGGGCGGTCACTTATCTTTATACCCGAAGTTACGTGTACAATATTTATCATTTTTCCCCAATACCTTCTACCCTTATTAACCGGTGCACTTCTAGTAATAACCAATCCCAAAGTGCCACCACCACCACAGAAGATGGAGGCCAAGAAGAAGAAGAAGAAGGACAGGACACGCCCCAATTCCTCCATCTTACTTCTTTAGACCCCCCTGTACCAAAATCCTAAACCCTGTGTTTTACACTCTAATTAACTTATCCCTTCACCATTCACCCAGTGAAACCTTCCCAGTCCTCATACAGGTCTCATCTCCTGTGCAGGATCAAAGTCCAGCCACCAGACACTTCTGGCAACATTCCAGGACTCCCGAGCCCCCCAAGGGTGTTCTCGGCCACTCTGCACCTCCATCCTGAGGTGCTGAGATCCCACAAGTTAGGTTTAGAACTTTTTCATTATTTTCCTCGCTTTTATTTTTTTTCCCATTTTGGGAAAAGTACTGTCCAGTCTGAGATTGGCAACATCTTTATCATAGTCGTTACCAGAAAGCAGATTACAAAAAAGACATTTACAAAAACACAGGTGGGCAGAATTGCAACAAGTGTTTTCTGGCAGTCTTAAAAATTGTGGTACACCCAGTTAAAGGTGATTTGATATGAGTTTGATATAAAATTCAATACTCTTAGTACTTGTAGACCACAGCAACATGTTTTTGGGGATGAAATACCAGACACTGACAGAATGTAGATACTACTTCTTAACCTGTGAAGACAAAATTAAATCATTAACTAAGAAAAAAAAAGAGCTTGACAAGGCTCCCCATTTGTTTGTGCATCTTCAGCGTTAAATGATAGACAATCTGTATTCTGATATTTGCAGTAGATGGAGAAAAATTGAATTCCCAATTAAAAGTGCAGTTTACTCTCACGCTTTAGTTTTAAACTGCATCATCCTTCACCCCTTATCATGACTCATAAACTTTCTTGCATGACTGAGAGTAAATTAATATCTATTAAACTCTTCCTCAACATTTTCTCCCTTAAAATAATACCATTTTCACTCATTGATATATATATTTTAATATATATTGCTTTGTTTAATATAACTCTGGTACTTTGCTAGTTTAAGCTTCAAATCAGCAGGTTCTTGGGCTTTTCATAATATTCAGCCACAACGTAAAAGAGAATACCAAAAGTGAGAGCATGAGTTGCCTGTGTTAAGTAAAGCTTGTGACTGGTGCTGAATCAGAACTACATGAAAGAAATAAAGGTCTGGCAGTATGTCCATTCTGCCAGTATTACAGCTATGGTTTTTTTTGTTTTAATTGGAAAGAAATCATTCCTTGAGACTAATCCAATCTATAATTGAAAGTTGTAGTTGAATGTAAAAATATTTTGCTTTGAGTCCTTAAAAACCTCAGCCTCAAAACTATACTAATTAGGGGTCATGATGTATTACAGAATCCCGGAATAGTTTCTATTGGGAGGGACCTTAAAGACCATCTAATTCCAACCCTTCTGCCATGGACAGGGATGCAACCCACTAGATCAGGTCATCATGTAAAGACTTTGATTCAGAATCTTACATCCGAATGTGGATGTTTTTTCTATCAGGTACGTCTTCAGTTTGTAGAGCTCTTTGAGAGTTTTATCTTATTTTTTTGTAAAAAAAATTAGAATCATTTTAGTAAAGTCATCAGCAAGGAAGCTACTGATCCCTGTAAGTTAGTAGTGTTGTTGCTATGATAGAACTGTTAGTAGTGTCATTACTGCGATAGAACTTTTACAGTTGACAGTGGTCATGGATATGTTTTTTATTACTAAATATATAAATAGACAGCCTGAAAGGATTTGTGTGGAAAGTTAAAATTTAATTTCAGAGTTGGTAGATTGCCATCATTCAGCATTCTGCCATGATTACTGATTTCTTTTGAATGCTCTGGGCCTTACCTCAAACATAAAAACTGCGTGAGGCAATTTTTTACCTTTCCATCAAAACTAATTTCAGGGATGCTGTTGTTGCAACTTGGGGCAAAATGTCCTTTTCCAGCCTTCTGGCTCCTTTCTTGCAGTCAGCTGAGTTGTCGGCACTCACACCAGCAGACGACCCCATTGCCAGTTCCAGGCATCTGTCCATCAGGGGAGGCAGGGCTGGCAATGGCACTAATGCAGTCCAGATGTGTGCTTGAAAGAGGTGGGCCTGCATCCCCGTTACCTCAGCTGTGGGAGCATGAAGCTGCTGTCAGTCTTCATAACACCCTTGGCTCTTTTCTGTCTTCTCCAGGTGGGATGGGGTTGCCTGCTCTAACTCCTGTTGTTGGTGGCCTTTTCCAGTTTTTCTGGTGGATCCCTAAAAGCTGATGAGCAGAGTTCAGCAGTTCTTGGGTGCTGATCTTAAAGAAAATAAATATAAGTTTAAAAAAAATACTTTTGGCTGATGCTCCTCCCACTGAGGGAGGTGACCCAGCCGTAGCCCAGTACTGTAAGACAGTCATGCTGACCACAGGCCCAGCTCCTGCCCTGGGACTTGTTTCCAGCAACTCTTAGTCTTGCCTGGCTGCAGGAATTGAGAAGATGCCAGGAGATGAGCAAAACTAAATCAGCAGCTAAGGGGGAGTATGGTTTTCTGCATGGATGTAGGTAGGTGTCTCCATGGACATCCTTTTGCCTTCATGACCATGGGCTTCTGCAGCCACAGAAACCATCAAGGGGGTGGCACTTGAACTTCTGTTTGTGTAACCTCTCATTGCTGTTGGAAAAGGGCGAAACCTTCAGACTGAAGTTTTTGTCTAAATTAGTAAGTGGCTTCAGAAGCCTTGAAAACTTATTGCTGACCTGGAAAAAATCAGGGAAAAGAGGAGGGGCTTTCTCCAGTAGCTTTGTACTGACGAGTAGTCTGGGGACATTTTTAGTACCTAGAGATTCCAGAAATAATAAGCAACTTATGATGCTTCCTCCTGAAAGCTGATTTTAATTATGGTTTTGGAACAGCACTGGACTCATATCTCAGCTTGTGATGGTGAAATGTAGTTGCAGATGAGGGTCACACTTGTGTTCTTTGTCTGCCAAAATACCTTCTCTTGAGCTCCTGCTATTTTCAGCCCATCTGTGCAGGAACCTGGTTCAGGCTGTCCCTCTTCTTATTACAACAAATTGTTTTGACACTATATGCAGATAGAATTTGGGCCCAGAGTAGCAGTATTGAAATTAATTTAAGCCATCAGTCTTACCTCTGTTGTCTCAGCGTTGTTTGCCTGCCACCATGGAAGATGCTGAAGTCAGGGATAATTTAGTACCATTTCTGTGGGTGAGCAAGGGGAAGAAGCACAGTGGTCTTACTGAACCTGTCTCTTGGATCACACAGAAAACTCACGAAAACCCAAACCTAGTTTTTGTCTCATTCAAAAGTAGGTAAATTGCAGTTTATTTAAAGGGCAGAGTCTGTGCAGAGTATTTGCTGTTACTAAAAACCCACACAGAGGAACACAAGGGTATGTAGTTGGCTTCATTGGGATATGGAAATTACTCTAAATAAGGTTTCTTCTCTTTCCACCCTCCTTGTTTCACAAGCCCATGCCTGGATTCTTCCTTCACCATCCCTGCTCTGCTTATTTTAGAGCATCACCCTGCATTTGGCGGAACGGATCCACGGTCCTGTGGCATGAGGGACAGTTGTCAATACTAATGACATCTAATTCAGAATAATCGACTGGGAATTTAAATGTTCCAAATCCATTAAGGTATTCCAGTCATGCTGCAACTAAATAAAAGAGCATTGTTGTTTGGGGTTTTTTTAGTTTACACTTTTAGAAGTAGGTGACACATCTATGAAGGATTTTTGACAGACAGGGAGAAGATAAGATTTATTACCTTTTGTATTAGGCTTTGAATCTAACTTTAAAATATATGCACTTATACTTCACCTACTTTTTATGTAGGTTTGTTGTGCCGTTTCCCATTGACACATGGTCACAAATTGAGTTTCTTATGTATTTACATAACATCTGAATGTGAATCCCATAGAACTGCTGATTGAATGAGTGCACCTGTTCAGGATTCATACGTGCTTTGTGTCTGCACTTGTATGGGAGTGTCAGTCTCTTCACAGGAATAGGTTAAAGCATTAGATGCTGGTGCAGGAATTTTCCATAATTTCAAGTACTCACAGGTTTTGAGAGAGACTTGTGTTTTGCTCTTCGTTGGTTTTTTTTTTATTATTATTTTTTAAAAAATTCATTAAACTTTTGCCCCATTTTTAACAGTTTTTTAGTTTGTAGTTCAAACTGTATTTTGACAGTCACCTTTACAAAATGTTTTGGCAAAGACAGCACAGAAATGCCTGTGTAAGTAGTCCCACTGTTGATCATTATAGACATGAAGCTTGCTGATGCTACTGTGAAATAGGTAAAATAGTACAGTAATTTTATAGACAGGCAAATGCTTTGATTTGTTTTCACATCCTAATTTTTCCAAATAAGCCTGTGAGTCAGTAAATACTATTATCCATGGTTTCGGATCCTGTTAAATAAATTTATTTCCTTCACATGTGTGTAAGCTCATTGCTTGAGTATAACCAGAATATCTGTAAGTGGTGACTAGTTTAGGGATTATATTATTGCACATGAATTAAAATACGCTGCTGCATCCTCCAAAGCCTCCTCACTCCTCTGGATGAGGGTTCATGCGGATGTCTCATGGTCATGTGCGTAGGAGATAGCTGAAGAGCGCCCATGTGGAATTCCTCCTGCCCGTTCCCATTCCCCCCAGCAGCCCTGGGCTGTCCTTGAGCAATCCTCCCCAGCCCAAACAACAGCATGTCTCCTGAATGAGGAGAATGTGGGCCCCATCTTCCTCCTGCTTCTCATTCTCCTCTTGGATGCTCTCGGTGCAGTGTGGCTCGGGTGGGGCCATCTTGGGTGAACTCCCTGGGAAAAGAAATGACAACACATTTCCTTTGCATCAGGAGACGTTTGATTATTCACTAGTCAAGATGAAATTCTAAAAAGCTTTTAGTTGAAGGTGGATGTCTTTTAGCACTTTAATTAGGTAGATTTTAGTGTATTTGTTGTCAGTAGAAGAGAGAAGAGGGACAAGGCACAGCTACTAGGTTTTGGTTTGGCTTTAGGAGGTGCCCTATGTGGTGACATACTGGGTATTTTAGAGTTGAAATTTCAAGAGAACTCATTTGGCACTTGCAGTATTTTTCCAAAGCCTGATTTTAATCAGCCAAATAACTGAAACCAACTCCTCCCAAGAATCCATCATAAAACCTAGTTTCTTACTCAAGATGTTTGCTTTCTGAGCTAGCTCCTTGGCCAGTTTTCCAATGGAAGATTGCCTTTTTCCCATGGGAGTGATTCCCTCAGCAAACATGAACGCCCAAATGAAATGAGTGTCTATCAGCAGCCTGCACTTACTGCATGGGATGGTTTAAGGATGAAGAAAACCATCAGAGACCCCTCAGCCCCTTTTGAGCACTGTGTAAGAATTCTGTGGCATTGGGTTGCCCAAGGCTGACATGGTCAGCATGGTGGCATGAGGCTGTACTGAGAGGAGCTGTGTGAACCTCAGTAAATTCAGTAACAACTGGTAAATTCAGTGACAGCTCAGTGTCTCAGCCTTTCTCTGGCTCCAGGACGAGATGCTGATCTCCTATGGTCCCTTGATGAGATGTGGGGCAATGGAGAGTGCATCACATCAGCCTGGCAATGGAGAGTGCAGCCCCGTACCTGAGTACTAACAAACAACGTGAGCATGGACATGCACACTGGTCCCCAGAAGATGTAAACTAGTAGAAATCAGAATACCCTTTAAACTGCTGTGATTTAAACCTAGGCTCAGTCTTGTCTTAAAATCTGCAGCGTCACTGAAGCAGAAAGAGCATCACCAGTGACTGAAATCTCTCTGCGTTTTCCTCAAATATTTTCTTTCTCGCAGTGAGGAATTGCTTATACAAGTTTCCATGAGAGTGAGTTGAATTCTCTTCTACCTCATTTTCCACCATTAAAGAAAAGTCCTGATTTCTCATTGCAGTGTCTATGTGGTGCCAGAGAGTATTTTAAGAGGCAGAAATAGCAAAGCTGAGTCATCAGATCACAGTATGACCGGATCAGTTGGAGTTTTAGGAACAGGCCTTTGTAAGTCAAACAATTACTCTTCTTTGTTGAGGAAACACTGGAGAGAAATAGAAAATGTGATGTTCCCAGGATGTCTGAGAGTAAAGTAGTTCAGCTGCTTAAGAGGAACCACCCCACTGACTTTATGCCCTCCCCCGAGAGCATCAGGACAATTATAGACACTGTTATAGACACTGATCAAACTGCCTCAGATTGCCTAGAGAAATTGTGGCTGCCCCACTCCTGGAAGTGTTCAAGGCCGGGCTGGATGGGTCTTTGAGCAACCTGGTTTACTGGAAGATGTCCTTGCCTTTCAGAGAGGGATTGAAACAAGGTGGGCTTTAATGTCCCTCTCAACACAAACTTCTGTGATTCTGTGGTTACATACTGTGCCTCTAGGAGCTCCCCTTAAAGAGGCAAAAAAGAAGAAACTGAAAAACAAAAATGTGTTCTCATCTATCAGGATCACAGCAAATCTTTTGAAGGTCTCAGCCACCTAACTTCACCCCTCCCTTTTGATAAAGCCGTGTTTTTAAAGGTATTTTTCTGATCTGTTGGTTGGAACTGAAGGCAGCAGACACTTGGGGTCAGGGCTGGCACTGAGGGCTGTTGGTGCTGCAGGGACACAGTGTGGCCGAACAGGGTTCATCCATGCAGGAGGGCTTTACACTCCCACCCTTTGCCTTCCTGTCTGAGAAGAGACGATGAAGGGCTGGTGCCTGCTCATGGAGGGCAGTGTTCGTTTAAACTGGAGACATGTAGATAAGTCTTCACTCCTTATTAGTGAGAAAAGTGCTCATTGCATTAGATCAAACTGTGCCCTCATTTGTGTCTGTGAGCCCTGCAGGGTAGATGTGGGAAACCCAGCCCTCATAGAATCACACTGGTCTTTTGTTGCCTCGAGAGTGAGTATTGTGTGAATCTGGTGTTTACTGGCTGACTGTATTTTATTCAAGAATCAGTCAAGATAGATTTGTTTAACCAGGTCTGCTCAGACTTTCACTACAGAGGGGCAACATCTACGAAGTACTCTGGCGTTTGTGGTCAGTGTTGGGACCATTGGCAGTACAGATTGTGTTTTGCACAGGAGCAAAGGAGCTCCTGCACAGGAGCACCACAGGCTGCAGAACCAGAGAGCACAGCTCCATATGGCTCCTTTCCTGAAAACAGCCTCAAATTTTATACATCTTATTGTCAGTGACAGGCAGTGACATACCCTCCCTCCACCCCTGCTGTATTGGTAACACCAGGGGTGGTAATGCTGAGTAGAAATATGTTCTTGATACATTGCATTGCGTAAAATCTCTTGATGGTTTAGAAAAGCTGGATAAAATTACTTAGTCAATTTAAATTGAAGGCAGATCTTTAGCATAAGATTTGCTCATTTCAGTTCTTCCAGGTATTCAGGATCTCTGTACTGTATTGGTCTAAAAAATATCTTAAATATAAAAATTTGACTGGTAGAAATTTTTGCTGATAAAACTCCCATAAAAATCATCCCCACCAGCAAATTTTTCTTATTTTCCTATGAGGCTTGGAGCGGTGCTTGCAACACCTATTTTAGGGTTAAGGATTTGAGCAGAGGGCAGAGTGGATTGTAGAACACAAAGGCTTCATGGTTTTCAATTAGACAAAAGGTGTAAAGCTAAACTCCATGCAGAGACCTTCATTGCAAGCAGACATATTTTCTGGTTTTACATGGATGACTGTGTGTATTTAGCCACATGGGTTATTAAATACAACTAATGTAATGGCATTTTCCTCCTTTCCAGAGCTTACCCACACCACATTATTTCTTAGGGGCTTTTAGTTCTCTCTTCCTATTATACCGAGCACCTCAAACAAGCACACAGGAGGAGATCCCCACCAGCAGCAAACATGTTGATCTGGCGCAAGGAACCACAGCTAAAGCTTCCTTAGGGTTGTGGCATCATGCTGCCTGTCAGGTGTGGTTCTGGTAGCCAGACAAAAAATCCGTGTTCATCCTATTTGAATGTTTGTTGTGGAATTTATTAGCAAAAGTTTACATAGCTCTAGCCACTTTCTGACAGATTTTAATATGAGTTTCCAACCTTCTCTGAGCTCTCAGCTGATGCACAGTAGAAATGCACAGAGTTAATTTGTTCCACTGTTGTTTGCTGCTTTTGACCAAACCTAAAAAATCTTCAGTTAATTTCAGTCATGCTTACAAGATAGCCACTTTTGATTCTGCTGCCAGCTTTGTTTTGTTGTGCTTCCTCTGCTTAGTACAGTGCATCAGATAAATGGGGGTGTAGAACATTCAGACTTTTTTCAGTAAAGTCAAAGAATACTTTATACCTATTGATGTAATTTCAAAATGATTGAATGTACTCCTTTTCTCATAAATGCTTATTAATTTTGTGTCTAACCCTGTTGCGTTTTGAAGGATACGTTGCATAACTGCAATCAATTAAAAATCTGACAAACTGCAACGATTTTAATTTACTCTCAACTCTGAGTGCTTTTTCCAGTGGTTAAATTCACTAAAATTAAAATGAAGGAGGAAGATGTGCTGAAAGCAGCAATTCTCCAAAAGGGAGAACAGTTCTCCATTACTTGCAGAGCTTGAGTTTATTTGGTGAACGCAGCGATCACAAGATTAAGAATCACCTCCATTGCAGAGCTGTAGCAAGATTGTCTTCACGTTTTGGGAAGGCCTTTGTTAGGATGGGTGTGGGATCTCAGCACCTCAGGACGGAGGTGCAGAGTGGCCGACACCACCCTTGGGGGGCTCGGGAGTCCTGGAATGTTGCCAGAAGTGTCTGGTGGCTGGACTTTGATCCGACACAGGAGACGACGCCTGTATGAGGGCTGGGAGGAATTCACTGGGTGAATGGTGAAGGGATAAGTTAGTTAAAGTGTAAAACACAGGATTTAGGATTTTGGTACAGGGGGGTCTAAAGAAGTAAGATGGAGGAATTGGGGCGTGTCCTGTTCTTCTTCTTCTTCTTCTTGGCCTCCATCTTCTGTGGTGGTGGTGGCACTTTGGGATTGGTTATTACTAGAAGTGCACCGGTTAATAAGGGTAGAAGGTATTGGGGAAAAATGATAAATATTGTACACGTAACTTGGAGTATAAAGATAAGTGACCGCCCCAGGGGCTTGCAGTGTGCCCATGGCTGACTTGCTGTGCAGACCTCTGTTGGGCCGAAAGAAAATCTTTTAGATAAACAATTAATAAACACCGAGACCGAGACAAGATCAGAAGTCTCTCCTCGTCCTTTGAAGCGCCGGGCTCTTCAAGGCCATCCCTGGGCCTTTCCAGGCCACCTAGACAGCACAGAAAACTTACAGATGGGGGCTCAAACAAGAAAATCTAGGATGGCTGAGTAAAACAATAACAAAAATTCAGTGTTAATTTTGGGGGGGAGGCCGAAGGGAAGGGACGGCAGCCGTTCTCTGAGGCCACCTCCTGCTCAGCACGTGCCACGTGTCTCCCCACAGCCCCCTGCTCGCTGTCTGCTTTGCTGCCTGCTGCGGAATCCCGGGAGTTGCCCTGCTCACACTGGGAGTGAACCCTCTCACCGGGGCCCTGGGCGCCTTCAACATCTTCCTCTACACGTGCTGTTACACGCCCCTGAAGAGAATGAGCATTGCCAACACGTGGGTGGGAGCTGTTGTCGGCGCCATTCCCCCCGTCATGGGCTGGACTGCAGCTACTGGGAGTCTGGATGCTGGTGAGTACAAAACCCTTTCGTTGGGTGAGTGCTTGTCAGGATAATGAACGTACTCAAAAGGCAGTAAAATTTGTTCTTTATGTTCTTGACCTGACCAGGCCAGGTTGGACACAGCTTGCAGCAGCCTGGTTTAGTTGAAGTTGTCCCTGGCCATGGCAGATGGTGAAAAGAGATGATCTTTAAGGTCCCTTCCAACCTAAACCATTCTGTAATCCTGTGGTAAGGCTTTGAAAGCAGCTAATTTTGGTAACATTCTCCTTACACAGGTATTTCAGGGCAAAACAGAGCTGATAAAGCAGCATGACCTATTTAATATGTGTTCTGACCATCTTAAAAAAATCCAGAAGGAAAGTAGCATATTTGATATTCACATAGGAGAAAATGTTACATAATTTCAGGGTTCAAATCGTATTCAGGATTAAAACCATATCCAGTCAGATGAAGCTTGCAAGGGACTTGCAGTTGGAAAATTCCTAGATGTGTTTTACTGTCTTTCCACAAGCCAGAAAATATCCTGGGAAGATTAATTTATTGGTGTATTTCTTAATTACCCATTGCTAAACTCTAAGTTACAAATGCTCCTTCCCTCATCCTTGAAAAGCAAACGAAGATTTCTATTTTAGTAGCTGTGAACCACTTTTACATCCCTTGTAAAACACTGATCTCTTCAGCAGCTCAACTCTGACACAATCAGGCCTTGTTTTTCCTGCCAGCTAGAAACTTAAGAATCAAAGTGGCTCCACAAACTTATAGTCTGAAGCAACTAATGAAGTGCAATTAATAGGTCTGTTAAGAGTTGGTTTAGCGCACACTCATCCCACAGGGGGGCATATTTAAGGCTTGAATAATACTTTTAACAACAAGGCTTTTAACTAGAAATTATCAGAATTTTTGCAAAATCTGTTCTTTATGCACTTCCTAATAAAACTTGGTCTGAGTTGGCTTTGTGTCCACATGTTCCCGCACAGATCTAAACCAGAGCAAGGATGGAAGGTGGTGTGGGTTTTTTTTCAGTGTGTGCTGCTTCTATACAAATATTTTCTTCTCCAAAAGTTACTTAGACCTAGAACTTTTATATAAGAGAATGTATAGTGTCTTGTGTTAGGACTGCATAACAGACATAGTTAGCAGCTCTGTACTTGAGAAGAGCAGAGGGAACATGACAAAAAAGGCATTGAGGGGCTGGAGCTTGTCCAGGGAAGGGAACGGAGCTGGGGAAGGGGCTGGAGCAGCTGAGGGAGCTGGGAAGGGGCTCAGCCTGGAGAAAAGGAGGCTCAGGAGGGACCTTCTGGCTCTGCACAGCTCCTGACAGGAGAGGGCAGCAAGGTGGGGGTCAGGCTCTGCTCCCAGGAAACAAGGGACAGGATGAGAGGAAATAATTTCATATCATTCTGGCTGCAGATACTTAGACCTTGACTAATTGTTTGGGGATTTCTGTGATGGTTTTACCACTTTATTGCAGAGTTGGTGTCCAAAGATGACACTCATATGCCTGTGCTTCACCTGCACAGTTCAGCCTGGAGGAGCTGGCGTGCAGAGCTGCATGTCTCCAAAAGCCCTTGCTATAGAGGCCAGTGAAAACCCAGCAGATTAAACTGGCACTGACTGTCATTATCTTTAATTTGTCAACTTGCTCTTTGAGATCTAGCTCGCAAAGAGCAAAGCTGTCCCTGTACAGCAGCGGAGAGGGCAGCAGGGAACCCACTGGTGGCCAGGTAAGCTCTTCCTCTCTAACTTGCAGCTAAAATGTGGTTATGTGTCCCTGTGCCGGCTCTGCTGTGAAGGCAATGATGCCACCAGTGGAAGATGCTACCTTTAAACCACCCAAGCAGAATTTGTCAGAACACGATAATCTGATGCATAGTGTGTTATGTATAGCTAAAACTTTTAAAATCACCTCCCAGTCTGTGTCAGGAAGGCCAGGCAGCTTTTTTAATAGAGAAAGAAATGTTATTGAGCTGATACTGGTGTTTGTAATGAAGCACACCTGGGGAGAGTCCTGAAAACAGGGACTGGAATGTAATATTTTAGTGCATTTCAGTATCAAATGGAAAACAAAAAAAACACAACACAAACCCTACAAACACTTTTACAGAGAAAAGAAATAACTGGAAGAAAATTATGGCATTGTAGAGTATGATTTTCAGTTTTAAACATTCTACTTTTGCAGTAAGAGAGTTCAGCCCCTGGCAGCATCGTGTCCATGCGGAATACAGGCGTGCATCCATACACAATACGCAGACCCGTGTCCCTTCCCTAACCAGCCTGGTCTCAGTTGTTGAACTCATTAATAATATGTAATTAGTGTGGAGACTTAACCTAGTTCTAGAGGTGTGAAAATGCCTTTGCACCTCATTTTAAAAAAATCATTCTACTCGATAACAAAGAGGAATGTGAAGGAAGGGAGGCAGGAAACTAATGAGGAGGAAAGTTCTCACCACTAAAGTGGTGGGGTTTTGAGTTTACATTTTCCTGTGGATTTTCTCTCCTTGTAATATTCTCACAGCAGCCACATTGTTGGACATGTTGCTGGTTATAGGGAAAACAATATTTAAGTGTAGCCCTTTCATTACCATTTGTGGGCAGCTAAGTGTTAAACTGTTGTAACTGTTGTAACAGTTAGGACAGCCATGTCTGCTTCCTTCAGGATTTCCGTGACATGGATGCTGTGAGGTATTTTGTCCTTTGGGAGAGTTGGAGATGGTGCCTTAGAGAGTTGAAGCTGGTTCCTCATTTCCAATTCCACAGCTAATAACAAAGTATCTCAGAGTGGAGCAGCCTTATTTTAATTTGTCCTCATTTTGTTTATGACTTTTAAAGATGAATACCTTAGCAGTTTCTTGCACCAGAAAAAAATACTGTGTATTTACATATAGAAATCTGGGACCCTCATATTTCCAGTGACGCAAATACTTGCTGTAGTTTATAGAATACTCATAGAATCATAGAATGACTTGGGTTCATAAGGAACCTTAAGGACTGTCCAACCCCGTGCCATGGGCAGGGGCACCTTCCACTAGATCAGGATGCTCCAAGACTCATCCAACCTGCCCTTGGACACTTCCAGTGATGGGGTAGCCACAGCTTCTCTGGGCAGCCTGTGCACGAGCCTCACTGCTCCCTGTGTAATTTCTTACACTATGCATTTTTGCAGATCTGCTGGTACTTCCCAGGAATGTTTGGTTCCATTTCTACCCCAATAGGTAACTTCAACTGTATGCTCCTAAGCCTGATTGAACATCCCGCCCCCATGCCTGGATTTTGTGCCAAAGTAATTTAGGGAAAACCTCCCATTTCAAAAGCAAAAGATAAGATTATCTCTGGGAAGATGTGGAATTCTTTGTTGTGGGTTTGGGGGGGGTTGTGTTATTTTAATGGCAGCTGTTTGAAACTGATGAAAGATGGGGAATGTTAACATTTCCTCACTGGGGGAGTGAGTGCAGGTGAGACGGTCAGAAGTGCGTGATAAATGTAATTTATCACAAGGATATCACTGCCACATATCTGGGGTATTTATGCAGAACTTAACTGCCAGCCTGTGATCTGCAGTAACACGTTTGCTTCCTTGAAAGCAGATTTCATTGTTCTTTCTTGGTACTATTTGTTTCTGAAGAGATTTGTTTTTCTAGTAAATCAAGGTACCTTGAAATTATTTTGCAAGGGAAGGACTAGCAGGATAATAATGACATTCACTTAAAACCTTAAGTGATAGCAGAGAGACAGGAAGGTAAGTCAGATTTGGCAGTGTCCCTGTTCTGTGCCAGATCCCCCTCCTACATGGGATCCACAAGCAGAAGAGCTCCTGGCTGTGCTGCAATGCTGCTGAGCTTCTGCACAGAAAGAAAGAAAGAAACAGAGCTGTTGATTCTGGTGTGTAAGAGTGCATACATGCTTTAAATTATCCTCACGCTGCTGTTCTTTCTCCCTTGACTAATGTCCATTTAAACTTGTTATTTTTAGTTAACAGAACACTGAAACTGGGGTAGATTCAAATGCCACAACCAGGAATTTCTTCCTGATATCAAATCTAAATTTCCCTCTCTCAGTTTGAATCCGTTCCCCCTTGTCCTGTCTCTACATTTCCTGAGTTGTTCTCAGGCTTCCTTGCAGCTCCTTCAGATCCTGGAAGCTGCTGTGATGTCTCCACACAACCTTCTCTTCCCCAGGGTGAACAGCCCCAATTCTATCAGCCTGTCCCCATAGGGAAGATGCTTCAGCCTCCTTATCAACTTTGTCGACTCCTTGGGTCTTGCTCCAAAGGACACGGTCCAGTGTCCTTGCCATGCTGGGGGCCCAGGAAGTTTTGTACTTCTTCCCCTGCCCATGCTCTGCTCAGGCTGGATCCCGCTGGCGAGCAGGCTCGGTGTCACAGGGCAGAGCACTTTGGTGCCACGGAGTTCATACAAACCACCCAGTGAGATGGAAGTGACAAGCAGGGCTCCTCTACCTAATGTGCTTATCAGCTAAAGAGATTTATTCTGAGTAGGTGGTGGCAGAGCAGATAAGGGCCCTGACAGTAGAGCAGACATTGCAGAGCCACAGTGGCCCAGGAGCCATAGGTATTACTGCACCAAAGAGTGTTTGTCTAAAGAGACTGTTTAGTTTATCAGATGCTCCACTTCTGGTCTCGTTCGCCTGAAAGACATCTTGTACTGATTTTCATTCATTTTCAGAAATTTAAATAATTCCTCGGGGTATGGAATTTATAGACTCAGTATCAATTGTAATCATGTGGAGGCTGATTTTTAAATTGCCTTTACTTTGTAATTCAAATTGTGTTGTATGGTAGACATTAATTATGTCAGCCAGCATCTATTTACAAAAGGGGATTTAAAAATGGGCAGTTCTTATCAGCTAGTGACATTTGGCAGATGGATGGTTTCAGTAACAAAAAAAGGAGAATAGGAAAGAGGGGGGCCTGTGCCCAACCTGCCAAAGGCTGGAGTCTCTCATACTGGTGTAGCACTTGTCTGCTAGTAGGAAGGAGAGCAAAACAACAGCTTAATTGCATGCTAAATTAGCTTGAAGATCTTTGTGTCCCTTCCAGTTAAGCACTTGGAGCTTTCAAAGCCCCTTGATGTGGGAGCAGGTCTGGGAGCCAGCCGCCAGAGCAGGGCAGCTCCAGCACCCCACTGCCGGAGGAGAGGAGGCTCCGGCTATAAACTCCCACTGGTAAACTCAGCTTTTCAGGGTTTCACTTCCCCAGATGAAAGAGCAGAATTTGTGGTCTGTTCCAGAGGAAACAGAGATACTCATGTCACTGACATATGAGACTTGGAGCTGGGGGCCCAGGAGTATGCTTTGTGGGGGTAAAAACTGTAAAAATGAGGCAGAGGGACAATACTAGTGAGCAGCTGGTCTGAATTTAGGACAAAAGCCAGTGGGCTATTTTTTTCTTCCTTTCCATCTTCATAAGAGACAAAAGAAATGGCAGCTCCACTGCTGGGGCACCTGGGGACCGACCCCACAAGTTCACAGGCAGTATGCCCTTTGCCTGGTTCTCTACCCTGTGTGTGGCTGATGGGGTAGCCCTGAGCCCCTGGGTGTGGAACACAGCACCCACAGAGAAATCAGGATGGGGGGATCTGCAGAAGGGACTTGGGGGAAAGAGGTGGCTGATGAGGAGCCCCTGTGTAGCTCTGCAGATTTGCAATCCTCTGCTGAGTCTTCCTAAACATATTTGCAAAAGACTGTATTTTCATTTTACCCAACAGGCTCTTCTTTTATGGCATCTATTGCTGGGGTTAGCTAAGGCGAGTTATATGTGGTGTTGTTTCCTCAGCCTTGCCTGTGTAATGAAAGGTGTTTCCCTGTGAGGCTTTTGGCTGCAATAACCTGTTGTGTCACACAAGAAGTGCACATGCCTGTGTGTATCCATACACACACAGCTTTTTTCCTATGTGGTGAGCATACCTAAGGACATCTGGCTTCCTTCTGTTAAAGGCAGAAGCCAGGAACACTCTCTCAAGGTGAAAAATCCCACAGCCAACTTCATTTCCTATTCCTGGTGGATGCTGAGGATCCTTTTGTTTTGCAGACAAGTCAAACACATGGCCAGCACCCCCTTCCCTTTCAGTGCTGCTGCAGAGGAGTCTATTGCAGCCCCTAGATGCTCCTGCTCCACAGGCCTTTTGTGCCATCCTTCAAAAGAAACAGCTGTTGAAACCCCTGACCATGAAGCTTTTGAGTTTTCCAGTGTTTTCCTCGTCGCCCTTGGTTTCCACGACGGTGTAACCTTGGAGGGGCACAATGCAGGCCGGGCCGTGCATCCCACGGTGACAGCCGGGACCATTGTCCCAGCCCAGGGACCTTGTGTGCAGCTTTACAAGTGACACTTTCTCTTTCTCCTCTCAAGGCTGCTTCGCCACTCCTGTGCCATCCAGCACAAGCAGTAGCATCTACTTTTGTTTTCCAGTGGAAGCAAAAGCGCTGATTGTTGTCTTGCTGTGGTGCTGATGTGGGTAGAGGGAAATTGCATCAGTTGGGTTAGGGTTAGTGTCTAGGTAATTCCCAAATGTCTTTATGTTTGAGAGTGCTGCATAATTGCAAATTAGGATGTAAATTTTGGCAAGCTAATCCTGTTCCTAATTCTAAAGACAGTGGGAAGAATTAAGTAGCTGGTAACATTTCTCTTCAGAAGGGATGATATCAGGACAGAATCTTGAACACTTGTAACTGGAGGTCACTTGATTTAACAATCATTTTCTATCACCAAAACAAGCTGAAGCACAGGCAGTAATGATTGTACCTTGCAGCTCTCCTTCACAAACAGAAAATGCAACCAAGAGCTGGACAAACCAGTCCTTGTGGATCAGAACATCACAGTGTGTTCTGGCCATGACTCTGCAAACCACTGTGCATCTTTGTACCAATACTCCCAAATAATCCTGTAAAATTGTGTTGAACCTGAAGTGGGCAACTAGGCTTTGACAAGATTTTAAAATCTTTCTTCACCCCCAGAATTGCTCACAGTTACAAATCTCCAGGGAAGACTACTGTGTTAAACGTCTGGATGAGCATAGAAGACAGAAAATAAAGGGTTTGGACATGTATTCTCTACATTTCTTGTCAATTTAACATCCTGTGAAACTTATATAGGACCGTGGTAAAGAGTTTGGGACTAGTTATGTTAAAATTTCTTGTAGAAAAGGTGGAAAAGGCCGCCTGAGACAGCACGGGTGCTCACAGGCAGGTGGATACAGCTGGACCAAGTCAAATCTCTGAGCTCTAATCTACCTTGTCTGAGTTAAAGAGGAGTAATTTGTTCAACATCTTTTAAGGGAAGAGAGCCAGTTGTGTGCTATCAAGTAAAACGGTGTGTGGTTGTTTCCTGACTATGATCCATTAAGAGGCTGAGCTTACACTGCCAAAGCCTTCCCCTCCCTACAGCAGCCAAACCCATACCCGTTTCCTAGAGACAAAAGGCCAGTGCTTTCCTCTCTTAAGCCACAGCTACCAATGTCTGGAAATAATTTTAAAATTCCTTCACATTATTCAAGGCAGAAGAATTACTAAAATTATGCTTTAAGCAAAACAGCATTCTTAGGTTGCCAAGGCAGTAAACACCAGCTTTGGGAAATGCAGTTAAGATTTCAACATCTGTTTTAGAGCTGATATTTAACTATTCCATGTTTATTTTAATGCCTGGTTGGCCACTTTCCTGTTATACATATGCAGCACCAGAGCAAAGGCAGAAGGAGCAAGTCTGTTCTTGAACTGATGCTACAGGTAGCTCCCGTTCCTTATTTTTTTGTTTTATTGATTAAGTGCATAGGTGTTGGTCCTGTCTGCAGCCTGAACATGATCTGTTTGCAGAGCCCTGTGCAGTGGGAAAGCACTGTGTGTTCTTTACAGTACAATGAGAAGGGCAAGAAGAGAGCGCATGTTGTTCCTCTGCAGGGTGTTTTCAGGAACATGGTGTTGATACAGCAGACCCTGCAGATAATCTGGGACGTTTGTCCTGACTTGTGTGGACAGGCCCATGTTCACCTGCTTTCCCAGGCTGGCCAGACTCTAGCTGATCCTGCTCCTGAGTCTGGAGCTTCCATAAACACAGACTGTGCTCCAACCTGTGCCCCGCTGTAGTTCAAGGACTTTTCTTTGCTGGAAAAACCTGTCTTCAGAAAGTTTTTGAGAGTTTCAGCTGGACCATCGCAAAGTGTTGTGCCTCATTTAAGCTGAGATAGTCTATGTCTGGGTGAAACCATCACTGTGGCTCCATGTGCCAACTGGACGAGTATAAAGCTCTTTGATGATGAAAGGTACTCCCAGCAAGAAAGAGGCATATTTCAAATTGTTACTTAAGAGAGTGCCATCCTCAACACGAGATAGGCAGAATTCAAACATTATTTCTGCCCTTTAGTGGTTAAGAGGGTAGGTTTGCAGTCCTCAGGTTGCTCAGTTTGCTCAGAGTTATGTTGGCACTAATAACTCAGCAGCTCTATGTACTTATTCTTTCTTGAGTAAATGTTGTATGAACTTGAACACTATCCTTTATGGGACATGAGAAGTTTGGGCAACTGGCATTTGATCCGGAGCTTTTAATCACTGTGTCACTGCTGTTGCTGTGAGCTCAGGGTGGGCAGGACAAGGAGCTGTTAATGCCTGAATGCTCTGCTCTCCTCTCCAGATGTTAACCAGTGGTCAGAGCCCATAGCCTGCAAGGACTTACACCCAAAAAATCATTTTCCAGCCTCCTCCTCTTAGGGGCTCTTCCTGCCCAAGGACTTAGTCTGGCTCCTGCACTGACATTGCTCTCTCATCTGAGATTTGGACCATCAAGCAAATGGGATCATCATAAATTGCTCTAGAAGGAGCAAACCATGAAGTTTGAATCGCGATTTATGAAGAGCCACATGTACTTCTTAACACCTTAAAGAGCAGAACTTTAGAAGGGTGTGCTTCTTGCTCTTGTAATTCTGAAAATTAGACTGTCAGCTGCTGCAGTTTGCAAACCCAAAGTCACTATTTCCTTTTGGAAGTCTCATCTCACAATTATTTTGAAATCTTATCCAAATTTATTGAACTGTAAAACATCCAAGCAGTTGCTGAATGACTGTGAAATTTAGTGTCCTGTTTGTTTTAGGAAAAGTGCAATTTATAAAACTTCAGTATTTCACTAGATTAAAATATATTTACAGAGAGAAAGAACTATTTTCTACCTTCTTCAATGCCAGCTGACATTTTTGCTTTATCTTACATATTAAAATAAAATAAAAATCTCAGCTTGTTCTTGTTTATTATAAAGGAGATCTATTAATATTTAAATAAATCACAAAGAAGAATTTAAGAAAAGAAATAATAGCTTAACCTTAAAATTCATGAGGAATAATAAAACCTGTTATTTATCCTGAGCTCTTTGTGTGCTTTAGGACCTACCTGGTTCTCTGCGATCCTGAAACTTTTGAGATGATTTAAGACAGTGAAAAGAGATGAAAGAATAGGAGCTCAAGAAGAAAATATTTTATTCCTGTTTTGCACACAAGAGTGAAAGAGTTCTGGAGACCTGGGCCTTGTTTTCTTTTGGTGGCCTTTTTTTTTCCAAAATCAAACAGGACTGATCTGACAACTTATTGGGATTTCTAAGTGTCTGCTGCATCTGTCCCAGGTTCTCACACTCAGAGAGAAGAATTTGTCATAAATGGGCTCAATTGAAGGAATTAAAAATTTGGCCAAAAAGACTAGGGAGTTTGGGATACCCACAAGCCAGCCAGGTACTTGTGGTCCTGGAATTTATGAACCATTGCAGAAAAGCAGACAGATCTGAGTTCCTGTCAGTTTGCCTGTTCTCAGATTTCCACAAGCTGTGGAGGAACCAAGAGACCCCAAGGTGCTGGGTGTCTCTGGGTGCCCCTGGGTGCCCCTGGATGCTGGCTGTCTCCTGCTGCCCAAGCAATGACTCTGGTCCAACAACCAGCTTTGCTTTTGTGAACCCTGTGCCAGGTCCGTGTGTTCCAGTTGGGAACAGCCTTGTCTGATGTTCATTTAATTATAAACTCTGTAGAGAAAAGGGAGATTTGCAATGATTAAACTGAGTTCCCAAACTGTTGGGAACAGCACAGGGGCCATAGAGTAGATCAGCTCTGTTTAGAACCAGATTAGTCTCCAGAGTTTGTCTTACTGTAATATTGCTTAAAAACACTGCTGAGTTAATTATGACATAGTTAACATTCATCTAGTAATTAAGGAGTATTACAGTGTCTGCTCTGGGCTTGACAGGATTCCTACTGTGAGCTCATGTGATGCTGAGTCGTACTGTACCATGTGTTGTGCTTTGCAAGTCATCAGTCTTACGTGACACTTAAAAATCTCTGACAACCCAACAATCTCCGCCTAGGTCAAGGAAATTACAGGATGTCCCAGCACATGGGAACCAACCAAAAAGATTGGGTCAGTTAAAGTCCTCATAATGGGCTATTAAATTGTTTCACTCTTCAGCTTCTCTGAAGAGTAAAATATCAATTATCTCAATGGTTGTAATGTAATCAAAGTAATTAAATTCCAAAGGCTTGCATGTAAAAACCAGAGCTTTGTAAATGGGAATCCAGCCTCAAGTATTTTAGTTGGTCTGTTTGTGTTTAAAAGTTTCTCCGGATGACTTTTTTTAATGGTGTCATAGTTAGGGAACTGTTAAAGGGCTTTGTGTGCTTGAGGTTTAGGGTGTGTTTTGAGCTTGGCTGCACACAACATTTGAACAACTGAATAAGCAAAATCTGCATTAGAGCTGAAACACAGGGACACACACAGACACAGCTCTGCAGCCGTGGGAAGCAGGGACAGCCTCTGCCCCATGTCTTAGGCCCTGGCTTCATCTGCTTAAGAGTCGTTAGCTGATGGATAATTGTAGCTTACCTTTACCTAAGTTCTGAACAATGACAAGCTAGTGTCTCTAAAGCACTTCAGATGTGATACTTGAAAAATACTGCTCTCTTAGGTGTAGCGCATTCAGGATCTTGCCTCCATTAATGTGTTTTACAAGAATAGGAAAAATCTACAGAGTGACTTATGACAAGAACATTTTCTCTGTTGTGTCTCCTGATGTAGGGAGAACTGCTCCTTCAGTAAGTTTAATTTTGGTTTATTTCAGCAGAGCTGCTCCCTCAGGTTTCAGCAGAACCGAATCAAATACTGTTCTCTTAGGGCCAAATTGACTTTTCTGGCTATGAAATTCTGAAATTATTGGTAATTTTTGGGTACATCATTTTCAGCTGTCTTAAAAGGTTCCAGTTGAGAAAAACTGCTAACATCCATGTCAAAAAAAAATCTACTTTAGAAGGATTGTGTAGCTGGATTTGAAGCATTTTGGGCCATAGACCAGGAGGAAATGGAGTAGCCTAATTGTGGCCTTCCAGTACCAGACGGGGCCTAAAAGAAACCTGGAGAGAGACTATTTACACGAGTCTGGAGTCACAAGGGGAAATGGCTTCCCACTGACAGAGAGTAGGTTTAGATTAGATGCAAGAAAGAAATTCTTCCCTGTGAGGGTGGGCTGGCCCTGGCAGAGGGTGCCCAGAGAAGCTGTGGCTGCCCCAGCCCTGGAAATGTCCAAGGCCAGGATGGAAAGGGCTTGAAGCACCCTGGTCTAGTCAAAGGTGTCCCTGCTCATGGCAGGGAGTGGAATGAGATGATCTTTAAGTTCCCTTCCCTGTGGTTCTCATGAAATCACCTGGAATTTGTGGCAGACAGTGTTGTTCTGAAAGCTGCACACCCAAGGTATGTGTGTCTGTCTCTGTGCTTCGTGTAATCAGTTTCCAGAGGTCCATACTCACTTCAAGGAGTATTTGTTACTCGTTCGAAAAGCAGTGAGATGTGTCTTTTACATCACTCCTGCATTTATAAGCTACTGGTAACCTGCATAAAGTCTAATGGAGAGTTCCTTCACGAGTGATAAGGTAGGGGGAAAAAAAAAGGCAATTTTGCAAACCGAGATTATTACTTTTTGCACGGCAGCACCAGTGTGAGTTGTGCTATTAGAGACAAGAACTAGGCATGCACAGCTCCAAAAAATAGATGGAGAGGAAATCTGAACCATGAAGCTGTTCAGAGGACACAGTGACTTGGGCTTTGTGAGAATTGCTGGAGAAGAATTTGCTGCTTCTCTCAGGTCATTAAGATAACGCTGGATGCATGGCTCCATTTGGAAAAGTTTCCATAGAGAATTGAGTTCATGGAGGCAGGCAGATACAAATAAAGCATTTTAATGTAAGAGCAGAGGCTTTGGGAGGTGGATAAACAAAAGGAAAACATGAAATGCCCATAACACTGCAACAGCCTTGGGGGATTTTTTTGTGTCTTCAAATAAAATTAGTGAAGGGAGCTTGGTCTGAGGGCCTCCTGGAGGCTCATTAAAATTAGCACATGAGCTGCTTCTGCTTCAATAAACCCTGTACTGTGTCCCAGGAAGAGCTGCACAAATGTGGTGCTTCCGTAGCTCCTTTTTAAATGTGAAAGTAGTTAATTGGTGTGAATAGAGTTACTTGATCAAACTGATTAGAAGTTTCTCCAATGTTTGAAGGAGTAAGTTCTCCATCTCCTGTTAGTTCATTAACAGCTTCTGCCAGTTCCTCTTGCCCAGGTCCATGATGGAGCTTGTGCTGTGCCAGGAATGGTTCCCTCCTTCATGCAGCGGGCAGACAGAGGGCCTGGCCTAGCTCCAGCCTTCCAGGTGTGGTGTTCCCCAGGTCTCAGGAGCAGCAGTTTGTCTTCCTTGTCCTCTGTCACTGAGCTGGGCTCCCTGTGTCTGGTTGATGCAACCACTGCTTTGCCCACCAGCTGTTTTCTTCTCTGGACACACCAATTCAGAGAGTAGAATCTAGATGCTCCCAGGAATACAGTCTCTTGTCCAATTTCACTTCCCTCTGGTAGAGACAGTTGGTGCAGGAACCAACTAGCAGTAGTTCTTTAGGATGAAGTGACTTGCTGAAATGCTTTTCAAATTAAGTGCTCCAAAACCAGATAAACCACCATGCTCCAACCCTGTGTGAATGCCATGAAAACCAGAGGTTCCTTATCTCGTGGCTCTGCCCTGTCCCTGTACAGAGCAGTGCCACCAGTGTGCAGTGTCACTGGTGTCACAGGTGAGTAGCACTGCCCTCTTGCAAAGAGGGTGTGACATCTGAGCTCTGTGTGTGGCACTTCCTGAGGGATCATCTAACACTCTCTCTCCCACTGCAGGTGCATTGCTGTTAGGAGGGATCCTCTATTCCTGGCAGTTCCCTCACTTCAATGCCCTCAGCTGGGGTCTGCGGGAAGATTACTCCCGAGGAGGATACTGCATGATGTCTGTCACCCACCCAGGGCTGTGCCGGCGGGTGGCTCTGCGGCACTGCTTGGCCTTAATTGGACTCTCAGCGGTGGCTCCTGTCCTCGACATCACCACGTGGACTTTCCCCATCATTTCGCTCCCCATCAACCTCTACATCTCCTACCTCGGCTTTCGGTTCTACAGGGATGCTGACCGCAGCAGCTCCAGGAAGCTCTTCTTCTGCAGTTTGTGGCACTTGCCATTGCTGCTGCTTGTCATGTTCACCTGCAAGAAGTCGGTCCTGGAGAAGGAAGACAAAGGCGAACTACGCGGGGGAAGTCATGAGATGGCTATGGAAATTAGATTGCCTTAAATGTCAATACCTGTCATTCTCATGACATATCAGGTAGTATATTTTAGTGATTGCAAGGGGGAATCCTGTGGGAATCTGTTTGAAGAAGAATCATTGTGCCTAGCGACCACTTCGTGTGATAATTTCGGGGTTTTTTTTTTTTAAAGGGAATAGTCAGGAGAGCTTAAAGCATTCAGGGTCTTAGGCCCCTTAATTCATCACAGGTTAGGATTTAGTCTATGCCAGAAGCACATCACTTTGGGATGGCTTTCCAAAGTCCCTGTGAGTCATGGTCTCTGTCCTCATGGGTAGTTGAGGTGATGTTAGGAAGTCACATGTGCACACGTGCTGCCTTTAGCACTGGCAGCCTTGGTGAAGCCATCAGGAAGTGACCAATGAATGATTTCTCACCTTCTCACCTTTCTCCCCAGGCACCCTTTCCTTTAATTTAATCTTTGAAGAATATGAGAGGGTGAACTCTTCTCTGAATCTGTGCCATCCCTGCACTGGTATTACACCAAAGCCCTCAGTTTTGGGGTTTTTTTTCAATAAGCTGCTCCTCCCAAGGTTCCCATTCACCTCAGTAGATTTTTAGCTCTCATACACCTGGCACAGTGCTAAAGGAGTGAAGAAAACTGTCTTTAAGCACAACACACACAAGCATTTGAACAGCTCTCCTGTCGCATATCCCTTGGACACACTGAGCCATTCTACTGTATTTCCATCACAGGGAACTTCTGACTCCCATGTGGTTTTATGTCATTAGTGTTTGAGCCCTGTGTGTCAGATCTTCGGCTGGTAAAAACCACCATCACTGTTTATGGCAGAGAGGCTGTGAGTAGGGGGGGAGGTGAGAGCTGGGTGGTTGTAAGGCTTTTCCATGTTAATGTGTCTTATGCCAGCCCATTGAGTCTCAGCATCCTTAGACAAGCTCTGGACTGGCACCAAGAGCTTGAGGTGTGTTTAATGTCACAGTGTGGGTGGTCGCTCAGAGGAGCTTCGCTTTGGGGGTGATTAATAGGTAAAGAAACACATTTTACAGAAAAAGGGCTGGGGATTTTAATCTAACAGAATGTTCACTTGCTGATGCAGCCAGTGTCTCGCCGAAGCAATTATTGTGGATGGTCTCCCGAGAAGAGTGCATTATCCCTGTTAAATGATACACTGAAGAACATTTCTGGTCACAGTTTAACATGCTTTTGATCCTGCTGCTCAGCTGTGGCTCACCCTCATCTTGCCTGGAGCTGACTGTGACCTCCTGGTGTGCTCCCAAACACAGCAACATCGGGGGCAGACAGAGACAGTGGTGATAGTTTATTGTGGTAGTGCCTGTTATGACTTGATGTGTTTTCATGCCAAGATTTCTTTCCCATGTGGAGAGGGACTGGGCAGCAGGATGAGCACTGATCCAAAGATACAGCAGTACCTGAAAAGGAAGACACTGTCTCAAGCTTGTTCTCAAATAAAGCCCCTCAGGAAACGTCACAAATCTTTCATCACATGTGTGTCACACTGACATAAAACCTTCCCTGGCTGCTCTCATGGGCCAAGCCTGGCTCTTGGTCTCAGTTATGCTGGTGTAACTCAGGAGTGACACAGTTTAACCTATGTTTTCTGGCAGAGGTGCTTGCAGGAGCAGAGCCACCGGTTTCCATGGCTCTTAAACAATTGCCTGCAAGATTTGGTGACTTGAGTGATTGCAGGTGACAAGATGGAGCTCCCTCACTGTCTGACAGCCTCCATTGTGCTCTACTTACTGTGGGGGACACTTTGTGGAACTGTATGGAAACTGTGCAAGTCCTGAATATGTTTTGAAAATGCACCCAGTCTTCTCTGCAATAAAGTGCGTACTGTCCAAAAAGAGTTGAGTGCTCCAAATCTGTTACAAACTATTCACTTCTTGTTGAAACTCTGGTCGAGTTCAGTTAGTTGCAAAGATATTTGGTAGTTTTGGGGCACTTCTCACAGCAGCAATTTTCTTGACCACTTAAGAGTAAGGACAGCTTGTGAAATTCTGATTTATTGTGCAAGCAGCACACTGAAAATAAATCACATGTGAGTGGAAGGGGTTTGTGTGAAACCAAATAATTTTGTCAACCTTTAGGTGGGAGACGAACGTAAAAAGAGCAGATGGCTCACAAAAAACCACAGATTTTCCTCCCAGAGGCAGAAAGTGGTGCTGAGGCAGGAGGGTTGTGGGTTTCTCCTAAGTCATTATAGAGCCAGGCTTCAGATGTTCTGCAATTCCCGGGTGCTGCTGAGGAATTCCATTCTGATTAAAGGTCTCAAGGACATGCCTGTGGTTGTGTTCTGAAGAGAGTCATCTTCATTTCTTGGGCCAAAATGTGTAACACGGACAGGGTTCAGGGCTGGACAGGAGCTTGGTAATAATCACTGAATGTCTGTAAAATGCAGGTCACTGGGTTGCACCAAGATCTCCACACCCAGTGGGTCTGGCCTTGAGGGAAAACATGGCTTTAGAATCAGTGTAACTGGGATTTAAATGTAAGATAATATCTTATTTAAATTTCTTATTTAAAAGAAATACTTTCTTTACCTGAGAAAGTGTCCTCAGCCCTGCTGCACATTGGCCACGTGTCAGGTGTCCATGTGCTGCCATTTTACTGCCTTTAGGAAATTTTGCTGTTGCATGTGCTTTGCAAACACCTTGCCAAAGTGGAGACGTAGCAGGAGATGGATATTGCAGTAGGTGCTCTCAGGTCTCTTTTTCGGGATTGCTGGTGCCGCTATGGAAAATGAAAAATGCTGAGCTGTCTGCCATCACCCAAGGGTGTTTGTGGTGCCTGTGATCCCCCAGGAAGGACAAATGTCAGCCATTCCCCCTCCGGCACTGCTGGTACTGCTGCCCAAATTCTGCAGGGACGGAGGCAGGTGAGGGGCATGAGGTGCCTTGCTGGGATGGCTTTGCACAGGAGATAAACCTGGGCTTTCTGCATTTCTGTGCTGGGCTGTGCACACATCAGGCTTTGAGGACTCCTTGAACCTGGAGCAGCAGTGGAAATGCAATGTTGTTTTTCCCTTATCCCATCTGGATAATTTGAATATGGTTGTTTGTCACTATTTATGCTGATTACTCAGGAACTCCCTGTGAACTGGTCCTGCAGAATCACAGAATGTTTTGGGTTGAAAGGAGCCTTAAAGACCATCTTGTTCCAGCCCCCAGCCATGGAATACCTGTTCTTTATGTGGTAGTAAAACAAATAGCAGTGGTGTGCTGTATCCCTCCTAGCCCTTGGTCTCCTGGTCTGCTGGACAGGGTCCCATGTTGGTGTTGCTGTCACAGGAGGCAACTCTGCACCACCAGAAGCCTGTACTGAAGCTCATGGAGGAATCTGAACCAGTGACTCAAGAGGATGAAGCTGGGTTTTGTCTATTTGGACTTGAAATATTTTGTGTGGTTTTGTAGATAAAACAGTAGCCCTGAGGCTCAGAAGATCTTCATTCTTTCCAGATCTCTGTAGAAGAAATGCACTCCAGCTGTAAAATAGGGATGGAGATACTTCTTGTTGGAGGAGGGAACAGCTCATGTCTCTGTCAGCCCACCCCCATTGTTCTGAGCAGCCCTGCAAGGTGAGGGCTGGGTAAGGCTTTGAGGAGTTGCAGGGACACTGGGTCCCCTCGTCTCCTTTGCCCTGACGTTCAGCAGGTCACAGAGCACAGCACTGGCCTGGCAGGGTGCTTTGGGGAGCTGAGCTGCGTGGCTGGGAGTTGCCCTGTGCTCTCAGGTTCACGAGCAGCCCCAGGCTTCGTGTGAGCTGTGTGTGGTACCCCAGCAGAGCAGGTATCCTGGTACCCCTGCCAGGGAGGCATCCCAGCACAGCCGGCAGTTGCTGGAACAAAACGCTCTGCTCTTTGTTCCAGCATGAGTGAAGAAACACAATCCCTGTGCTCACAGCACTTTTCCTTCTCATTTTCCCCACTGGGCTTTTTTTTCTCACTTCCTGTATCAATCTCTGATATAATCTGCCCCAGCAGAGTCACACATTCACACTCTCCTGGCTCCAGCAGCATTTCCCGCTTAGCCAGGCCATGGCATTTCAAGGCTTACACAAAACACATGTCCTTTTCAGTTCTGACAGTCCCAGAAGAGTAGGAATGGAAGCAGTGATACTGTTAGAAATCATCATTACAGACAGAAGGCATGTTGTCCTGGTTGCTCTCCAGAGTTGATTAGATATTCCCATCTTCCTAAGAAATTCAGGGTATCTATAGAACACTTTGCTATTAAAACAGAGATATCAGCACTGTTTCCCTGCAAACAGTGCTCTGCTGGAGGTGGTAATTCTATAAGGTCCTTTGCAGGCTGTCCCCAATGGCATTTTGAGTCGTGGAATTTCTTAACCAGGCAAAGAGCCACTCCCGGTGAGGGCTCATGGGATGCAGGATGCCACTTGTGCTGTCCGTGGGACCTTGAGTCAATTATTTGCCTCTTGGTGCTGCAATTCCTTCTTCCCATCACAGCAAGGTCAGTGCTGCAGGGCAGGGCTTGTCCCCCAGGGGAACATGTCCAGTTCTTGGCCTTGCCCAAGATAAGTCAGACTCTGCTTCTATTGTTCGTCATCTCCCAAACAGAGTTTGGGAGGGTTAACATGGGGTGAATTTGGAGTCAAAGGCCACAACAGTGTTGGGAGTTCAGAGGTGTCATCAGTGATCACCCTCCTCCCTGAGATCCCTCAGACTGTGTACCCTTCTGGATGGTTCCATCGATGTTTTTTAGTCCCCTCTGAAATAAAAGTACTACAGGATTCTATGGCTCCAATAGGAGGTCTAGTGAGCTTCAGAGCTGCCTTCTGAACCCTTCTGTTCACAGAATCCCAGAACAGCTGGAAGGGACCTCTGGAGATCATTTCATCCAATGCCCTGCCAAGACAGGGCCACCCAGAGCAGGTGACCCAGAAATGTGACCAGGTGGGATTGGAATGTCTCCAGATAAGGAGACTCCACACCTTCCCTGGGAGTTCCAGTGCTCTGCCACCCTCAGTGGAAGTAAGTTCTTTCTCATATTGAAGTGGAACTTCTTGTGTTTTAGTTTATGGCCACTGCTCCTTGTTCTGTCACTGGGCTCTACTGAAGAGTCTGACACCATCATCCGTCACCTCTGTTTTTTCTGCTTCCAGACTTTACCTGTTTGTGCTGAAGATTTTCCAGCCTGGGTCAGCACTTCGGGCTACTTTCCAGTATTTCAGAAAAGTACAGTTCATCTGTTTCACAGAACAGAGTTGGCAAAACAAGCTGTTTTCCCACAATGTGGAGATGTTTTCCTACTGTTCCTAACCAGTTCTGGCACCCCCAGGTCTTGGAGCGAGAACTGACGATTTGGCAGCGGGCTCAGGTTGGCACATTAAACCATTCTGGGAAGGTGTTGGGTGTTTTTCCCGGTGCCTGAAAGGCTGTGGCTCCCAAATGCTTGTTTGAGCATTGCTGACCCTCCCTAAGAGATGCTTTGCATGTGGTGGGCATGGATTGTACTGGGGAGCTGGTGAGGAGCTGCTGCCATGGTGCATGTGCTTTGGGAGAGCACAAGGACTCAGAAAAAGGTGCTAGAAGGGAGGGTGCCTGAGCCTCACCACTAGTGCTGGGACAGCTCTAAATTCATGCCTGTATTCTCATTTTTGTAGGACACCTGACTCAGCCTTGCCCACCGAGTGAGGGGGGTACCCAAAGAGAGGTTTCCATGTGTCTCCAAAGTGTGGGGAGACCTCAGGACTGGGGCTATTTGGCGGTTGAGGTTCTTCCCCTGGTTTTGCTGTCCCAGATGCATCCCATGGTCCTTTCTGCCCCCTGTTCCCCTTTTTAACACTTTCTATTGTAATTACAGATTCTTTTTCATACATTTTTTTCATGGAATGTGTGCTGTAACACACATTGTCTGTGCCCTTCAAAACTAGTTGTAGTCAGAGACAGACTCTCTGTTCTTCAAGAGAGATGCAGACTTTGAGGAATTGTCCTGGGTGATTGGAAACAGCAGGGATCTGATCTCCCACACTGACCAAACTGTCCCTAACTGCGGTGACTGCGAGAAAGGTGCACAGAGACCAGACCTTGCTGCCAGGGCATCTCGCAGCATGGCAGGACAGGCTCCAGCACTGAACTTCTTCAGGTGCAGGATTGGCATGGCACTCAAAGCTCATTTGCCAAGAAGTGTCTGGCCCAGAGATCCATCGTTTAGGTTTTTAACCAAGGAGAAAGATCAAGATTTTTGCTGCTGAGAAAGGCTGGGAGATGTTTGGGATTTTTTTTTGTTGTTGTTGTTATGGAGAGGAGACACTGTATCAAATTAAAATTGAAACAGAGATGCAAATAAAGTAATTAAGGCATTTCCACAGTGCTTCCAGGGAAGCTGCTGGACAGCATCCAGACTGGGGACAGGAACAGCCTTTTAGTTTATCAGCTGAATTCCAAGGTTTGGATGGATATTCCTGCTGCAAAGTTGCCAAGGCCATCCCTGCACTGAACCAGACCCAGCAGCACTGAAGGGAAATTCAGGCATGCCAGGGGTAAGCAGGATGGCTGGGGCCACACACTCACCCACCAACAGAGAGGAATGTTATTTGGGTCTCTTCTCCCTCATCTGATTGCTCTGGCCTGGTTGTTGCGTTGCACTTGGCTTTCAGCGGGGGCAAGGACTGGCAGGAGCTGTCAATATGTTGGGAGTGAGCCTGATTAACCCTCCTCACTTCAAAAATGAGGACTGGGAAGAGCGTAGTGAAAGCATCTGCAGGGCGATGTTCCCATGCCATCCCTTCCCTGCGCTGCTCAGAGCTCGGCCCCCGCCCTGTGGGACCCCTTGGCCGGGCCAGGCCGCGCCTCCAGGGCTGCCGAGCGCTTCTGTTTGGGGTGCGGGGAGCTGTCCCCGGGGTGTCACTGCTGCTGGGCCCCGCAGTCACCGGGGCAGCATCGCTGCCATCGCTCCGTGCGTGTCTGGGAGGTGAGGAGCCTCAGGAACCCGCGCAGCTGAACGAGGCGCCTGCAGAGCTGAGCCGCGGAGCCGTCGGACTGCAGAGCTCAGAGCTCTGGGCACGGTCCAGAGCCGCCCGCCGCTCGTGTGCCCTTCTGCCAGTGGGGAGGACAGAGGGACAGAGGGACTGAGGGACAGACGGACAGAGGGACAGGGATTGCTCCGCGCGGCTGCCGGGATGTGCGGCCGAGCCCCGCTGGCCGCGGTGGCGGGCGCTCCGCTCCCTCTGTTGACTTCTCCCGAAGTTGCATCCCTTCATCCAGCAGTGTCCCTGACTCTGTAATAAATAGCACCTTCGGTAATGTCTGTAGCCCTCACTAAACCACAGACCAGACTGATTATTGCTGCTTTTTTAGCCTTTGCAGAGCTGTTTTTATTTATAATTGCTCCCCGCTGGTCTGTTCATAATGATTTTCCCGGCTGCATCCCATGCGGTCCACTGCTGCAAAGCCACATTTTCATAGTAGCTGTTGTTGGTTTTAATCACTTGTTATTTGGATGATATATTAATGGCAGTATCTCTGTGAAGCTTTAGAGTGTTTTCTTTTCCAAAACATTTACAATAAAAGCTAAGTGTTAGCCCTAATAACACGTGTGTTTCCTTTGGCTGCCTCCTCCAGCGATGAATGCAATTAACTGTGTGCTCAGTGCACAGAATCACAGAAATTCTAGGTTGGAAGAGACCTTTAAGATCATCGAGTCCAACCCATGTTCTAACACATCAACTAGATCATGGCACCAAGTGCCACATCCAGTCTTTTTTTAAACTCTTCGAGGGGTGGTGACTCCACCACCTCCCTTGGTAGATGATTCCAGTATTTGACCACTCTTTCTGTAAAATACTTCCTCCTTAATTCTAGCCTGTAAGCGCAGAGCCTGTCTCATCCCGTCCTGTCCCGTCTCCTCCCCAGAGCCTCTCCTGAACCTCTGATTAAAAGGTGTTTGGGACCCCACTGGGAATAAGGGTGCTTGAAAGGCACTGTGTGGTTGGAGGGGCGTGAACTTTTAATTGCCCATGTGCAGACTGTAGGAGGCTATAATAATCCCAACTGTACTTTGCAGATGTTTGTTTGTGTCTTGTGTTCTCCTAAACCCCAAACAACCCATCACACCTTATTTCCCAGAGAGGAAGGGTGATGAGGCTGGGTGGTTTGATGCTCTTGGGATGAGAAAGCACTAGTGAAAACAGAAATAAAACCAGAGCTGTTTTCTCCTGAGTATCCTGAGTCTGTGGGTGGGAGGAGTGGGGTGATGCTCTTTATTTTAGACATTTATGGGGGAAAGCACCCCCCCTAGCAAAACCTTTGCTGGAAGTGGTTTAAATGCAACACTTAACTCACTGGGACTGCTGCCTTTAATTTCATTCAGAAGGCGACAGTGAACGGATTCTTCACCCACTTCAAAAGGCCGTGGCCGTGTGTCCACTGTGGTGCAGGTCATTCATGGACACTACAGGAGATGTGAAAACATCTGCTAGGTCCATGCCTGCTCCTTTCAGTACCGTTACTCCCTTGTTAATAATTGTCTGTGTTCTGTCATCTAGAAAGGGACCTTGTGTTCCTCCCAGGTATTCTAATGCTAATTTGTTTAGTTAAAAAGAAGAGCCTAAACAGATGTGAACCATTTGGTTAGGTTGTAGTTCATTTGTTAGGAAGTGCAAAGGATTCTTGGCAGGATATTAAATATTACCTTGGCTGATCACAAACACTTCATATTTCAAGAGAGGAAGGGAGGTAGGGACTTCACTCCATAAATCAGCCTTTTCAAAGAGACAGAAAAAGGCAAACATTTGATAAATCTGTGTCATTATATTTAGAGATCAAAGGGGGTTTTACATATGTATTTATGCAACTGGCAACCCAGGAGACAATAATAACAAACACAGATCTCTGACAGCTTTACAAAAATAAAAATTAGCCGGTTCTAATCTGTAATTATCTGGGAACTGTGTGAGGTAGGAGGTTGCTCGCACTAGAGCTTTGCTGAGACACTGAGCAAATGTTAAGTCATTCATAAATACATTAGGAAGTTCCGTGGGCAGAGGTTGCCAGAGCCACTGGGTGGTAGCAGGGCACAGCCACTGCATCTGCAGCCCTGGTTTTATCCACAGAGCCCAAGTTAGGCAGGCAGGGGCTACCAGAGCCAGAGGTCACCAGGAAAAGCAGCATTTCCCTCTGTGCCTTGATGAGAATCATTCCTTTGTAATGAAAATACAGAATGGTGAAAATCTATAGAGATGGAAATAAGTAGTGATGAAAATCATTCCTTGGTTTTCCAGCAAATTAGCTACAAGGAATTTACCTGAAGAATCCCCGAAGGCAGGAGAATTTCCATCTGTGGGGTCTCTCATGCCTGGCAGTAGCATGGAGTTAGAGCTCCATGTCTGGTACCTTCCATAGCCTCTCATGGCCTGGATGAGCCCTCACACTATTCCCAATGGCTGCTCCACTCTGTACAGTTCAGTAAGTACAGGACTGGAGCCACAGGCTCGGGTCAGTCAGGGAAGAAGCCTGAGAAGACCCCAGAAGGGCTTTACAAGCAGCAGAATAAGTGAAAGACTAATGGGGGCTGCAGTGGGTATTGCTTTAATCCGGGGCAGAATTTAATCCAGGGCAGAGGAACTGAAACTTCTCCAAAGCAGCAAGAGCCATCACATCACCCAAGAGAAGGCGAAATCCAGTTGCGTTAAAATAATTTCATGGACAAAGCAATGCAGCCACAGAAATTAGAGATGGAGAAGTAGCATGATGTCATCTCTCCTTCCTTCTGGCCAGTCACCGGGCTGATTTCCTATTCTCTTGTGCTGGTTTAAAATGACTTCAGCAACTTGGTTTCTGCCCGTTCCCATGGGACACTTCCGCAGTCTATAGATTTCACTGGTAGGAAACTCTTCTTGACAGTCAGACTATATTTTCCTTTACTCAATTCCATCACATCACTCCTACTTATGCCTCCTTGGAGCACCCTAAACACTCTTCTCCATTGAAGTCAGTGCAGTTATGTGAGCAGTAAATTTGGCTTATGGCATTTGGAGAAATAGATATTAAAACCCCAGGGACAAATTAGGGAGTAAGGGGAGGGAGGGCAGTGGGGGAAAGGAAATGGTTTCAGGTTAAGAGAAACAAGATCTCCTCTTACATCTGTAGAGCAGTGCTGCCCATGGGCCTGGTGGGAGCATGCCCAGGACAGCACAGCGGGACACTGGGAGAGGCAGTGATGTCCCTGGGGTCCCCCGAGGTTGTTCCTGGGATGTCCCCGTTCAGTGGTGGGGTTACAAAGCCACAGCTGAGGGCTCTAAGGCATTATGTGGCACTTGGACTTGGGTGCAGAGAGGTTGCATAAAGCCCTGGGCACTTGCCTTGCCAGTGGCTGAGCTGTTCTGAGTCCCAGTGCTGGTACCCACAGCCACCCCATGGCCTGTCTCCCCCAGCTGGGATGGCCACTGCCTGCTGCTCCAGCAACCCTGTTCCAAGAACACTCACTACAAGCTGCACCTCTATGGGTTATATTTATGCATCTTTTAATAAAAATAAAAATTAAAAAAAAAAAAAAACAAAAAAACAAAACAAAACAAAACCAAAAAAAAGCAGAAAAGAAAAGCTGCCCAAATGCGTTGAAGCTGTAAGTTACCTGATTGCTGGGAGAATACTGGCTAAAGCATTTCCATGGAATGTGCAAAATCTCCATCCCTGGAGAATGCTGGAGCAATCTGGTCCTGGAAAGGAGGGTCCCACAGCTAATGGTATTGTGGCAAGGATCTCCTCAGACAGATTCTCTGAGTCTGCCTTGCAGGACCTATTGTGTTTGGTTTAGTTTCTGTGTGTTACTCCCATAATGTGGACTGTGGCAAATCTCACCAGGAATTTTTAAGGGCCAGGATTTCAGAAAATACAGCACAACAGAAGGTGCAGCAGTTTGAAAAGCCAACTCATCAACAAAAAAGGCAAATCATAGTATCACAACATAGCTTGGGTTGGAAGGGACCATTAAAGGTGATATAGTCCAGCACCCTAGACCAGGTTACTCCAAGCCCCGTCCACCCTGGCCTTGAATACTTGCAAGGATGGGCCATCCACAGCTTTTCTGGGCAACAGTGTTCTATCACCCCCACTGTAAAAAAATTCTCCCTAATATCTAATCTAACCCTACCCTCTGTCAGTTTAAAACCATTATCCCTGACTGTGCTAAAAGAAAGGCTTGTCCCCACCTTTTTTATAATCCCCACTTAGATACTGAAAGACCACAATAAACTCTCCCTGGAAACCTTGCTACCCACGTATCTGGGGACAAGGAGGAGAAGAAAATGACTGAGATGCCCCCCAGACCATGCTGCCCCCCAGACCATGCTGCCCCCCACACCATGCTGCCCCCCACACCATGCTGCCCCCCACACCATCCTGCCCCCCACACCATGATGCCCCCCAGACCATGCTGCCCCCCGTGCCTGGCTGCTCCCTGCAGCCGTGGGGGACAGGGCACGGGCAATGCCAGCCTGGGATCGAGCGTGCGGCGCTCGGAGCCCCCGGAGCCGCCCGGGGGTGCCCCACGGGCCCGGGGCCCCGACGGCGCGGCCCCTCCTGCCGCCAGCCAATCAACGCGTCTTCCGCTCCTCTCGCCCCGCCCCTCCTCATTATGCGAGAAGCCGCGGCTGTGATTGGCCGAGGGCGCCGCCCGTCCCCCGGGCCCGCGCCCCGCCCCCGCCGCTCTGCCTGCGCTCCCGGCGGCGGGCGCGGAGCGGAGCGGGCGCGGAGCGGAGCGGGCGCGGAGCGGAGCGGGCCGGGCGGCGGCGCCGGGCGGCGGCGGTGATGGTGATGGGGCCGTGCTGAGCCTCCGCGGGTGCCCATGAGGCGCCGGGCAGAGCCGAGCCGAGCCGGGCGGGCTCCAGCCATGCATCCCGCAGCGCCCGCGGGCACATGGGGCAGCGCTTGAACCGCTGCCTCGATGCCCCCGTCGCGTTGCCGCCGCTGAGGCGGAGGCTGCTGCTGCTCTTCATCATGCTCTTCCTCTGGCTCTACATGTTCTACTCGTGCGCCGGCTCCTGCGCCGGGCTGACGACCCGCGGGTCACCCGCGCCGCCCCGCGCCGCCCCGCCGCTGCCCCCGCTGCTGCCGGGAGAGCCGGGCGAGGAGAGCAGCCTGGAGGAGCAGCGGGCAGCGCCCGACGCCGGCAGCCCCATCTCCAGCTTCTTCAACGGCTCCGGTACCAAGCGGCTGCCGCAGGCCATCATCATCGGCGTGAAGAAGGGCGGGACGCGGGCGCTGCTGGAGTTCCTGCGGGTGCATCCCGACGTGCGCGCCGTCGGTGCCGAGCCGCACTTCTTCGACCGCAACTACGAGCGGGGACTCGCCTGGTACAGGTACGGGCCGGGCCGGGGCTGAGCGGGGTCCCCGCCGTCCTGCGCTCGCCGCCCCGGTGCGGGGATGCGGCCGCCCCGGGCTCCGGAGCAGGTTGGGGAGCGCCCGAGGCGAAGAGTAAATGCTCCGCCGAATGCTTTCCCCCGAAAATCAACCCCTACAAATATAATAAACCCAGAGCGCAACTTGCGGTCCCCGTTAGCCCGGGCGGCGGCGGAGCGTCTGCAGGTTTTCCGCCAGCCAAACCCTATTTAATTTTTTTATAAAGGTTACATATTAATTTAATATTTTTAAACACTCTTATTCCGCTGTACTTCCCGGTCTTTTGCTGGAGCGTACTTTTCCTCCAGCTCAGGGTGTTGCTGAGGGATGACTGGTGTGTCTCCCGGCTCTGCGCGGGCTGGCGGGCGGTGCGCTCAGCCACCGCGTGTTTGCGGGGTTTCTGGCCCTTTTGGGTTCGGGTTTTTTTGGGTTTTTGGGGTTTTTTTTTTTGTACCCATTGCGGTGGGGCTTGACCCGTTTTCTCTTTTTCCATTTTTTGTGTCAGGGAGACGAGGTGGGGAGGATTTAGTCATTTGAGAATTTTTTTGCACGTTTGGAGGGGGTTTGACCCGTTCCGGGAGCGCTGCCTGGGACTGGCAGGCGGCAGCTCCACGTTCCAGGTAAAGCTTCCTCACTCGCTGCCTGCATTCAGTCTCCGTTCACTTTCTCCTTCCCCGTGATCATCTGTGGAGCCGATGGATCGCCCGAGGTCGCGATCGCCAGCCCGGCGCTGCACTGCGGGAGCGGCGTGGGGTGCAGCGGGTACCGGGCGCGTCGGGAACGGGATGAACCCTTTGCACTGGGAGGAAATTATAAATCTGTGGCTTGCGGCCTGTAAGGATGGATGTAATTGTAAGTGGTTTTGCGAGGAGCAGCCCGGGCCGGGGTGTCTGTGTGCGGGTGGGCTCGGCGGAGAGGGCGGCGGTGGCTGCGGAGCAGAAGCGCGGACACCGAACGAGCGGCGACCCCGTTTCGGTGCCTTTCTCACCCTTTTCCGACTGAAGTTTCTTTATCGGGGTGTTTTGAATACGTCTTTCTACTGAGTGTTTACAGGAATGCTAAAGAAGCGGAGATGGAAACTTTGAAGCTAAATGGGAGCTGTGAAGTTCCGAATTGTAACCTCTTTGTAGTCTTGAAACTCCCACCCGACAAGTCCGCTTACGTTTATGTCTCTTTTTTTTTTTTTAATGTTGCCGTCTCCCAGCAGTTAGTGAAATGAGTGAAGGATAAGATCTGATGAGGAGGAAGTATTTGAAAGCCGTTTCGTTTTAGGAAATTCTGTCATCTCGGTGGAGGCTGTAGCGTGTCGTCCCACAGCAGCCCAAATGAAACCTTTGTAAATTCAGCTGAGTTTAAAAATCTCCCATTTTGAAGGAGAACTTGCATATAACAGAGCAGAAAACCTGTCAGGATTTATCAGCAGAATGGTGTTGTGTGTGTTGAACTCTGTTTTTAATTAGGCACCTAAATTAGACCATAAAATGGTTGATTAATCTTTTACAAGTAGGAGGTGGAAGGGAAGAAGGAGAGAATAATCTTTATGATTGAGTTCATCTGTTATCCCAGATGTAGTGGGTGAAAGCCAATATTTAAAGGACATACATTATTTTTAAATTTGGAGAACAGGTATTGTGTTTAACTTCTTAAAGCTTCACCTTATCAGCTGCTGAATTTTAAGCAGCGTGGGCCCTATCCCTGCAAATATACTGTGGTTTTTCATTAGTATCTTCGCAAAAGGGCTGTTTTAGCTGAGATCTGACAAATGTTGAGGTCTGAATGGTGATGCTTTCAAGCAGCAAGAGATGCTGGAAGTCTTGAAATCAGTTGTGTGTGATTTACCCCGAAGATGGGAGTGTGTCTGGCTGTCTGTGGTACTGGGGCCTGGCTCAACTGGGGGGGAGCTAATTAATGCAAAATACTTGGGAGAGGCTGAAAACCAGCAGACAAGTAGTTTTATATTGTGCATTATTTCTAACTTAATTAGAATTAGATACAGAAGTTTGTTCCTATAAATTTAGTCATTAGAAGTCAAATCCTATAGAGTAGTAACTCCCAGCTCTTGCTGACTTCAGTGAATCTTGGCTTCCCAGCGCTCCTCAAGAACACGTTTATTTCTCCCAGACCTAATGAGGCTTTTATTTATTATCTTAGTATCAATAAGGAGATGTGCTTGTATCTTCTTGTTAGTGTTTCAATACAGTTGGATTAAAGATGCTGTAGAAGGTGTGTGGTGTCAGCATGGTGCAGTGAGCTGGGCAAGCCTTGTCTTTATTTTTCAGATGCTTTTGCTCAAATCTACTCAGCTTTGGAACTGGGAGAGTTACTGTGTCCTCAGCACTCAGAGTGTAGTGCAAATCCAATTGCCTGACTTTGAAAAGATGAAGATAAAATTTTTGACCCATGTCTCATTTGAAGTGTATTTTAGCTAATTGACTAAATCTGTTTATGTTTGTTAGGAGTTTTTGTTTGTTTAAGTTGTTCCTGCCATCCAAAATATTTTTCAGATTTTCGAGACGGAGGGGCATGAGATTTACTTGTTTGGCTTGATGAATTCTTATTTTTGGAGGTGATTGTGATTAATCCTGTTTAACTACTTGTTTCTGCCTGAACTTTTCATCTATTGAAAATAACTTTAGAAAGAGAAAATACAAACTTGTTCCTTGCTCCATTTTCTGTCAAGTGAAATGAAATCTGTTGGTTTGTTTCCATAGTCTGGAATGCAGAACACCATCAAGTGGTGCTGAGTATCGCTCCTGAAAAGCAGGGGGGAAACAGGACAAATTAAATGGTTTTTTTTCAATGGTGAGATAACTAAAAATTGGTGGAAATAACTTCTGTATGCACATTGCAAGGTTTTCTCCCCCCCCCCTCCCCTAATGAATACAGCATGTTAACTGCTTCTAGTGAAAATATGTATTGTGACAGGGAGAAATGGGATCCAGCCACTATTGCAAACTAATTTTATGAAGTGCCTTGAATTTTTGGATAGTAGAGAAGTTCCCTCTTTGTGGCAGTAGGGAGTTCAGCTCCACAGCCTGCGTGCATGTGTCTGGCTGAGCAGCCTCAGGGATGTCGTTGCTTTCTTTGGGGTTTACAGTAGAGCTTGGTGGAAGTGTTTTTTCCAAGCCTAGAAAATCAGTTGTTGAATTTCTTTTATGATTTTCTTCATTTGATTCAACAATGATGCATTTTGAAGTGTCCTATGGACTTGAAAGCCTGTTGTCCTCTAATTATTGTAAGAAAAAATGATTGTCATTAGTGTTACATGTTTTGTTTTTTTTCTTTTTTTTGTTATTATTTTCAGCCCCGTGGGCTGTAATGCCCAGTCCCTCCTGCCTTGGGCTGGGTGTTGTCAGCCCTACTCAGCATCACTGATTTATATTTCAAGTCTGTAGCTCTCTGCTAGGAACCTCTGCCGCGGCTGTGCCGGCTGTAACCGCGATAGCAGGACGAGGCTGCACTCCTCTGCTTCTAGCACAGCACCAGGGACACCTCTTGTCCTTTTTTCTTCTTTTCTCTTATGGAAAATTCTTAAAATGCTGGTGCTTTCTCTTCCCACTACTCCTAGGTTGCCTTAATTCATTGTCCTTGCTGCTGCTGGGCGATTTGGATCAGCAGGATCAGGCCCTGTGGTCTGGTGGTGTGTGATAAACTGTTTCAAATATGCACTTCTTAGACTCTGAAATTGTTTGGACTTTAGGGTGCAAGGTGCTGCTTGAAAGCAATTCCTGAATTGTGAGAAACTTCCTTATTTATAATTTTTCCCATGAGCCTGCTGTTTTTTTCCCCCAAGGAATGTGTGGGGGTACAAGCTGGTGCTTGCAATTGCCCAGGCTGTGAGCAAAGAAGAATAAGGTTAAAAGTTTGGGGTGAAAGCCCTGATGAACCAAATCTTGAGCAAGGCAGGATTTTGCCCCTGTGTTTGGCCATGGTCTATAATCTCTGCTTTAATGAAGGTTTAATACCTGCTGCTTAATTGCCTTCCCAGTGATGCATGGACCCAGCAGCACAGACAGAACCGTGGTTGGTTTCCACTGAGTGTCACACGGTTTATTGGCCCCAGGAAGTTTGGGAACAGTCCTGATAGTCCCAACTGGGCTTTGGGTGCAAATGACTGCATCTGAGCAAAGACTGGTTCCTCCACTGCATTCCTGTGAGTTGTGCTGGGTCAGAACAAGCATCTCCTAAAGGACAGTTGTGTTCTCTGGGAAGGTTTTGCCAAACAATTTTGGTATTGAGATTTTATTTTCTTGATGTGAAAAAAAAATTAAAACTCAACTATTTACCTTGCATTGTGTTGTGCTTAAGCAAGCAGGGACTTTTAGTGGCCCCTCGGAATGTGCATGGAGTTCAGTGCCCCCTTGGCCACTGCAGCGGCTCCCCACGACGTGTCCTGAGCTGCCGTGTAACGCTGGGAGGAAAGTGGCCCCCAAAAGAAGGGCTGGACTGCTATAGTCAGTCAGCAAGGCCCTTGTGTTTGCATGGGATCATTCCTTTAGATCTGAGGAGGGTTGAGTTGTTCAAACAGATGGCAAAGATTATTCGTGTTGCTGGGGTTTCAGTGCACTGCTCTGTTTCAAGCATGTTGCCCGATATGACGCACGTGACGAGTTCTTCCCAGCACGACGCTGGGGGGATGACATTGTCTGTTGTGATCGGGTTTCATGGCCTCACCTGTTGAGCTGCTGAACTTTTCAAAGTTGACCAAGCGTTGGGGGTGACGGATGCGGACGGTGGATCTGCCTGGCTAATCGTGTTAGCGCAGGACCCGTGGCCTGCCGGGAGCATTGTGCTCCTTGGCATGAAAATGATGGGAATGAAAACCCACGGGCTCAGCTCGGAGTTTGGGATTTATTACTTTTTTCTTTTCAACTGGGCCATGGCAGGTGTCTGTAACACACCCCGAGCATTGGATAGCTCAAGGCACTTCCAGGCAAGTCTTTGGTTTTAAAAGCATCCAGCAAGGCCTGCATGCAGCGGCTACAGAAACTCTACCCGAACTACTGTTCTTTGGAGCCGGATTTCCAATCTGCTGATGATAAGAATGTTCTGAATCCAGGCCTCTCTTGCTGCTGCTCTGTTCACTTGAGCTTGGGTTAGGGGCTATTTAATTAGGAAGAAGTCTGATTTAGTGACCATTCAGCACAGGATTCACGTCTCCTGGTGGTGTGGCCATGGGTGACTGATGGGTTCAGGTGATAATGAATGGGCCAGGGCCATGTGGGATGGGTAACATATGGGTTCAAAGAACAACAAATAGTGGGACATGTTGTCTCAGTGGTGTAATTAGTGGGTCAGGGGCTATCAGCTACTACCTGTTGTCACCATGTGGTGCATGAGGACAGGCTGGAGAGGCTTCTTCCTTGGTTTGTGGGAAATGACTAAGTGCTGTGCTGGGCCCTGACTTGCTGCTGATGACTGTACTGGGGCTTGCCCTAACCATTGCAATTCCAGGTCTTTCAGCAGCTTGCTGCATGCTTAATTAGCTTTCCAGAAATACCATGTACGTTTTAAAGGTACTCAGCCCAGCAGCAGCCAGAAGGCAATGGAGGCAATGGACCTTATCTTAGATTTCTTAATGGAAACAAGGGGTCCTGTGACAAAACATATTGATTATCAGCAGGCTCAGAGGAAAGGAGGGGTAAATTCAGGACAGACATTTGTGGTGGTGTAACTTTGCCTTCAAGGAGTGGCTGCCAGTCTGAAGGTGGTGAGAAGGAGTGCAGAGACAAGTGGGAAAGGGCATCACATTGTGCCATGGGTCAGATGAGGGGAAGAAATGGAAGAGCACAGTCCCTCTGTCTCCACCTAGGGAGAGCAGGGTCTGCTTGGCTGGGATGTGTGGTGTACCTGAGTCCATTCATTACAGTGATCCAGTGGGGACAATCTCTCCTGGTGCCATGCTGGCTTTGAGTATCCCCTGTGGTGGTTTTCCTCCTAGGAATAGCCATGAAGGAGGAGAAAATTAACTCAGCGATGATGATTTAGCATGTGGTGCCCCTGTACTGGGAAGGTCCAGAGATGAGGAGGGACTTTTGGGAGCTGGCTTGCTTGGCTGCCTAACCTTTCTTCCTGGCCCTGTGGCCTCAGGAATCATTCGAACAAGACCAGAAACTTTGGTGTTTGGGACTTTAGGTGATATTGGTGGGAATGTTAGAGAAAAATAGGTGTGCAGGTGCTGCTGGCAGATCTCACACTGATTTCTGGTAAATGAATAATTCCATTTTTAAAATCTTTCTGTCAAGATATGTGAGCATGGCAGTGTCCTGCCACGTGGTGGCTAGAGAAACTTTATTTAGAGAAAAATAATTCCAGGTTCTGCTCAATGCTTTATATCTGCGTTAACCTCCTTGGAAACGCCCTGGAACCAGGCTGCTTCTGCAGCAGTTTTGTTTTCTTCTCTCCATACAGAAAAGGGAGGGAGGGAGGAAGAACATCTCTCTAGAGGGATGGTGTGACCTAGCCCTGGCACCAAGGGAGTCACGGCTCTGTTTGGCAGCAGGTCTGACCCAGAGTTTAATTTGCAGCCTGTCTGGGATGCAGAGCAGCTGGCTCTGCCCTGCCCTCGATGTGGCTTGTAAGGTGTCACACAGGGAGCCTGTCTTTGCTATCCCTATGCTGGTGGGTGTCATCCTCCCTTGTCCTGGTCTTACTGTGAGTGTTGTGCTGATAAAATTCCATAGGTCAGAGCTGTAATTTGGCCAGTCTTCTCTGCTGGTACAAGGGATTTCTACGAATACACCAAAGTGGCTGGTTTGCAATAAAAGTGAGCAGTTGTAACCTTTCCCTGGAACTGACACAGACTTTTCATTCCTGTCAATGCAGCAGGCAGCTCTTCCACAAGAGAGGGAGAATTATTGTGCATGGGCTTTCATTTTATATGCCAATGTACAATATTATGGATGTGTGCATTTGACAGATCTTTCCTAAAAGTGAACACAAGGCCAAATCCTGCATTGCCACAAACATGGTCCAACAGTACTGAGTATGACTGTATTCTGCTACACTAACTCCCTGTAAAAATACACTTTTTCACGTGGGAAGTTGACTCTGATGAGGAGACGAGTCTTCAGCAGCATGTGGTGACAGAGACTGAACCAGGTTCCCAAACATGACTCTGTCCAATGCAGTCCAGAACTCTGCCTAGGGATGGGCTCCAAGACCAAACCCTTCGGGTGTGTCCATGTCTCTGTGCAGAAAATGACCCCACAGAAACCAAAATCTGTTACAATTATGAACCTCAATAAAGCATCTTGACAAGCTTTATATTAAAACCCCAAGGTTTCAGCCTCTTTTGATTATCAAATGCAAACTTGCGTTAAAGCTTGAAAGTCTTGAAACTTGAAAACTTAAACTTCAAGTGTGGGTGAATGGCACAGGGAGGTGTGGGAAATCTTAGGAAAAGTGCTCATTTAGTGAAAGGACAATTGTGCTGGGGTTATGCTCCAGTAGTATTTTTGATTTGGAATGGGGTCCAGAGGCTGAGCAGGCTCAGAGCATGGACCCTCCTGTCACTAGGGGGAGGATGAAACCCCAGCGTCTTCCTAATAAAGTGCTTTGCTTCTTCACTGAGCTATGAAATATTAAAAAAAAAAAAAAAAAAACTGGCAAGGCCTGCAGCTTTGGCATGCCTTCCATTTGTTTTTCTGAAGATGTATTAGGCTTGGAAGGAAATCAGGAGGTGTTGGAGTAAACAGGAGGTGTGTCCCAGCCCTTCGGTCCCGGAGTGGCTGTACACGGTCCTCAGCTGTTTGTACACAGGGCCATGAATGCAGTTGCTAAACATGAATTGCAGAGGGACCCCGTGACTGTGCTGTGCCCTGTGTCTCTGTGTGTGGGAACAAAGGTGCTGCCTGCCACTGAGGTGCTGTGCCTCTGCTCTGAACCCCTGCACACACCTCTGGTGCCACGTCCAGTGAATTGTGCTGGATCAGAGCCAGTGTCCCAAGGGCTAGGGGGTTCCTTCTTCCACAAGTGGGTTGGAATGGAGAAAGCTCATGAAGGTCTCACCTGTGACCAGTAGGGCAGTGGTAGATGTCTGGGTGGCTCTGAGCATCCCTGGGCTCCTGCTCTGACTTTATTATGGCTGGACCAACCAAAGTGAGCTACAAAAAGCCAGGCAGCCTGGGCATTGCCCCTTGTTGAGGGCATGCTTAGCAAAGCCCATTTTCCCTTTCCCTGCAGTGCACTGACTTGCTGCAACTTAACACAAAGCTTGTAACACCTTTTTTTCCTCCCCTTTTAATTTTCCTCTTGAGCTGGTCTGGTAACTAATGAGCCTTGGGCTGTCTGCATGGCATTTGGAAAAGCAGAGGGAAAAGCTAATACAGGGTGTTGAGCAGGGAAGGAACCCTTGAGAGGAGATATCAGCCTTGCCAAAGCAGAAGTGGAATAGCCGGTTAGGGTTTCAGCCTGGGTTTGCTGCAAGCCCAGAGGGGCCGGGAGCTGCTGTGTGCCCCGGGAATTGCAGAGGAGCCACCAGCACCACCGGAGCCTTGGCCAGCTGCCCCGGCCGCACTGCCCCTGCTGCCTCCCCCTGGAGACGATTCCAAGGTCAAACTGCTCAATGCAGTGTAATAATTAATTGGGCTATATATAAACAGAAAGCTCATGTGGTCCTAAAGTAGCTTAAGAGCCCGTGGGTTTCCTCTTCTCCGCCTTCCTCCCCACAGTCTTCCTCTTGCGGGGCTCCTCTGCGGGTGAGCCCTGCAGTTGTCGCAGGCTCGGCTGCTCCAGCAGCGCTCACCAGTTGGGTCAAGCAGCTGCACAGCTGGGTCAGAGCCCAGAAATGGGGGCAGAGCAATGCCTGCTCTGCCCCACCCAGCTCCCCCATCAAACCCACTGCTGGTGCTGGGGGACAGGGCACACGCCAATCTCTGCCTTCCCAGAGTGAATCCCTTCACCCAGTGGCGGTGCCTGATGGGGAAGAGCCCCGAGCTGGGAATAGCTGCTGGCATTTGCCTTCAGCAACCGGCGTTCCAAAGCTCCTCTCGCTTTGGGACTCAGTATAGCAAGAGCTAAGCTGGACAGCTTGTTCCCAACATGGGGAACATGGGGAAGCTACAGTGTGGGGTTCAAAACCTCCCCGAAGGCATATTTGTGTGGCATTTACAGAATGGAGGGGAAGAATAAGACGGGCTAGGTTTCCTGGAAGAGCTATGAAAACTTAAGTTTGTAATGAGGCTTGAAGCTAAACCCAAACAATTGCTTGTCTTGTGACTGCTGGAGAGCTGAGGCTTGTATGGTATCAAAATTGGTAATGCTCTTTTATTCATTTTCTCACATATTGATATAAAACTGGTTGAAGCTCTCTCCAAACTCCAAATGTAAAAATTTAGAGACATTTGTTTAAGCTCTATGTTATTTTCAATGTATCTGCAGAAACATCTTAGTGAAAATTAAAAATCAGATTTCTTAATCAAACATTAGTGATTATGTGCTGTTAAGGTAGTTGGAGAAGGTCAGAGCAGCTTCCAGCTCTTCCAGACCAGCCCAGATTTTACAGCAGGGGCATGTACATGCCCTGAACCCATCAGCAAAGTCTGGCCCTTGGTTTTGCACAGGGAAATCCTTGAACACCAATGAGACGCCACGTCTGGCTCCAGGAGTGGGGCAATGAGCATTGTCGCTGCCCATGTTTGCTCTGGACCCTCTTCTGCTGCTTCCTAGGAGATTTCCTGATGCACATCTAGGTGACTGAGAGCCACCACCAGGGTGAGGACTGGTGGAGGAGATGCTTGGGGTGATGGGCTCCACGTGAGAGGCTGTGTTTTGGTAGTGTAGTTCATCTCCAGCTCCCCGGCTTTCCAAGGGCAGAGCTCACTTCTCTCACTTTTCAAGCACCAGGCTGCATCTACATCCTGGAGATGGAGGCAGAGAGAAAGGACTTTGTGAGGCTCACAATGGAATCCCAGAGCAGTTCAGCCGGGTCAGAGGGGGTTGTGCTGTCTCTTTAAGAACCCAAGGGTGTAGAGATCAAAGGTGTGGGTGAGTCAATTACAATTCACATTTGCTTCATCCATATGTTTGGGTATTTGAAAAGCTTCAATAGTCACCCATTTTATATCTCTTATGCCCATTGATTTGTTAATCTGACACTTGGTTTCATCTGAATAATAATAGCTGTCATTCAGAGTCCTCAGTGTTCAGGGAAAAGCCATTTCACTTGGGTTGTGCTCTAAGGCCTTGGCAGACTGGTCCACGGTGCTCTTTATGTACAAGGGCTTGAAGGACCTGTGGATAATTCAGCCCCATGGCTGGCTCTGGAAGGAAATTGGCTCTGAATGAAAGCAGAGTGGGATGCTGGAGGTTGCTCGAGGGCTTTGGCACGTGTAGTTTTACTCGTGAAGTCCTTCCTGGTTGTCACCATAGCCATGGACCTGCCATGGCAGTGCATGAGGTGTAGGAGATGGCAGGGTTACACACAAGCACAACCCAAGCCATCAGAAATGGCAAGCAGGCCCTTAAATAGTGCCTGAGTGCTCTGGACTAGACCAAATCATTGGTATGGCCATGTGAAGTCTCTAATTATGTGAATACCTTTTTAATGAGAAGCAGTGCTTTGCATCTGTTGTACTTGCAGCAGAGCATCTCCACCAGCTGAGACTGCTCTTTAAAGAGCTCTTGGCTGGGTGTCATTGACTGTTTATGACCACACCAAGATCCCAGGTAATGACTGGGCAGAAAGGCAGTCTGCAGACAGACCTGCTCCTTCATGTTTCCCTAATTGGCACCTGTCTCCCTCCTTTACTGGGAATTTCTCTCCTTCCCAAGGCTGGTTTGGTTCCTTCTGTTTTACCCCGAGTCCTGCAGTGTCACTGGGGACGCAGGGATCTGGTGGCACCACAAACCTGCAGCCTGATTGCCTCAATGGGCATGCTGGATTTTAGTCCTGGAAATTAATTGTATTTTCTCTCTTGGATTCTTGAGGTGAGATGTCAAAGGGAGGGGAGAGTCAGGAGGTTCATCCTGGCCTGACTAGAGATGTTGGTGGAATAAATCTTATTTTGGACAGATGTCTCACTGCCCTGGTCTGTTTGCCACAGAGAGATCCTTGATTTTCAGCACTACTCCTTTATGAGAGCGAATCACAAATCCATTAACAAATGAGTTGAGGTGACAATCCCATTTGTACTAAAATGCATTTAGGGATCAGTACTGAGAGGATCACCGGTGTATTAATTTGCCTTTTGTTCCAGTGGGTGGCAAACTTAGCTCATCCCAATGAGGGTCACACTGACCTGGCCAGTGCCCAGATTAGTGATGGTTGGGATTGGTGCCACCCCTCCCTTCTGAGAAGGAAGCATGAGACTTCCAGAAGTTAATTAGGTGTTTCAGCTGAGAATAAAGTCTAAACCAATTTTAAATTCTTGACCCACTCAATGAGATGCTAAGGGTAGTGAGCAGCTGGTGAGTACAGGACGTGCTTGGTTGGTTGAGCACCCTCCTGGTTTTCCTCTGATGGATTTGTTCTTCCCTGCTGTTACTGGCCATGGGAAAGGTGCTCTGATGGTCGGAGGGGCACCCCCTTCCCTGTCCCACAGCTGAGGAGAAGCCTCAGTGCTGCACAGTTCCAAGGCTGGTTTGGGTGTTGCTGAAGAGGCAGGTGGAGTCGTGCAGCTGAGGGTTGACAGAACCTTGTTGGTATTACTTGGCCTGTGAACATATGTAGATGATCAGAAAGGGCAGGAAAAACCATAACTTTCTTTCTTCATAATGAAAATGAAAAGCTGACTGTTTTCTGTGCTGTTGTTTTGAAGGTCTTTGCTGTTCAGGTGGTGCTGGATGCCTGTTGGATCCCTTTTGGTGCAGAAAGTGAATTCCTGGAGATTTTGCATGGCTTTTTCATAAAACTGTAGATGTAAATGTGTCTCAAGATTTGTTTCAAGCCTGGTCTGGCCCTGGCCACCCTGTGAGATCCCTTCCTACATGCTGTGGAAGGGCTAGTGGTCTCTGGTTCAGATGTGATATGGAAGTTGTTCCAGAGTATGTCAGTGCACAGAGTATGTCACCCACAGAGTGCTGCTGGGTGAACAAAGTGTCCCTGCTCCCCCTCCCTGCTTTGTTATGTCCATGGTGAGGAAGAGGAGCAGGAGCAGAGCTGCCCCCAGTCCCTTTTTGGGATTCTAACTCAGCACAGTGTTTCAAGCCTGACTTTGGCTTGTCTTACTGCAAGGTTAGACAAATCACGGGGGATACTTCCCCAGCATGAGTTATGATCCCAAGGGTGAGAGCTGGGGTATCACTCAGGTCTCCAGAGTCTATCAGGAGGCTTTTTTCTCTAATCATGTCTGTAAAGACCCAGAGCAGGAAGGCTGGGCTTAATTAGGAGAGATGTGTGTCAAGGTGGCAAACAAAGTCCTCCCTGTGCAAATTCTGGGCCACTCGTGCAGGTGTTTTACAAAAGGCAACATTATCAGTGTAACTCATTACCTGCCCGTGCAGGCACACAGATTAAGGCATTTGTTTCTATGTTGGGGAAAATACAAAAGACCTCTCAGCAGGGCTGTGATTTATGAACATTGCATTAGGGGAACATGGTCTTACCTGTATCTTGCTGGAGTGGCTGTTGACTTGTATTTCCTTTTGGAGTTGGCTCTTTGCTGTGTGGGTTGAGGTTTTTTTCCCTCTTTCTAGCAGAGTTGGAGCAGGTGAAATGTGGTGGCTTGGCAGTGCCCCAGAGGAGAGGCAAAGCCTGGGAAGTTCATCTCCTTGTAGTGCTCTCCTGGGTAGAAATTTGTCAGGTGTTTCTCAGTGTCAGCAGGGGTGGACCAGGGTTGGCCACTCACATTCAGCTGCCTTTTGGTGGCTGGAGAGAGGCTGCTGCCATGGTCACTACAGGGTTACTTAACCAGAAAGTTGATTTATGAGTGTGTGCCATACAAATCTATATCCATGTAACTGGCATGGACCTGCACCCTAGAATGGCCCAAACCAGAAGCTGTTTCTGTTGAGCCAGCTCCTTTTCTGGGAAACTGGCAAAGTTCCCTATTGCAGCACGGCTACAGAAGCAGTGTGGCAGTGTGTTGCTGCTGTACAGATGACTGGGGGGTAGGAGATGTGACCATCTCCCGTGCACCAGATGTGCTCTCTGGGTCCAGATCGAGGTGTACCCTGCTCGCTGGGCTCCCCACCTCCAGCATGCAGCAAAAGGAGTCCCTGGAACAGGGCCTGGAACAGGAGGTACTGCAGGGATGAGGCTGGTGGGATAACCTCCTGGGGGCCGCCTGGATTGGGAATACCTGCAGGTGGCCTAGCCAGGGGCAGGAGCCTCAGGGTGCTCTGGTGTCACAGGTGGAATGAGCCAGGAGGATGTTCTGGTCCATGTGCAGTGGTTGGTGGTTCGACCCTTGGATGAGTTCTGGTGCCACTTGGTTTGGGCATCTAATTCCTGAAACACCTGGTGCTCCTGGGATAGCAGCAGGATGCCAATAGGCTGTACTCTTTCTGCAGTGCCAGCACTGTGTGTCTCAGTAGCCACTTCTGCCTCCCCCAAATCCCAGATCCTCACATCTCTGGGGCTTAACCTGATTATATTGCTCCCTTAACTGCAAGAAATTATTTTCCCAAGACCTAGGAGGATGTCTTGAAGACCTGTAAGGAGCAGTGCTCCAAGTGGTTTAAGTCTTTGAGAGGATTAGTGCTGTTGCTACAATTAAGAGAGCAAATTGGTGGGTGTGGGAGCTGTTTGGGGCTGTGGACTCGATAGTTGAATGTACCACCAGTACTGGCTGGTGCTCCTGCCACACCGGGGATTTGTGCCTGAGCCTTGGTGGCCGGGAAGGGGTGAGAGGGAAGAAGCTGTGGTGTGAGCAGTGGGCGTTCACAGAATCACAGAAATTCAAGGCTGGAAGAGACCTATAAGATCATCAAGTCCAGCCCATGTTCTAACAATTCAACTAGATCATGGCAGCAAGTGCCACATCCAGGCTTTTTTTGAACTCTTCGAGGGATGATGACTCCACCACCTCACTGGGTAGATGATTCCAGTATCTGACCACTCTTTCTGTAAAATACTTCCTTCTTAATTCTAACTTGCATCTCTCTTGACGCAGCTTGAGACTGTGTCCTCTTGTTCTATCTGTTATCGCCCGGAGAAAGAGGCCGACCCCCAGCTCACCACTGCCACCCTTCAGGAAGTTGTAGAGAGTGATAAGGTCACCCCTGAGTCTCCTTTTCTCCAGGCTAAACAACCCCAGCTCCCTCAGTCGTTCTTCATACTGCTTGTGCTCCAAGCCCCTCACCAGCCTCGTTGCTCTCCTTTGGACACGCTCAAGCATCTCAACGTCCCTCCTAAAGTGAGGGGCCCAGAACTGGATACAATACTCCAGGTGAGGCCTCACCAGTGCTGAGTACAGGGGAAGAATGACCTCTCTGCTCCTGCTGGTCACACCGTTCCTGATACTGGCCAGGATGCCATTGGCCTTATGGCCACCTGGGCACACTGCTGGCTCATGTTCAGCCGACTGTCAACCAGCACCCCCAGGTCCCTTTCCACCTGAGCACTGTCCAGCCACACCGTCCCTAGCTTATATCGGTGCAGGGGGTTATTGTGGCCGAAGTGCAGTACTCGGCACTTGGACTTATTGAACTTCATCCCATTGGATTCTGCCCATCCATCCAACCGTTCCAAATCTCTCTGCAGAGCCCTACGTCCCTCTGGCAGATCTACACACGTTCCCAATTTAGTGTCATCAGCAAATTTACTAATAAAAGACTCTAAGCCCTCATCCATGTCGTCAATAAAAATATTGAACAGAACTGGCCCCAACACAGACCCCTGAGGGACACCACTGGTGACTGGTCGCCAGCTGGATGTGACACCATTCACCACCACTCTCTGGGCCCGGCCATGCAGCCAGTTCTGAACCCAGCAAAGGGTATTCCTGTCCAGACCACGGCCAGCGAGTTTGTCTAGGAGTATGCTGTGGGAGACAGTGTCAAAGGCCTTGCTGAAATCCAAGTAAACAACATCTACAGCCTTCCCTGCATCCACTAGGCGGGTTACCTGGTCATAAAAAGTGACCAGGTTAGTCAGACATGACCTACCCCTCCTAAATCCGTGCTGGCTGGGTCTGATACCCTGGCCATCCTGCAAATTTTGCATGATGGCGCATAATATAAACTGTTCCATTATTTTGCCAGGTATAGAGGTCAGGCTGACTGGTCTATAATTACCAGGATCTTCCTTTGCACCTTTTTTGTGAATGGGTATCACATTGGCCAGCTTCCAGTCATCCGGAACCTCACCGCTAAACCATGACTGTTGGTAAATAATGGAGAGTGGCTTTGCAAACTCATTTGCCAGCTCTCTCATTACCCTGGGGTGGATCCCGTCTGGTCCCATAGATTTATGAGTATCCAAGCATTTTAGTAATTCTATGACAGCCTCCTCTTGGATAATGTGGGGACCATTCTGCTCCCTGACAGCATCAACCAGCCATTGGTGCCTCTTGGACATGTCTGAGTGGCTGCTGTGGGGCAAGAAAGCTGGCAGCGAGGTGTAGGCTTTGGCTGGGACTTGTGGGGACAGCCCAGTTATTCTCCTGATGGAGTTGAAGCCAAACCCCAGAGATCAGAGTCTCTGTGTTCATGTGGACTGTCTTAGTCCCACATCCTCTGCTGCAGGAGACCTTCCTGTCACCTGGGTGCCATGGATGTGTTTTGGATATCCCACCCTTATGATTTCTTCATCTGCTTTTAAGCCTCTTCCAAGACAGGCTTCCTTTGCTTCCTTTGCACAGGCCTACTCTGAGCGAGCAAACACCTTGCAAGATCTGTGGGGTTTTTGTCTTTTTTGTCTCCACAATTAAGCCAATACCTGACTCTCTTACTTTGCTGGCTTTTCTCTGGACAAGAACATTCTGTGCTTGCAGGTGCTTACCCAGTCCAGACGCTGGTTTCAGCTTCTCATGAGGACAGGATTGGTGCTACTAAAGTAAAGCTGAGTTCAAGAATTCATGTCTCTGGTGCAAGGATGTGTTTGACTAGCACTCTTCAAGAGCAGAACTTTGTCTTGCAATGAGTCTGTAAGTGGATCTATCAAATCTTTATATAGTAGGAGGTTAGTACACATAATGTTAACTCTAGGCTATAAATTCTGGAGGGAGGAGAAGTTGCTGGTCTTTCTGGTTGCAAAAGAGTAAGAGGCAGAGGCAGTCCAGAGAATTTATTTTTTACCAAGAATGAGTTGTAAGCACTGAAATCTCTCTGGATGCCTAAAATTCTTCCTCTTTCCTCCCTTTCAGGCTGTTGTCTGTTTAATTTATTGAGAAAAATGTTTCTCCAGCTTTGCAACAAACTCTCGCACACTGTGACAGTGATCTTGGCTCGTTTCAAGCCTGCAAGCGGCGCAGCTCTGGAGCAGTTTCTGATTTCCCAGAGTGAGCAGAGCTGAGCTGCTGCTCCTGGGGCAGGGCTGGGGACTCACACTGGGGCCCCCCAGGTGCCTGAAGAGAGGGAAGAGGATTACACCGGTGCAACTGAGGCACTCCTGCAGGGAAACATTCCAGTTAAACACTCCAACGGGGTGTATGAAGAGCTGACATGGAGCAGCAATAAAGCACACCGTTTGGTGTAGGCAGTTGGTGCTGCGATCTGCTGATAAAGGGGCTTTAGTCCCAGTTTGTCAGTTAGCTCAGTCATATTTCCTGCTGAGTTCAGGGGATTTTTCCCCCTTAAATCATGGGTTTCACAGAACTTCCCTCTCCCTGCTCTGCTTTTAAACAAAACCAGTCTTTTTGTCCTTTTTGAGGGAAATGGAGACAGATTAGAGTTATCTCACATGGCTTGACCGGTGGCAGCACAGCCCGGTGATGCTGGGCAATATTCTAAAGAACTCACCCATGAACAGCAATTAGCTTTTAATGGTGGCACTGCCGCCTGCCCGGGGCTGCCGGAACAGCACCGGGAGCTCTTTGTGGCCTGGAGCGGCACCAGGGGGACCCTCGGCCATGAAAGGGGAGCGGCGGTGACCCAAAGGGATAAGATGCTCATTTCAGCCCCACCCCCTTACCGCGCTCAAAAGCTCTTATTTTCAGAGCAAAGCACTATTGAAGCATCGGGACAATGGAGCCCAAATCCTGCTGGGGGAAGGGAGATGCTGGCAATTGCGTCTTTTGTTGCTTTTCCTTCTTTATTTGCCTATGGCCTCCCCCATCCCACCCCTCCAAGAAATCCACATAGATGCTCGCTAGATGATAATGAAATCACTTTCTTGGGACCTTGCTAATAGGATTATAATTATTACTGGAGATGGACTGGAGTGAATAGAATATTTACCATTTCATCTTAAATTATTGTAAATCCCTCCAAAGCAGCCCTTTGATATGTAAAGTGCTGCTCCTCTCCCCCCGGTGAAGATAATTATTTAGTGGAAGTTCAGAGCTTTTAAGTATGGTGGGGAGTAGAAAGAGGCTTCCGTGTTTACATAAAGAGAAGAGGAGGGCCTGTGTAATGAACTGGGGACGTTGATGAATATCTTGCCTGGCTCCAGCAAAGGAGGAAGGAAAGTTCTTGCTTAGCAGTTGTAACATTTCACGCTGTTATTTGGGCAAGAGTAAAAAAAAATAATTGGAAATTTAGCTCTTCCTAATCCACATCCCTGCAGCCTGTGTTCAGTTGGTGCATGACCTACCCAGTGGCAGTGGCAACATTCTGAGTTTGTTCTGCAGAGCTGGAGGAGTTTCTATTGGAGGAATGACCAGGTAGCCTGGGCATCCTCAGCCTGGCAGAGAGATTCCTTGGGGAAGGTATGGTGCTTGCCAGACGTGCAGCTAGGCTGGAGATGGAGGGAGGGGTGGACTGGTGAGATGGTGCAAGGACTGGGGCTATGGTGTGAGGGCAGGGCCTGGTGAAAATGGGCAAAGCAAGGAGCTTTGCCTTGGACAGGCTGTGCATGCAGAGGTTCAGGAGAAATCATAGAATGTCCTGGGTTGGAAGGGACCTTGAATATCCCCTCATGTCATTCCCCTGCAGGGATACCACCCACTAGACCAGATTTCTCAGGGCCCCATCCAACATGGCCTTGGACACTTACAGGAATGGGGCAACCACCTAGACAAGGGGTTGGAAGAGAGATCAGCTGAGGACTGTTAGGTGGACGAAGTGCATCAAGCAAAAGAAAGCCTCTGGAGCTGAATTTGGATGGAGGCTGAGAAAGCAGTAGGGGACAGCATGCTGCTTGCCCCATTCCTGCTCTGCCCTTTCTCTCCTCTGGCTAGGGCTGGAGATCCCCAGGCCACAGGAGAGAGGGCCACAAGGAGAGGACTGCACCCTGTGGGCACGTTCATGTTAGTGTCTGCAAGGAGGGTGCCCTGTGGGCACGTTCATGTTTGTTAGTGTCTGCAAGGAGGGAGGGTGCCCTTCTCTCCGCTTTCCAGGGTGGTCTCGGCTCCTTGAACCCTCCCTCCCAGAGGCTGCCCTGCATGGAGCCTGAGCTCAGGCGGGAAGGGGGATTGCTCCAATCAGCCACCTCCAAGGCCACCTTCGTGCCCTTGCAGCCTTTGCCAAGGAGCAGGCATGTCCCAGGAGCCATGGTGACATCACCCATCAATGGCCCAGGAGTCCTGGTGCAACCTGGGCTTCTCTATTGTGCTTCCAGGTGAAAGCACAAGCCTGCTCCGTGCAGACAAGACTCCCAGCAGGTGTTTCTGCTGATCTAAGTTATTCCTGCTCTGTAGGTTGCAGCTATATGGTACACCATATGTGGCACTTTGATATAGAAGGCAGCAGCCCTGCAAGGGATGGCATGTCATATCTTGGTTGTGAGACTGCTCCTAATTAACCCATTTCATCTCATGCAGTAGGGGAGGCATGTGGGTGAGAGCTGTGTTTTGTCTGGCAGAGGGTGGGAGGCTGCCTTTGCAGCAGAGGCTGGTGGAGCTTGTTGTACCCATCACTGTTCCCAGAGGCACAAACCCTCCATGGATCAGGCCCTGCTTTGTCCAGGCTGGTGCTCAGATGCTGCTGCGAACTGTCTGTTCAGCTCTGTGGCTGGGTTAGCTCCTCATGTCCCAGCATAGAGAGGGTCAAGCCTCTGTGGTGGCTCCTAGGTCTGATTGGAGGCAGTGACTTTTGAAGAGGTGAATAAAGTCTTTTATTTAGGAAAAACACCAAACAAACCTAAACCCCAAAAATATCCTAAGCCATGATATTTGCTGTGGTGTGTTGCCCCCTCCTTGGGGCACTTCTTGCTTTGATTTGCCAGGGCCCTTTGGTGTGTCCTGGCTGTGCCACGTGCAGTGGGGACGAGAGGGCCATCTGCCACTGCCCTGCACCTCCCCACTCCCCAGACCTTTGATGGAGCTTTTCATCAGCATCAAAGGAGCTTAGATCAGGGTCCTCAGCCACACCAGAGCCTGTTGCTGTGGGGCACATAGTGATGCCACCCATGGCCACCAGCTCTTTAGTCCCATTGAAGTCCCAGAGCACCTTCATCACAGGTGCTCTTCACACACAGTTACTGTCCTCTCCCTTCTTTAATCCCCAAAATTCCCCCAAAAGTGAAGGGTACCTAGCAGATCTGGGGACAGGGAGCAAGGAGAGTGAGAAAAACATTAATTTCAGACTGACGTATTTTTTCCTCCTTTCCCTCCTTCTTCACCTACTCCTTCCTCACCCCCAAAGTTCATTAATTCCCATCATCTGGTTTGTGTAATCATCGTGGTGAGTGTTCAACGGAGCTGGATAGGGTTACATCCATTTCAAAAAGGCCGAGGCTGGTTCCCAGCCGTTCCCTTTTATTGTTGTATAATTTGCCAACCCAAACAACAGACTCCTGCTTGAGACAAAGGCACACATGTTGCTCTTACCACTGGTCATAAAAAAAGGACAGACTGCCTGCTACTGTACAGGTCTGTGGTGCAACAGCAGCTGAAGCCAAGGAAAATTTTTTGTAAGATGATGTATCAAATAATAAAGCAGCAAGCACTCACACCCCCAAAGAGGAATTTGCTACTGCTTCTCTCTCTACTTCTTCCTCTTCCTCCATCTCCCTCATTGCCCTTTCCCGTTGCTGTCACCAGAAAGCAGAGTCAAAGCCAAGCAGGTAATTTTGAAGCCAGTTGACCTGTGTGCTGGTGGCAGAGTTTGTGATGCAATTAAAGCTATTTTATTTTTTATTTTTTATTTTTTTTAATTTTATTTTATTATTTGTTTTCTTTATATTACTTTAACATTCTTTCCCAGAGCTGGTTAGGTCCTTGCTTTTAAGGAGCATTGCTGGCATCCAACAGTTTTGTGATCAGCCATGGAGGCAAAGGGGCCTGACAGGGTCGGGAGGGGACCAGTGTGGTGGCCTCAGGAGCTGAGCTGGTGATGCTTTGGGGTTTTGATTGATGAGCATCTGAGCTCTTGCTCGTGGTCAGGTGCCAGTATGTGCTACAGCTGTGTGGTTTTGATCCAGCCCCTGGCTGCTCTTGCCAGCACTGTACATTTTTCCTGCTTTCTGACAGCAACATGCTGCCTTGCAAACTGGGAGCTACTGGGTATCACCTTGGCAGAGGGGATGAGCTGTAAGGCAAAGCTACCACCAATGGAGGTACCGCCCCATCCTTCCCTGAGTGTCTACAGCTCTTTTCCAAGATATTAGAATTAACTCGCTCTGCCTAAATTTTTTTATTGATATGGGGAGGAGAGGAAAGGCAGAGAAGCAGCAGGAACTAGAGTGAGAATTGGCTGTTGCAGTGAAGCCCTCCTTAAAAAAGTTTCGCTTAAGATGACAGATGGACAGATCGACTGCAGTGTGAAATGAGCCCTTTGGCTTTGGTGGGATCCTGACCCGAGCAAAGCTGAACAGGCCCATGCTGAGATGGGAGCAGGGTACTGAACTGCCCCTGGGGTGGGGACAAGGCAGAGGGAGATGCAGCATGCTGGAAAGAATCAGCTTCTGAGGGGATGCAGCTTTAATCTCCCTCATCTTCTGCACTTGGTTCCTCAGAGCTGTTCCAAGACTGAACAGACCACTGCTGGGCCTGTTTGCTTTTGGACTTGTAAATTAAAAATGCAGAAAAAATCTTAAATTCATCATGTGCGTTAAGTTGTACCATGTTCTGGGTTGTTCTGTTACTGGCTGTACTTTAGCTTGGTGTCATCTTGGATTTTCAAACCCTCTGTCATTACTCTGCAGGCTAAAAAATCTGTTTTCCCCTAGGATGGGAGAAGAAGAACTTTGTTGTTTACCTTTTGTATTTCTATTCACCTTCTCACCATAACTTTTCAATCTAATTTATGCAGTTTCTTGGGAGGGTTTGGGGGGCACTTTCCCATGAAAAAAATCAGATTGTCAAAATTGGGTTTTCTGAAAAGGAATCACTTTTTGCCTTCTTGAACCATCAGTGAGGAATGGGGCAGAAACTGGTCAGAGATAGGTCAGATGCTTTGTGTCTGCAGTGTTGGGCTGCAAAGCAAAGTTTGTGGGTTACAGACATGAATTTGGCATAAATGTGGCTGATGTCCTGAATAATTGGACTTGCTTTTCCTCACATTTCCCAGTTTTCCTTGGTTCTAGGAACAGCTGTGGGGGGAAAGTCTAGAAATTCTGTGCTAAAGTGGTTCTTGCTGTATTTGCTGGCAGAGCTGCTGTGGGGACTGCTATGAGTGCACTCCATCTCCCCCAGGAGTTTTATCCCCTTTGCCGAGGGAAACTGAGGAAGCACAGAGCGTTGAGGAAGTGTGGTGGTGTGGAGCAGAGAGGCTGGAGACTGGAAGTGCCATTGCTGCAGCTGCATCACAGGACAACCCGGTTTTAAGACTTACCTGTGGGACTCATTACTTGAATTTGTTGGAGCAGGGGGAGCATCTCCCAGAGTGGTGCTGGGTGGCTCCAGGGGCTGGATAGGAATCTACCCAGCATGAAACCTTCCTCAGAAAGGCAAGCCCATGGCTCAGCTCTGGAGCTCCTGCTGGGCAGCAGCACACCTGAGTGAGCTGGGCCTTGGCTGGGCAGCCTGGGCTGGGTCAGCCCTGCCCTGGGCTCCACCACAGCAGAGGGTTTATCCCAGCAGGGACCGGCCATGGGTTTATCCCAGGGGGTGCCTGAGTGAGCTGGGCCTTGGCTGGGCAGCCTGGGGCTGGGTCAGCCCTGCCCTGGGCTCCGCCACAGCAGAGGGTTTATCCCAGCAGGGGCCGGCCGTGGCAGGAGGCGCACGGGGGGCCAGCAGACATCCCCAGGGGTAAAACCAGACACCACAGCTGTGCTCTGCCCTGCACTGGTCTGTCCTACCTGTGGCAAATAAGGCAGCAACAGGTTGTGGGGGTCCTCTCACCCCCCTGGCATGTTCCTCCTTGAGAAGTAGCAGCAGATTAGCCTGGAGCCCCTCTGTGCGGACAAAAGCTGCCACAAAGGGCATTAGGCTTCAGGATTGGATTACCATGTGGCCACCTGTCATCCCCGCTTTGTAAATTTATCTCACTCTGGGTCTGATTTTCACATTGGAAAAGTTTACGCCTAAAACCCCCTGCCACAAAATGCCCTGCCCAGTGCCTTTCCAAGCAACAGCCTGGCTGAGTTCATCTTAGTATCCCTTCTTATTCCAGGCTTCAGAGCTGCGTGGGGCTGGGGATTAGGGCTGTTTGAATGAAGAGAGCCTTTATTACATTAGTTTAAGTGGTTAATAGGTAAAGTAGGCCAATCCATCTTTAGACTAAGCCTATCACTTCGCCTACGAAGGGTGCAGGCTTCACCGAGGAAATGTTCATTAAAGGAAAAGCTTTTCCTCTGTCCCTCTTGACATGTTAATAGCTCAGGGTTAGGGGCTTGCTCTTTGCCTGTGCAAAATTCATAGCTGTGCAAAATTCATAGCTGTGCTCACGCAGCAGCTTCCTCCCCTTGCTGGGACCCAGCTGTGGTGGCTCTGCCCCAGTCAGCAGCTTTCTGGCTGGGCTGGGTGGGGAATCAAGGATGCTGGGAGTCTGCTGGTGCTCTTCATCCTCGTTTCCTTCTTCCATGCTAAATAAGCAGGTGCCTCGTCCCTTCCCAAGCAGGGAAGTGGGGATGGAGTTCAAATGACAGGTAGAGGCAGTGATTTGGTGCTGGGACTATCTGCTGTGGGATATTCTCAAGGCCAGAAGTATTTGTGGGTTTGAAAGGATTAGACAGTTCATAGTCACTATGAAATAGGATGATTTGGATGCAGATGCTGTCTCCAGAGGTCTTTGAACTCCAGGTTGCCAGAAGGCAGGAGGATAACAAGGCAGGAGGGATGGCTTGCCAAGGTTTTCATGCTGTATTTTCTACTACAGTTTCCACTATGGCCCTCAGTGGTGTCTCTATCCAGCCCTGGGGCTCAGTTGAGCTCTCTGTTTCCCACAGCCTGGTTCCCTCTCTCATCTCCCTTTGCTCTCCTGTATGGACAGCAGTGGTAGCTGCACCTCTGCCTTTCTCACCTTGTGTCAGGCAGTGCTGGCAGGAGCTGCCCACGTCTCCATGGTGCCTGAGAATCCTCGATGGAAACAGAGGCTCCACAGTGGTCACAAGCTGCCTGGGGTGATCTGTGTCCACCTGAGCTGAAAGCAGGTTTCTGCTGGACCCCACTCCTTTCTCCCAAGGGGCTGCATCCCACCAGGCCATCGTGGCTCCTCACCATCACAGCTCCTCTTTCCCATCCCAAAGCAGCAGCTGTAGTTTAGCATGGCCCTTGCTGTCTTGGAGCCCCAGGAGCAGATATGCTCAGCTCTGGATCTGGTCCTCCTCCCACCAAAGTGTGTGTCCAGTGTGTTGTGTTGGAGCTGCAGTGCTCTGCTGGGCCAAGTTGCCCTTCTCCAGCTGTGGCTTGAATGGGAATAAATTATTCTTCTTCTTTCCACCACTATGAGTTCAGACCAGCCAACGTACCAGTTCCTTCTGTCCCTGAGGCTCTGCTGTCTCTGGCTGCCAGGATGATGGATGGTGCCTCTGTGGGAGATTATGGAAACCATGGGAAAGCTCCCACAACTGACATGCCCATGCAGTAAAACTTTGCTTTCCTGGATGTGGTGTTGTCAGAGGTTCAAACAACCTCTATGGGCCACAATATTTGGCTTCTCTTGCAGCTGTCTTTCTTTCATGCAGCCACTTTGCAAACAAAGCAGAGTCTGAGACAATCTTGAGGGTCTCAGTTTCGGACTGTGCCTGGCACCCATGTGGTACAATGAAGGGAGAGCAGGGGCCCGAGGGCTGTTTCTGGTGGATCCAGGCCTTGTACGTGGGATGAAGGTTTTGCTTCTACCTCTGCTCACCTCAGCCCGTGTTGGCCAACCTGAGGGCAGTAGGTGTGTCAATGTGCCTTGTTCTGCTTTGCTTGCTGTGATGGGTCACCAGCAAAATGTTCTTAAATTGCCAGGAATTTAAGTCCTCTCCAAAAATAACAATCTGGGAGGTTTAGGCTTGTCCAGAACTGAATGCTTTCAGCCACAAGTGCAGTGTGGGCCCAGGGGATGAACTGCTCTGCAAAGGGGCTGATGCCAGGCCAATGGATGCCTCTTAGGTAAAGAGTTACTCCCTGCTTTCTTCCACTTATGGTGAGCTCCTCTGTATTTGCTGAAATGCTAATTAAGAACCTGTGTTTCCCAACTGAATCAACTGACTTGGCACTCCATCCCCAGCAATTTCCTCCTGTTTCACAGCCCTGCCCAATGCCTTTCTTGTGCAAGGAGGGGAAAAATAAACCTTGCATCATTCCCATGAGACTGATAAATACTGGCTGTAGTAGTCCTGGAGGAGAAATCAGTCCCAAAATGCAGGGCCTCATACAACCAGCAATCCAATGAACCTGACCTAAAGCTGAAGGGCCTCAGTGGAACACGGGCGACCTGAGAATGTTTTGGGAATCTTTCTCCTCTCTAGGCAGGTCCCAGGCCATTAAGGACTTCATGGGTGGAAAACAACCTCTTAAATCAAGCTGAAAAGCAGTTGGTGGCCAGTGCAGGATGTAGAACTTGGGTTTAATGTGGCCATAAAAGGGGACACCACTTAATGAGCAAATGTTGAAATCTACCTCAGCCCACAACAAATTTAAGAGTTGCTCTGAGTGTTATTGACTGGCCCTATTCTGTGACAGCATTATGGGGTTGCAGAGTTGGCCAGAAAGGCGAAGGATTAGTCAGAGTTTTATTCTGGTTGCTGGTTTTGGCACACATACTAGCTCCTGCCTTCCAGAAGCTCTCACATCCCAGGTATCTGGTAGACCAGCATGATGTTTATCTGCATGTGAAACTCCACTTGTGTGGACTTGAAATCCCAGCCTTCAGGGTTGCCACCACCTCTGGCCATGACTGGAGGTTCAACAAGCTGATATCCCCTTCCTCCACTGTCCACCTCGTCCATTGCCACTCCTACCTGAGTGCCATGCAGGTCTGGCACAGGGATTGTTCCCACATTGGCGCTGTGGAGAAGGGGCTTTATGGGCAGCCTGTGGGCTCAGCTCACAGGGAGGATGGGGGCACAGCCCCTGGGTGCCCCTTGCCAGTAAACACATTGCACAAAGCATTGCCAGAGGCTGGTGAAGTAAAATACCAGGTACAGTGTGAGCTCACCAATGGTTGCATAAACAGCTACTGACCAAATTTCATAGACATGGGATGATTTTGGATGCAAACAGACCTCTCATTCCTGGATTCCCTGTTATTTGCCCTCAGAACAGACTGGTCAGCTTTCTTGCCTTGTGTTCTTAATAAGGGCAACCATTGGCTTTAGCACAAATTATCAGTGGCTGTTTTAATTGCAAGAGCCCTGGTGATCTTTGCTGTGGAAGCATGAAAGCAGTCAGGGAGGAGATGGCTGTGGGAGCAGCCTCTGTGTGGTGTCCTATGGCTGAGCTTCAGGCTTGTAGATCACACGCTGGCTGCTTATTTCTCTGTGCTGGGTGGATGCTTTGAAAACTTAATGAAGTTTTATAACTTTAATTTTGTACTTGACTCCCCTTTTGCCTTTTCTTTTCAACTGTCTCTCAGTCGAGAGCAAATGAGTCCATTAGGGCTATAAAGGGAAAGAACTGGCAAACGGTCTAAAATATTTTAGCTTGCCTAGTGAATAATAGGAAAAAATTACTCTTCCTGCTTCATGCCACTTCCATCAATTCTGCAAGCTCCCTACTCTTTCCCCATGTGGTTAATTAGGAATAGGCAGGGAATAAGGTGGAATTGCTGGAAGCTTTAAGTTTTAAAAGTCCTTTGTGGAGGTATGTCCTGCCCATGTGCTGAGGTGGTGTTCTCCACAGCTGTACCCCATATCCTGACCTGCTGTAGCCCCTGGGGCGGTGCTGGGGTGGGGCTGTCCTCATTGTCTCTTGGACTGGGATGTGCTGAAGATGCCACGGCAGCTCTTGATGCCCTTTCTTGCTCATGTGAGGAAACAAGTGATAGGGAATAGTAAAGCAGGGGGAGAAACTGGATACAAGAGGACACCTGTGAGCGAAGTCCTGCTGATGGCAAGCCAGAGAAAAATTGCACCCTCTTGCCTGAATTGGGAAAAGTTTTGCATTTGGAATGCTGAGGGAAAATTAGGTGAACATACTCTAGTGATCTCCTGCTATTCTGCTGTACCATCCTCTCATTCCCACGGGGAAATGAGCTCTGGATTGGGGCTGAGGTCTCAGTGGTGTAGTCATGAGCCAAAACAGCCACCTCAGGTGCAGCTCAGGACCCATCCTGACCAGTCTAGAGCTGGTGTGGTACATTCAGCCATGGTCCAAGCACAGAGTGTAGCTCAGCTAATCCACTCATGAATAACTGGGGGATTACTCAACTGGATTTCTAATACAGTGGCCTTTAATAATAATCCTTCCTTAATCCCTAAATCAATGGGAAATGGATTTGTCTGTCTGATCCAAATGGCCTGTGAAGGCATTCTAGGGAGAAGAATTCTTGTGTATCTATGTGTGAACATACCTGTAAATGCATATGGATATTTTTGTTCCTCTTCCTTGCCCTTCTGACCCACGTCTGTGTGTTTTGCTGGCAGGGAGCTGATGCCCAGGACCCTGGAGGGGCAGATCACCATGGAGAAGACCCCCAGCTACTTTGTGACCAAGGAGGCGCCAGCCCGCATCTCCTCCATGAGCAAGGGCACCAAGCTGATCGTGGTGGTGCGCGACCCCGTCACCAGAGCCATCTCGGACTACACCCAGACCCTCTCCAAGAAGCCTGACATCCCCACCTTTGAGAGCCTGACCTTCAAAAACAGGACTACAGGCCTCATAGACACCTCGTGGAGCGCCATCCAGATCGGCATCTACGCCAAGCACCTGGAGAACTGGCTGCTGCACTTCCCCATCGGGCAGATCCTCTTTGTCAGCGGGGAGAGGCTCATCAGGGACCCCGCGGGGGAGCTGGGCAGGGTCCAGGACTTCCTGGGCCTCAAGAGGATCATCACGGACAAACACTTCTACTTCAACAAAACCAAGGGCTTCCCGTGCCTGAAGAAGGCGGAGGGCAGCAGCAAACCCCACTGCCTGGGCAAGACCAAGGGCAGGACCCACCCTGACATTGACCAGGAGGTGGTGCAGAGGCTGAGGGACTTCTACAGGCCCTTCAACATGAAGTTCTACCAGATGACAGGGCAGGACTTCGGCTGGGACTGAGCCTGGCATGGGAAAGTCCCCTGTTATTACTTGCCCAGCAGGGTTTGCTTATATAAAGAGATATATATGTATGTAAAATGTACAGAAATCTATTTTATAATAATTTATTTTTAATTCCTAAGCAATTAATTCACTAAGCTGCCTAACCGCACTGGCTAGAACGGTAGCCTGTAACCTGTTTAACATTCCACGGTGTTTAATTCTAATGTCTCTCCTTTCCTTGGTTTTTTGCCCTTCTTCTTTCTCTTTGGTTTGGTTTGTAACAGACAGTGCTTCCACTTTTCCTAAACAAAATTTGTATTTAAAAATCAAAAGGAGGGAGGGAGGGAAAGCACAAGTTTATTTTTGTTACGGGTATCTGGCCTTTATAAATGGTTGCTTTCCCTATTCCAGTGTCCCAGTCTCTGCTCCGCTGTTGTGCTCCCTCATCCCACATTTTTCTGGCTAGTTCCATGGCCCAGGAGGGTGTTTCTCTGGGGTGGGTGGGAGGAAGGCTGGGCATCCCTGCACCCCACATACCTCTGCTGAGCAGCAGCATGTTTTCCCAGTGGCTGTAAGCCTGGGAACCCCAAGCCAAGGGCTCCTGCTCAGGATTGCCAGGAGGGCAATATGCTCTTTTTCCAGCAGACAAGCTGCAGAGCTGGTTGCATAGGCAAAGCTTTCAGTACAGTTTTCCTTCCTGCTTTTTGTCCAGGAGGTTCTTTCCCATAGTCCCTCTATGCATTTAAAATCTTTACTGCAGGACAAATGCAAAATGCTGTGTCTGTGTGTGACATGTGTGGTGCTGGTCAGAGCGACTTGCAGAAAGTGTTGCTCCAGGGACACCCATGCACACCAGGCACTGCTGGGAGATGGCAGCGCCTGCAGCACGTGGAGCACCCTCCACCACCAAAGACACCAGCAGAACCACTGGGAAAACCTCAGGTGCCTGCCTGGCATCATGCCCAGCAGGGAGCGTGTCCCAGGACATGGCACAGGCGCTGTTCCTCCAGCCCCACGGCTGCCACAGCACGTCCCAGTACGTGAGACTGGGGAGCATCGCCCTTAGCCCTGTTAATTCCATCTTAATTCTATCTGTGGTCTCTCCCAAGGGAGAAGCGCTGCTTTACCAACAAGGGTGAATCTGTAGGAAGGCAGGGGGGAATCTGGGCACGCTGGGGTTGGGGTACTCCTGGCAGTCCCTGGGTGCCCTGCCAGGACAGGAGGCTGCAAACATGCAACCATTAACCTGAATGAAATCCTTCTCGGATATAAGCACTTGCTGTGGGACTCCAGGACAGGTTAGGTCTGTCCTGAGAGCTCTACCAGTGTTCTGTGAGCCCAGGAGGTCCTGATAAGCACTGTGTGTCCAATGCCTTATCACTGCTGTCAGAGGGTCTGCCAGCTTGACTGCAACATTTCCAGGGCAAGGTGGCAGCAGAAGTGATCTTCTCACTGAATGTTTAACAGAAAGAGAGCTCTGATGTCTCTGGGCAGCAGAACTCCCCACTCCTCATCTGCAGCCCTGAAAAGATGCACTGCAGTGAGCATCACCTGGTGTTGCTGTGGGAGCACTTCCAGAGGCAGTGTGAACGAAACTGGAAACAACAAAAGCACCAATGGGTAGAACATCTAATTTCATATGCATTGCCTACAGAAATCCCTGCCCTGCACCTCTGCATAGTTACCTGTAGCTCCCCCTTAGAGCTGCCCATTGTAGCTGTGCCCAGCTGTGGTGGGGCCCGTTCAGTGTTGTTTCCCAAATGTTTGTTTTACTTTTGCAGCCTCCTCACTCTAGCCTGCCCCTTCCATCTCTCTGCTGTGGCTGCTGGGTGATGAAAATGTTCCTTAGAGCCTGGGCTGCTCTGTCTGGGTCTCGAGCTAGTCCTGCTCCAGCAGACAGAGCAAAGAGGAGACTTGGCTCTGGGTCTGCTGCAGGTGCCAGGGAGCTGCCCTTCAGAGCTCTGTATAAACCTGAGGGCTTCTGGCCTGCTCAGCAGTGTCACACCTCCAGAGGGATTTAGGAACTCACACCACCATGTGTGAGTTCACCCCTGAGGTGGAGTGCATGTGGGTGACCTCAAGGAAAGGGAGATTTTAAGCATAACAGCATCAGGCTGAGATGCCTATAAAGCTGCTGTGAGCAGGATCCAAATCCCTCCTTGGGGTTTGCCTCCAAACACATCTTCCCACAAACAGGGAAGCTCTCCTTGCCCTGAGCCATTTCTGGGGAAGAAATGACACTTTGGGCCAAGGCAGTCTGACTGCAGAGGGTTCAGGTGGGATGAGGGACCTGCTGGGCTCTGCAGGCTGACAGCCCCTGCTTTCCCTCTGTCCTGCAAAATCCAGCTGCAGGCCTGAGCAGCTGGGTGGATCTATGCACTTTTGAGGGGTTTGGCTTCAGCTCCAGCCAGGTCCCTGGCTCTGTTTCCTGCTGCTGGACAGGTGATGAGTGCAGGAGTGTGTCTGCTTTATCCCAGACCCTGCCACTGTTGGGTGACCGAGGGGAAGGAGCTGCAGGCACCAAGAAAATGCTTCCTGGTGGAAAAACAAGTGATTTTTGGTTCTCAAAACCTCAGTCTTCCTTCTAGCAGCTTATGCAATGCATTGAAAGAAGCTTGACCTCTCCACCTGGCCCTTGGTGAGCTCCCACCTCCCCATGTTTCACTGGTGGAGCCTCCAGGACCTGTGTGCTGGCATGGGCTCCTTTCCAGGCGCTTCCCTCCGGAGTCTCTGCCGGCTGCTCAGAGCCTGAAGAGTTCTGCATCCCCCTGCAAGTCTTCCTTGCTTGCCTGCAAACAAGTTTTTAATATCCCAATGCCTTCCTCAGCTGTACAGCAGAGTGTGGGCTTAATTTGTATAATCAAGCCCTGCTGCGAAGAACTCTTGTGGAGCAAACTTGTTGGAGAGTGGAAATACAGAGAGTGAGGAATAACACTTCTAACCATAAGAAAATTTTCTCAATATCCTTCATAATGAAGTCTGCAGTAGACTTTTAATGTAAAAAAGCCTTACCTAACAAATACGACAATGAAGGTGAATTCTCTGTGGTGTTCATCTAGTTGCTAATATTGGAATTGGTGCATTTTTTTAAATACCCCCCTTATTTCTTTTAAATTAAGCTTGGAGGTGTGATTAGAAGTTTGATTGGTTGGTTATTTTTTTCACATTGTAACTTTAATTTATGGCTGAGTTTCATTCAGTCCTTTATTCAGAAGTGCAGTATAGCTATTAGTGATGTGTTGCCTGTAACATGGTTCTATAGTCCAGTAGCCAATTTGTAAAAAAAAAAAAAAAAGTACAAAATAGAAAGGAAAACAAACAAAAAAGCCACAAAAAAGAAAATATAAAAAAAATTATATGGAGTATTTTGTGGTATGTACAACACAAATTAATTTTACACAGAGAAAGATGTTTCTAGGAAAATGAAATTCTGATAATTCATACTATTTGTATGAACAAATAAAAGCTCTATTTTCCGAAGCAACGGGCACGGCTGTGTTCATTTGGGAGGGTTGGATGTGCTGTCCCTGCCAGGACTGTCCGTGCAGCCGGGCTGGCCCAGGGGCCGTGGAGAGCCTGGGGAGGGGGACACGGTGCTGGGCCAGGGCTCCCTGGAGCTGCTCTGGAGCCAGGGGCTGTCCTGGGGCATGCAGAGGTGTCCCAGTGCTGCCCAGGCAGGGCTCTGGGGCTGCCCTGCCCTGATGGACACAGCTGCACCCAGTGCCAGCCCAAATACTGCCCAGGCAGGGCTCTGGGGATGCCCATCTGGGCATCCCCTGCTGCACCCAGCACCAGCTCAGGGGCTGGGGCTGCCCTGTCCTGCCCTGCTGGACACAGCTGCACCCATCTGGCATCCCCTGCTGCACCCAGCACCAGCTCAGGCTCTGGGGCTGCCCCTGGCCCTGCTGTGAGCACTGGATGAGCTCAGGGATGCTCCAGGATATTACAGCGACCTGTGTGGGCCGCTGCTGGTGAGAGAGAGACGGTGAATCTTGTTTCTTGAATCAGAAGGCTTGGTTTATTAATATATGATATAATACATTATAATTATACTAAATAGAATATAGAGAGAGGTTTGCAGAGCTGCTAGCTAAGCTAAGAATAGATAGAAAAGAATCCACAACAAAGTTGTGGCCAAGGACTCAGTCCCCTGGCTTGAACTGGTGATTGGCTCTTAATTATAAACATAGAAAATGAGCCAATCAAGGTGAATCCTATTGCATTCCCCAGCAGCTGATAATAATTGTTTACCTTCTCTTCGGGGGCCTCTGGCCTCCCGAAGACGCAGAAATCTGAAAGAAAGGATTTCTGTGGAGAAATGTCTGCGACACCAGGACAAACTCAGTCCTTCACAGCTGCAATGGGGAACCTCTCCAGTGCCAAATTCCTTTTCCAAAGCTTTACTCTCACTGTAGTGATCCTGATCCAGCCTCTGCGGTCAGTGGTTGCTGCTGCTCCCTCAGCATTTTTCGGCATAAAACTTCATTACCACAAAATTCAGGAAGTCCCAGGACAGTGCTATACCATGCAGCACCTGAAGAATTAGATTTATATAATGTACCAAATGCCACTAAAAATGAATTTCAATAATTTCATTTTTCTTTGCAAGCCTTGCATCTGGTGCAGAGTAATTGATGATACTCTTTCAGATTGTCCATTTTTCAGAGACCTTCTAGAGAAGGAGTCAGAACAGAGCACAAGATTTAATTTAGCCATTTAGGAAGAATTTAACCTGGAAACCTCCAGCTGGTCCAGGGATGTAATTAGTTGTTCCCAAACTCTGGCAATACTTAAACTCTATAGGTGTCTCATTTTTAAAATATGTAGATTTTACTTTAACATTCCCATGTAACTCTCAAGCAGCACAGCTGGATGACCTCAGCTTGATGGAGTCGAGCTGTTCCTTACTTCATTCTCACCTCCCCTTGATTTCATTCCAAACCAGGTGTGAATGCCCCAGCAGATGTCAGTCCTGGAGGCAGCCTGGATCTGAGTTCACCCTGATTTTACCGCAGCTCATGGAGCCCTGTCCCTCATTTCTGTATTTTATGCGAGCTGCTCCGTTCTGGGTTGGAAAGCATGTGGCTGCCCTTCCTTCACAGGTAGGTTGGTGCTGCAGAGGAAAGGGAAGGGTATTCCTAGAGTCCTTGTGGGGTTCAGCATCTGCCCTGTCCTCTGTATATCCCTGAAAACTGTTCCCAGCTGTACCTGGGCTTGTGGATATTGTGGATTCATTCCCCAGTTTGGTTTGGGGACCATTCTCAGGTGCTGTTTGGCAAGAGCATCCAGAAGACAAGGATGAGGATGTCTGTGGCTTATGGGGGCCTGGATACAGAGAAGGGTTTGCTCTGAAGAAGATGGGCTGAAGGGTCTCCTTGTAGATCTGGAACCCCAGCTGAAGGAGGAAGCTCCTGAAGGCAAATGGATTGATGAAGAGGTAGGTGAGACTGCTGTGACATTGCTGCTAAGCATGGTGATAGCCAAAATGGATTTACTTTTTCTCTTGGCCAATACAAGAAAGGTGAGAAACAATTTCTTTAACATAGAAATCAAACAAGTCCCCAGGTTGTGCAAGTGAACGTGGCATTTCTAGGGGAGATGCTTGGGCTGATGGCAGCATCCCAGAGAAGCATCACCTTGTAGGGATGAGAACAGACAGAGCAGGGAGGAATCCACCTGAAAGGGTGCAGGCTGCTGCCAGGAACATCTCTGTGCAGCACTCAGGGAGTGTTGAGACCTCCCTGAGGAAGGTGAGGCAAGGGTGAAATGACAAAGGATAATCTGGAGAGCATGTAAGTACTAGGGAAAGATCTGGGGAGGATCTGTGAGGGCAACAAGTGCTGGCAAATCTTGGAGTTGAGTCCATGCTAATAAAGACATTGAAAAAGTTGGTACATTTCATAGGTAGAATCACATTTATTGAGCTTTGGGCCAAAATTATTCATTTTAAAGCACCTTGAAGCTTGAGGTTTTCACCGGAGGCCGTTTTCAGGAAGATATCTTTATTGTATATGTGTATTCTCCTTGTCCCAGTGTTCAAATGTCTGGGAGTTTGTGCTGCTGGCAGTCCCAGATCCCCAACCATCAGGGCATTGCAGTTTTTGTTATTTTTTTCTCCCCTTCAAAAATGTTACCTAGCCACTAAATCTGTCTGTAAATTGCTTTATTTGAAGCTAAACTATTATCCTCCAATTTCTCTCTGTGGTTAAGAATCATGGTGTTAAAACTTTTCCTAATGCATATATTTAGAAAGGTAGTGGCTAATTGGTTATAAATCATTCAAACATTTCTGTGCAAGGCAATTGTTCAGCACCTTGTTAAATGGCTTTTTTATTAGAGAGAGGAATATCTATGTCAAATGTTAGGGCTGGTACCTTCAGCTGGGGTAATAGCATATGACCATTGCAAGTCCTCAGACCTTCCTGTAAATCAGGATATCCCCACCCCTTTATTTACAGATTAAAATTAATTTCTTTAAGACACCTGATTGTTGCAGGGTCCTGCAGCCTAATTCACTGTGAGAGCAAGTGGTCCCAAACACTCAGTAGGTTGGCTGGTCTCATTGTCTCTGAGCTCTTCTCACCAAGCTTTTTACTCTCTTTTCCTCCTGCTGCTTTCCCTGATTCTCCAGCAGACCATGATTCAGTCCTGCAGGAATTTTAGATCTTGACTTCTGCTTCTGCAGTTTACTCTTTCCCCCTGAGAAGGGTCTTACAAATAGGATTGCAAGAATCAGCCACTCTCACTGGAGCAATTTGCTTAAGAACTGGAGAGCATAGTCCTCCAGGAATGTTATTTGCAACTATTTATACAGTCAGCTCTAAATGTGAGGCTTAATTCAGGCTCATTAAGTCCTCTGAGATGCTTGATGAGCAGCACTGCAGCAGTGCTAAGGGTTCCTGGCTATTTGAGCTGCTCACAGCAGAGAAAGCATCACCGTTTTTCTTGCCTTGATCATTTCCCCATCCCACCAGGGACTGGTAGGGAGAATATTGGTACCAGCTACCTCAGGAAAAATCTGGATATTGGTCTTTTGCCAGAAATTACAGGCCATGTGCTGGTAGCCACCAAAATCCTGAACAAAGGGATGAATTTTCAAAATAATATGCTCCAAAAATGGCTTGGCAGAGAAGATCCAACTGGCTGCTTTGACATTGAGGTTAGTTAGCTGGGAATTGATGTGTCAAAACCTTAAAAGCTACACCAAAGAAAATTTAAGAAAGCGCCATGATTCCAGCTAATTAAGTAATGTCAGCCAAATATAATTTATTTCTCACCATCACTCATGTCTACAACAGAATTATCTCATTTTTGATTTCTAATGACTTACTTTCTGTCATTAATCTGTCCATGAATGATTTTTATATAACTTTTTGGCATTGAAACAAAGAATTTTTTTTCTTTTTAATAAAGAGAGAATCCCTAGATAATTCTGCATCACCCTTGAAAGGGGGCAGGGAGTGTAGCTTAGGTTTCATGGCACAACTCCAGCCTCCCTTCCCAGAAACTCTGGTAGGCTCTAACCCGGGTCTTACCCAGGACTTCAGCTTATCCTTGCTCTCTGTGAGAGTCCTTCTAGTATCACGCTGCATATTCAGACTCTGGTTTGGGCTTTTAGTCTACCAAAAAAGAGGTCTTTTCCTGAATTTTTCAGCTCAGGGAATTTTTTCAAGTGCTTTTCACTGAGCATTACTGGCTTTTCAGTTTCTCCCCGGATCCTTGGCTCTTTTCATAGGTACAGGGGGTTGCTGAGTTTTAAAATTTGGGTCCTTCACTTGGATCATGCACAATTCTGTCCCAGGCATGTGTGTCCTGGTTATTGGAATTGTTTGTATTCCTGCTTTACTGCTTTGGTTTGCATGCTTGTGTTTCCTAATGGTTTGTTTCTTCAAGTTCAGCTTGTTTCCAAGTCCCTGGAGCAAGCCCCAAGGATGCTCCCAAGCAGGACTGGTTTTTTCATCCACTACCCCACCTCTGATCCCAGATAGCTCAAAGGGCATGGAGATGAACCTTTGTTTCCTGCTGCTCATGGGTGAAGAGGCTGAATCTGAAATGTGGAGGTCTGTGTTCTGCTGGGGTTTCTGTTGCAGTGAAGCCCTTGAGCATAACCTAAAGGCACCAGCAAACACCCTGTGTGTGAAAGGGCCAGTCCCAGCTACAGAGCAAAGAAACTCAGGTGGTTTCGAAGGGCAAGAAGGTGTTGGATGCTTTACATACATTGGCCTGACGTCCAGAAAAACCCCAATGTTTCCAAGCACTTGAGAGGCAGAGCCTGCTCCCCTCAGCCACCAAGAGCTCTGCATCTCCTGCGGGAGGAGCTGCCACCTCCAGCCAGCCCGGACTGCTGCGAGGGAACCTGGCGGGCAGGGGACCCAGCAGGCAGCCAGGGACACCAGCAGGAGCCTGGGGGACAGGGGACCCAGGGACACCAGCAGGAACCTGGGGGACAGGGGACCCAGGGAGAGCAGCAGGAGCATGGCGGGCAGGGGACCCAGCAGGCAGCCAGGGACACCAGCAGGAACAGGGGACCCAGGGACACCAGCAGGAACCTGGCGGGCAGGGGACCCAGCAGGCAGCCAGGGACACCAGCAGGAGCATGGCCAGGAGTGCCGGGCAGGCAGAGTCCCAGCTGGCAGGGATCTGCTGCCTGCAAAGGGCGAGCTGGGAGGGAGCTGCAGGCAGCGAGCAGACGGCTGGAGGGCAGTGAGGAGAGTGGCAAAAGGAGCACTGCACAGGGACAAACGTGGCTTTGCTGTGTCCGCTGCGTGGGCTGGGGCTGCAGCCTGGGCTCACAGCCATGTGGGCAAGGGGGGAATGGCTTCAAAGTGAAGGAGGGCACACTTACACTAAGCATTAGGAAGAAATTCTTCCCTGTGAGAGTGGTGAGGCCCTGGCACACGGTGCCCAGAGAAGCTGTGGCTGCCCCATCCCTGGAAATGTCCAAGGCCAGGCTGGATGGGGCTCTGCACAAGCTGGTCTGGTGGAAAGTGTCTCTGCCCATGGCAGGGAATTTGGAACTAGGTGATCTTTGAGGTCCCTTCCAATCCAAACCATTTCATGATTCTACATGCTGCATCTCCATCTGCAGCATGGGCTGTGGTCTGCTCAGGCGATCCTCAGACAGGGACATGGAACAAAACTGTATTATTTTTCAAGTCTTTGTATCAAATTCCAATGTGGAGGGCCCAATCCTCAGTTTGGTATAAATCAGCCCCATTTCACATGCTGTAGCTGAAGTTGCCTGAGTAATTTCAGTGGTTCATGTGGGGTTTATGGCATCTGGTGGGACCTGCATTTCTGGAGCTTCTAAGCTCAAAACACAGCAGCAAAAAATACTTTATCCTGAATTAATTCTGAAGCAGCACTTGGATACTACAGATGGATCCATGCGAATCTTTTTTTGCTGTTCACCACTTTCACTCTCCTGTTATAAAGTTTAAATAATTATGTAACATGGGAATAAACAGTAAATTCAGGAACAGCTTACAGTTTAGCAAAGATTGACTAATTCTTGTCAAGAGCAAACTGGCATAGCTGTGTTGACTTCAAGGGAGCAGAATTGATTGATGTTAACAATGTGCCTGGCTCTGTTTCTCCAGATATTCTGGTGAATGCCTGCAGATAATGAATCCTGTCTGGAAATCTGCTGAAATTTATGAATATTTGTGGGATAAAGATGTTGTTACATGGATTACTGTGACCTGCTCCAGGCATGGTTCAGTACAGGGCAAGAAGCAGCCCTGCTTGCTGAGGCATAAATGCCGCCAGAGACCCCAATTCAGCTGTGGAGGACAAAGCTGTGAAAGTGGATTTATCAAGTGAGTGATCGTAGCTCACTCTGTGTGTGTGTGTGTGTGTGTGTGTGTGTGTGTGTGTGTGTGTGTGACATAAACATCTATTACCTTCATTTGTAAAATTCTCCTTGGCTTACCTCAGGGCAGATACTTCTGAGAGCTCAATTACAGGCAGTTACAGCTGCTTGACAACACTTCTGGCACAGTGCAGGGCTGTGTCCCTGTCAGGGGCAGATCTCTGTTCATTAATGTACTGACATCAAGCAGTGCCTGAAGTCAGCTGGGAAACTGCTGAGCTTCCCACAGGGATGGAAAGAGATGAAGCCTGGAGTGTGAGGTCCTTGTGGCTGTGCAGGAATTTCCAAGAGGTCTTTGGTCACCTTGAATCCCACTGGGATGGAAGGACAGCTTCCCTGTGGAATGGTCAGTCTCCAAAGGCATTGCCATTCAGGCAGGAGCAATCCCATCCCTGCACCACAAGTGCAAAGGGATTTACCCAAGCATGGGCAGGGAGCCTGGGGCAGTGCTTGCAGTCAAAGGTGGATTCCTGGCTCTCAGCCCACAGCTCTTTAAAGCATTTAAGCAGATACAAATCCCATCTGAGGATTGGACCCCTGCCCTTGCAGGGATTAGAGAGCACAAACTGTCCTGGTGTCAGAGCCTCCCACTGAATTGTCCCTGTGGAGCTTGAGGGGGTGATCCCTGTCCTTCACCAGTGTCTCCCCACCTGGAGGGACTCTAAGGTGAGGAAGGATCTCTGGAGGTTTACAGCACCCAAATGATGCCGTTTGAAAGAGCTGTTTAGCAGCCTCCTGCTCTGCTAGCTGGCACAATGAGGGCAGGAAGGGGCTAAGGAGTCTCCTGAGAGTGGCCTGGGATCTTTTAAAGGCTTATTTTTAAAAATACTTTCATTCTCCTTCTAAAAGCTGGTGGAAGGGGCTTGCATGGTCAAATGACAGCTCCAGTGATCAATCAGGTCTTTCTAATGACCAATATCCTGCAGCAGTGAAGGTTCACAAGCAACCACAACCTATTATTACATGATCATCATCCATCATTACATGATGAAATTGTAATTATAGGAGGGAAACATGGCATAACACTTCCACATCAGACACCCCAGAGCTTCACACTTTGCTGGCAACTCTGACAAATTCACTGAAGTATTTAATGAAGATGCTTCCTTCCCCTCTTCCCTCCCTGCCAGCCCCCCTGTCCTGATTCAACACAAGTAGGAACTCAGGAGGAAACCAGGAGCGGGAAAAATGTGGGAAGAGTTCATTGCACCAAAACTCCTCAGAGCAAATCCCTTGTGTCCTTACTGCTCCTGTGTACCTCCAAAACATCAGTGACAGAGCCAGGTGTAAATGTCTACAGCTGTGGAGTCTCAAACCCACCCGTGGGCTCCCTCAGCAGTCAGCACAACACTGGGAATATCCCAAACTGCGGCTGAGGTGAGCCCTCAGTGTCGGCCCTGACACATTCAGGCCAGAGTTAATTATCTCAAAAAGAGTAATTCTGTTGGGTGTGATTTACTGTTTCACTTGCATTTGCACGTTGTCTGAGATGATTTGTCAGCAATCCTCTGTAATTTGATCTTGATTTAGGCTAATCAGGATATGTCTAGCTCAAAGTGTGTATTTAAACCCCATTGAACGTAATAGGGCATAAGTGCATGCTGAGGAAATATTAAATATTTTCACAAAAAGACTGAACTAAAATACTCAGCCATTTGTTGTTTCAACCATTCTTTCCACATGCAAGAAAAAAAAATCCATTATTCTAATATCATGAGCTGTCTCCAATTATTTTGCCAAGCTGGGAAATTTGTGAAAATTCCACTCTGGAAACTTGAAAGCAAAACACACCAGTACATTAAAGTGTTTTAAAGCCACTGCTGAAAAAGTGGTGACATAGTGGCTTTGTTCCAATTTTCTATCTGTTTTTTGTTTTTTCTTGTGTCCCTACAGAAATTTCAGGACTGAGTCAATTTTGTAAAAGTCCCTTGGATTCCATGAGGACTGCATTTGGAGCCTTGCTAATGTAATTAATGTCTATTAAGCGAGCACGTGCCCCAAGCAGCTTAATAGGAAAATCTAATAATGTTTCCTATTGGAATGTTCCCTGTTAAATTGTCAAAGTGCTTTAGTGTATGTTTTCTGTAGGCAGCACTGTATAATGGAAATGTTACACAAATTAGTATTAGGCCCTTGGTGAAATGGGATCTTTTATTTAATTTGATTTTACAGCCAGGATGCAGAGTGATTGCTGCTTTGGCCTCACCAGCACGTGGCCGGGCACAATCAGGTTTTGCAGGGACCACCTTTGGAATGACTCCTGCACAGCCCTTGCCTGCAGAGTGGCTGGGCTTGTTTTTAACCTGATCTCTAAATGGCATCAGTAATGTCCTTGTGGAGCAATAGCACGGCAGGATGGGCTCCATAAAAACAGGAATCCAGCACTGCCTGACCAGTGTTTATTTTTTTTAGGTGGGTAACAGAAGAAAATGGAGAGCTCGTGCCTTTGTTTCTGTTCGGTGGCAGAGCTGCAGTGTCTGAATGAAGCCCCCCCTTGTCCCTCAGGGGCTGCTGCCCCATGTGCTGGAGCCTCACTGGGCTCCCTCAGGGGCTCAGGGGTGGTTAAGGGAGCAGGGACGGGCAGAGCCTCGTGCCAAGGTCTGTCCCTGGCCCCTCCATGTGCTGGCGCGGCAGAGACCAGCTGGGTGTGCCCATGGGAAGGGACAGAGGGAGCAGGGGCACTGCTCTGCTCGCGCGGTGCCAGCCACGAGCGCTGGGCACGGTCTCTGAGCTCCCTGTCCTGCTCCTGGCAGAGCTGAGTCGTGAGGGCTCCATCCCCTTGAACCTGGGAAACCGTGAAATCCCAAAGGAGCTGCTTCTCTTCTCAGTACCTACACAGTAACCTTGGTCAGTCAGCAGTAAATGCCCACATTAAACTCTTCCCTCCAAAATCAGAGCGGCAAACGTTCGTGCTGCATGAAGGAGATGCTGGGTGGGCTCAGCCTGGGCTGGTGCAGCTCTGAGAATAGAGTCTCAGGAAAATATTAACTGAAAATTAACTGAGATTTGTTCCTCTTTTAGTTGTTTCTGTTCTGGAGAGGGGAAGGGATGAACATCCCCCTGGATTTTAGGGTAACAAAGAGAGCAATTTGTTGAGGAAACTCTCTGAAATGGGCAGTGCATCTGCTGTTAATATGTAAGGGGAAAGGTTTGCCTCTCTCTTCAGGCTGCTGCTTTAACTCACCCCAGGAGGAAACCACCAGGCCAGGGGTTCTTTAATTTTTCATCAGGCAAAGCTGTTTCCTTCCCTAGAATGGAGAATTTCTTCTTCAGAGCAGACCAATTAATTCTGTCCTATGCACCATCTTGTACTTGGGGCTTGCAGCAGAGCTCCTGCAGCCCCTTCTGCAGCACCAGGCACTTCTCAGACACCTCTGAAGCCAGGATCTCCTCGAGGAGCAGCTCTGGGCGTAAGCTGGGCTGACTCTGCTTCAGGAATAGCAAATTATGGAAGACTTTTCTGAGCAGCCCCTTTGAGCTCTGCCTCCCTTGGAGCCCCTGGGCTGCCCAGCCAGTGTCCAAGTGTCCCTGAGCCTGAAACAGCCAGCTTTGGTTTGGATTTAATGGCAATTTCCCTCAGAACACCACCCAGCAATTCACACATAAATTTTAGCAACCTGGTCTAGTGGAAGGTGTCCCTGCCCATGGCAGAGAGTTGGAATGAGATGCTTGTTAAGGTTCCTTCCAACCCAAACCACGCTGGGATTGTGTGTCTGAGGTTCACTGGGTCTCTCTGTCTTCCAGAAAAGCACCATGATCATGGCAGAAGCTTCCCTGGGTACAAATCCTCTCCCAGGGGATGAACTGAGAGCTCAGGAGCAACCCCAGGTTTCCTGGTTTGGTGAACTGTGAGCTGCTGTCCTGATCCAAAAGAAAACAAGAAAACTGGAATTTCCAAAACCATTGACAGACATCATTGTCACAGACAGAGTTTTCCTGTTGTCTTTCAACGGCATTTGAGCAAAGCTAGAGCTGAACTGATAGTGCTGGTGTACAAGGGCTGGGGAACAGGGAAGGGGGATAGAGAGGGGAAATTGTTTGGGCAGTTCTCAATGGAAAATTATTTTAACAACAACAAACCCATTCTGTCTGCTTGTAAAACAATGAACTTAAAATCCTTGTGTCCGCTAAGTGAAAAATCCCTAGGCAGGGACAACTTTGACCAAAATCATTAAACAGGGAAACCTACACTTCTTGTGTGTTCCCATTACCAGCTGCAAGAGCCTGTGAGTGTCTTTATAGATTTCTGCTGTTGCAAAGGAAAAAAAGAGTTCTTGGTTCCTCATACTGATGAGTCTGTAAAACCTTTGCTTGGCTTTTTTAGCTTAGTTGTCTTTTTTGTTTGGGGGAGAGTTTAATGTTGTTGGGGTTTTCTTGTATTTCCTCATGAAAGCAGTTCTCTGAGGTTGGCTGGGTTCACTTTAACTTATAATTAGAGAAACTGAGGCAAAAATGGGGCTGTACCTTGCCCAAAATCATAAAATGACAGCATTTGGGGTAGAACCCTGATTTTTCCTGGTTCCAGCTGGCTGGGCAGAGATGCAAGAGGGCTTCCCTGGAAGCAGGTCAGAACTACTTCCCTCACCTGTGAGCCAGACTCTCTCCTAGCAGCAGAGCCATACACCCCATTTTGTGCCATTTAGTACTGATTTTTGTCATCACTGGAATGCCTTAGACACAGGCAGAGCTGGCACTAATGGTACGTGATAAAATCCTTCCATTTTCTTGGTTTGGTAACTGATGTCAGGAGCTCCATGCCTGCATGAGGCATCAGCATGAACCACGTGGAAATGATTGATGAGATGTTTGGTCCATGGCAGGAGGAGGAGCAAAAGATGCTTTTCTCTTGAAGCATTTGGCTTTTATTAGCTACCTGTAAATGAAAACACTGATATTGGGACTTCCTTGGCCAGGAACCACTTGGTTTAGGTACAGAATAGAGAGAGACCTTTTTTGTGCCTGTGGTGTTGCTGTCTTGGGTCCCCACCCGTTATGATTTTCTTAGTTTAATATTGCTGCTCAGCTAAATTTTAATTAATTTCTATCTTATGGGGCACTGTATTCCCTGAGAGAAAGTTTGCGTGCTGGGTGAAACAGGGATGTGGGTCCAGGGAGAGGGCTGTGGCAGGGTGTGAGTGTGTGTCCTCACTGGTGCCACCTGGGCCAACTTGTCCTGGCCTCACCTCTCCTGAAGGCAAGAGATGGCTACAGAAACATGACCTCTGTGAGACCTTGGAGTCTATTCCGTGCATTTGAGAGAAAAATATTGCTGTTCAGAAGGAAAAGTAACAGCAGCTGCTGTCTGGGCTGGTGGGACACAATGTCCCAGCAGATCCTGGCCGTGGCACATGTTGTGGCCGTGGCTCTCCAGGGAGATGCTGGTGGTTTTTGTCCTTTAGAGCTGGCAGCTGAACTTCCTGAAGCTTTGGAAGCTTCCATGGTTTGAGTCTTTCTGTGGACAGGGGCAGTGAAACTGAATGTCGTGGAGTGAAAAAGGGAGGTGAAAGGTGGAAAAGGAGAGACAAAGTGGAACGTTGTGCTAGGTTTGTCTGCAACCAACCCCCCGTCTGTGTGTGCTGTTTGACTTTGTCAGATGTTCTTGTCACAAAGACCATTTTCTGCAGGGACAGTGTCTGGGTGATGCTGATATGAGCAGGAGTCTGGGATTTGTGATGGACTATCTGGTTCGAATCAAATAAAGAATGACTCTGAATCCCTGCCCAAAGCACAAATGAAGCCTGCAGCATGTTAACAAGATGAGAAAGTCTGGCCAACTCACTTAATCTATTCCAGGCTCCTCTTGGCTTCCAGGTGTTCGTCCTGGATCACAAGCCAAAACATCCTGGGAGAGGCTCTTGCTGTCATATTTCCAGCCCATCTGATAAGGCTCTTGCCTTCAAGCCGGCATGCTGCTGCAGGATTCCCACTCTGCCCTAGCCAGGGATGTCAGCTTAGGGCTTTCAGGCCACATCCAAACTGTAAATAGAAAAACAGAGGATTTATTGTCCAAATGCCTCACCAGCTGCATGCCTTTGACCTCAGAGCTCCCCTCTGGGACATGTGCTTATTTTCTTGTGTCCTGTCAAATTCTCATGGCACTTTTCTCTGTTTTAAAGGGTGTGCAAGGGACTGGGCAATGATGGTTGATCTAAAGGGGGTCCAAGCTCACTTCTGTCCCCAGAGAAATCTACCTTGTTGACAGGACATGCTGGCTGTGCCTAGGCTTCCAGATGGGCCAAAGGGAGCAGGGAGAGCCCCGTGCTGATGTGGGAATGGGTTTGGGGCTGGTGATGGCCATGCACTTCATACACATTCACAGTTCACGGCTCTAGACAGGGACTGCCTTGCTCTTCCTTGGCTCCCTGGGCTCTGACTTGCTTTGCAAAGGGCAGGGAAGGTTTTGGCAGGACTCAGTGTCCCATGGTGGAAGGACAAAGCCCCTGAGCTATGCCCATGGCCAGCCTCCTCTGAGGAACCTGCCGAGTGCAGGGGGAGCACGGGAAGAAAGAGGGGAAAGACTCATCCCTGATGATTTTCCCAAGCACTTGGTGGGGGTTGGACAAGGCTAAAACTCAACCCAAGGACTTTGCCACAAACCCCTGGCTTTTCCATAGTTATATCAACGATGCATCAGACTGACTTTTCAGTGTTTCTCTGAATTATCTGTGTATTCTCCTACCAAACATTACAAGTACTTGCAATATTTTTTCCCCCAAAGAGCTGAATCTAGTCACTTTTTTCCTCTAGGCTTCAGAGGAAATGGAAAGGTACTTAAATTATGTTTTATTCATTGCAGTCACTATCTCTTGTTAATTTACTTACATTATTTACAGAATTTTAAAGTATTTTGTGTGTCAGGCAGCATCCCAGGTCCTATAAAATGCTAATTTGCAAACTGTATCAGAGGCAAACATCTTTCCTGGGCCTCTAGGTAGACAAAGGGCCATCCCCATTCCTAATTTATTTTTTATGATTCTATATTTAAATGCAATAAAGCCTGCTTGAATGACAGATCTCAGGCAACCCACTTCTCTGTGTGGTTAAATTTTATGAAGATCCATTGTGGTTGTGCTACTGGTACAATAAATTTAATTTTTGATCTAGTGCCCTTAATTAGTAAGGATGACTGAACCTGGTTTAAGTACAGGAATAACTATCTTGGATCTTTGCCCTCAACGAGAATGAACATAAGGTTCCGAAAGTTCAAGCAACTTTCTGAAAAGAAACTAAGTTTTATTTCCACAATTGCTTCTTTGCACTTCCTGATTCCAATGAGAGAGGAAGTGGGGGAAAACTCAAACCCCAGAAGGGCCTTAATGTTTTAGGTTTTAATCTCATGTCTGTGAGCTCTCAGCAAATTGGTCCAGTTCCCAGCCTTGGGGTGTTGGAGTCTTCTGAAGTGCTGGAGCAGTTGACACCATAAAACTGGGCAGCACGTGAAGATTTAGGGACATTTCAAGGTAGTCTAAATCACTGTGACATGCCTGAACTGTGTGTTTCCTGCTGCTCAGCTGCCTCTCAAGGTTCCAGTCCTGAAGAAGTTTTAGGTGTAACTGGTAAAGTTCTCATGAGGCTGGTTGTTGCCCCAACGAAGGTTTTTGGAGGGAGCAGCTGTGGTGTTTCCAGCTGTTATGAGATCTCTTTTGGAAAAATGACAGATACATTTTTTTGGAAATGACTGGTAAACCTTGGAGCTTTTCTGCTGCTGGGAGCCAGGGTCTTGTGTGGCTATTACACTCTTCCAGTGCTCACTGTGAAAAGAAACAACTAAAGAAACACTGTCCATTAGACACTGTGGTCCTGGCCACCCACCCCAAGGGAGCACAAAATCCTTCAGCAGCATGTGTCCATGAGGGACACTGACAGGACAAGCTGTTCCATCCTGCTGGGCTCTGAGGGGAGCTGGGTGAAATGCAAGGCTGTGCAAGGTGGAGGAATCTGCTAACCACAGCTAGCTCAGGTTTTGGGTTGTGTCCTTGATGATAGACTTTGTTTTGGGGGAAGTTATTTTCTAAGTCGGCAGCCTGCACACATGGCATTGTGCTGCTCAGAATTTCCCTGTGTGTGCACTGTAGCCAGAAGGAATACACTTAACATACAAAAGCTGTCACTCTACTGAGAGGAAAAAAAATCCCACTTACAAGCTTGTTTGAAAGATTTCCTCCCCCCTTCATCTTAACCAAGAAACTGGCATGTTGATAAATGCAAGCCCCAAGAATCTGAATGCTGCTCAGACACTGTGCGCTGTGACGCTCAGCCAGCCCAGCAGCACTCCCTGCCCAGAGCTGGTTCTGCCACCTCCAGTCAAGGCAGGGACACAGCCTTGCCTTAGGGTGTGCTAGATTTATGTGCAAAGCACACCTGATAGTGTATGAACTTTGATAGGAATTAAGAATATGATAATTTTGCAAGTCATTCTTTATGATGTCCTTATGAAGTGGGGAAAGGCATCAAAAGTTGCCCATTGTAAATTACTGGCAGCTAAATTTAAATATGTTCCTCTTCCATTCACAATCTTGTCCCCAGCTTGCTGCTGTGCTCCAGTGGGCCCATAGGTCTCGATCACCTTCTTTCCACCATGAATAAGACCACAAATTCCTCCAAGCATTCTCTTCAAGTTGACTCAAATATGCATTTCTAAATATTCTTCCTTTTTCCAGACCTTGGTTAGTCTCACTATGAGGTGAGAAATTTCTTCCTGATAGTTTCATAAGTACACATGAGGTGTCATTTACCATCATTGGTTAAATCTAAATAAATCCATTTGTTCCCCAAAAAAACCCATTTCTTCTGTGATGTCAAAGCCTGGCCTTGGTGACATCATTATTCATCACAGGAATTGCTGTGAAGCCCCAGGAAATTACTGGCTACAGCAGTTAGGAGCCAGTTACTGAGTGCAGGAAGAAAAATACTCTCTTCAGATAAGAGCATAGGAAAAGAAAGAATGGAAATTTAGGACAGGTTAAAGGATCTTTTGATGTGCAGAATGTAATCTTGCCCTCTGTGTGGCAGAGATTAATTCTTTTTTTGCAAGGTAAAGAACCTCTAAGGAAATACACTCTAAATAGGCTGATGTACCCAGATACAACAGCAAGAGAATGCTACAATTCTAAATCTGTGTACCTGGAGATAAATGAGAAGGGGCCGTTCTTCCTCTGAGGGCTACACTGGAATGCGTCCTGATCTCAGGAACCTCCTTCACGCACATGACAGCTAAGATATTCCAAGCTGGATCTTCCACTGATAATTTCCAGTGCATTTGCTGCAGTGCATCATACATCCAGAATGGAGTTTGCTTTAGTGAGATTGTCATTTTTAGTCCTAAATAGCTGATGACCAGTGGGCTAAAGACAACTCTCCAGAAGTGACCTTGAAGATCACACACCATTACTGACTCCTTGTTTAAATTGCAGAGAAATGCTGAGGCTGCATAATAAGATGTTGATTGTCAGGCTGAGCAAGCAAACTGAGGTGAAGATGATGTTGGGAGGAACTGCTGCTTTACATCTCTGCCTGCACTGTTCAAAATGCTTTTCTTGATTCTCTGTTCATCCACTATCTTCCTTCAGCAAACTTCCTGGAGATAAGTTTCTGCTCTTCTTGGACAAATATTTTTCAGAATAAACAGGGAGGCAGAGGGAAAGTGTTTGTTTTATACCTTGGTGAAGTGATAAAAAAAATCTCCATGTTCTGCAGCCCTTGAACCATTGTTCCTTTGTGCTTTTGGCAGAAATGTTTGGGCTGTATTGATTTCTTGTGAAATGAAATGTTAACAAATGTGTAGCAACAATGGAAGTTGTTTCCTTCTCTTTCTTGTGAATTTTCTGAGCCTGGAGGATTTTTTGACCTTTATTCCCTAAGCTCCTGGTTGGAAACTGAATGAGGTTCACGGGAAAACAGTATAACAATTAGTGGTGTGTTCAGCTGGCTTCTTTCTCCCTGTACTGTGTCACATGAACCTGCCTGAGATGTCAAAAATAACAACAGTTAAATATCTATGAAACATTGGACATGAGGCAGCATACAAGTAATGTTGCTAACTTTTAAAATCATTATTTCAAAATTTAATAATTCATATTCTCTTGGAGGGGGAAGCTCCTTGTCAAGTAAATCTCATTCCCGGCTTAGCCCAGGGTTTTCTGCAGTGCTGTGAGCCCATACAAGCTTTTCAGTGCCCTACAAGCTGAGGCAGCTGCTGACAACAGCCTGGGAGCAAAGCTGGTCCCACACCAGCTCCAGAGGTGCCAGCAGCTGTGGGGGAGAAAACCTGAACCTTACTGTACTATTTTCCATATCTTACCAGGAATTAAAAAAAAAAAAAAAAGGCTACCAAGGGGAAATTAATGGGGATCAGCTCCTCCTGGAACTCCCACTGTACAGTTGGTTTTAAGCTGCAGATCTTATCTAAATCTCGTCAAGGCACATCCAAGCCCTGGGCTTTGTGTAGTAGCAGCCTGAGCTGCCGTCCTGCACTGCTGGATGTTCCTGCTCTGATGAATCAATCCCATAACATCCCACTCCTCTGTGTGTGACCTCCCTGCTCTGCAGGGCTGTTTGCAGGGTTATCCAGGTGCACTGCTCCCAGTACAAGCTCCCAACACTCTCTCCCTCCTGTAGTTTATAGCTCTCACTGTTCTGGCAGGGAACAAAAGGATCTGACCTTCCTGAGGGCAAGCAGGGAAGTTACTAAATAACAGAGCTCTCCTTTCCCCAAAAGGCTGTAAATTGTGCTGAAATAGTGGTTTCACGATATGCCAGATGAGGAGCTGCTGTTGGCCACCAAATGATTTTTAATTGAACATGAACCAGAGGAAATGCTTTACCCTGGAAAACTCCCACCTTCTCTCCCCTGCAGAGCACACATGTGCTGCCTGCCCTTGTCTCAACCTGATGGAAGCACTGGCAGCATCCCGTGGGTCAGGGGAGGTTCTGGTCTGCCCCCAGAAAGGACACGGAGGTACCACCAGCTTTCAAACCACTGCTGCTGTCCCCTTGGAGTGCTCAGGGACAGCTCACGGCCTTTGGACTTGCTGAAGGTTTGGACACGTGCTTGTTGTCAGGCAGGGCAGTGCTGGAAAGCCCAGAGCCCTCTGTGGGTTTGGGTTGCTTGCTTTGCTTTGGGGACGGCCTGGAAGGGGCATTGAGCAGCCTGGTCTAGTGGGAGGCGTCCCCAGCCAAGAGAGGGAGATGGAACAAGGTGCTCCTGCAGATCCCTTCAAACTCAGACTTTTCTGGGATCGTGTGGCAGGTCCACTGTGCCAGAGGGATGAGAAAAAAATAGTGGAACTAGCTCTGCTCTGTTGAGAAAACTTTCATTAATGGTGAAAAACAAGGTCCCAAAACCAGAAGGTGAATGAACTGGATTTGTGCCACCTGTCCTCCAGCTGCAACTAATATTTCTGAAGAAGGCAAGACAAGTGCCACAAGATACTTCTTTTTTTACCTGTGCAACTTCTATTGAACACCCCAAAAGTATTCCCTTTTTAGAATTTAATCCTTAAAAAATGGCTCTTACACACTTTTTCTCCTCCTCTTGGTTATTTTCTTTCATGCTTTGATGTTATTATTTGAGGGACATTTCTGAGTCCCCAAGTGTGGAAGAAATGGTTCAGAGCCAAAAAGTTCTACTGGAAAAAAAAATTAAGAACTGTTTCCATGGCTCCTCTAAATGCAGCCAACTTGGTTTTCAGTGGCTCCAGTTTTATAGGAGAGATTTCTGAAGTTCTACCCTGAGGTCACCAACTTGTGGGAAAGTACTTGTGATTTCTCCCTCCCCAGCCAATAAGTATCTGTGCTACTTTTCACACTATTGCAGAATGACCCTAATTAGGCTTATTAAAGTTAGTTCTGTGCTAATGTTGTGGCCACGATCCTGCAAACACCTCTGCATATGTACAGACATTATTGATGTTGAGTTCCTGCTAAAGGCAGTGAGGCTGGATCCGTGCTGAAAACTACATGTCAGGGATGGTGAGAACGAAAGCTGTGGCCAGATGGAAGCAAGAGTTTTACATAAAATAAGATCTGAACCAGTAATTTCCTCAAATTAAAGCAGAATCCTGAGGGTTGGGGTTTTTTCCTGTCAAGGAAAAGATGAGTTTTATATTTTTATAGCATGTTATTGTGACTGAGCACTATACTGGCGTTGTCCTTCCTCCCTACCCAGTGTTGCTGCTGCTGCACCCGTTGCAGTTTCCTCATGAGCCTCTTCCTCTCCAGAGCAGGGGCAGCACTGCTCCCAGGGAGCCCCCAAGCCCTGGGAGGGCTGGCTCGTGCCTCATGCAGCTTTACCACCCAGAAATGCTGTTCCTGCCCACCCTGGTACCCCCAAAGTGAGCAGCAGCTGCAGGAAGTGACCAGGGGCTTGAAGCTGTGCCAAGCCTGGGTGCATCCAGCTGACCTGTAATTAATGCTGGCCTTGCACCCTCCAGGGCTGGGTGTCTGTCTTGGCTTGGGGTCACTGTCCCCAGGGATGACAGTAGCCTGTCTCTCACTCATGCTCCAGTAAGACAGACCACTTTTTTCTCATGCAATTTTGAGCATTCTCCTTATCAGGTCTCTGCTGCTGGGTTGTGACTTCCAGGAAAGGCCTCCTGGTGTCTGCCTTTGTTTGTTGGCTAATTGGTGCCTCAGGAAGGAGATGTGCGTGGTGGACACGAGCGTGCCCAGGTCTGATTCATTGCAGCAGGTCCTATTGAGAAGTTCTCAAGCTTCACCACTGCTGTAACTCACTGTGTGTTTTCTCCTCTGGGCTTTGGCTCATTAAGTAATGAAGCAAACTTACTGCGCCTTGGACAGAGGCTACATGAGAACTTCCCATTGAGTTTCTTAAGAATTCTTGGTTTTGGTGATTCTGAGCTGTTCAGAAGCCTAGTGTTGAATGTGTTAGAATAGATGGAAAGAGTTCAATTGATTTTGGGGGAAGTTTGCTTTAGCCCATTCACAAAGAAGAAAGGACACCACCTAAAGATGTTCCCTCAAAGTATTTCTTCCTTCCCACTAATTTCCCAAGAGCTGAGGAAGTGGGCAGTCAATTATGCAGAAGAGCCACCGTGGGTCAAGGGAAGCCCTCAGCCCTTGCCCAGACCCAGTGGGCAGCTGCATATGAACAGTGGCTGCTCTCACCAATCCATCGCTACCCTTTGCTGTGGAGATCCCTAATTAGACAGGAGCGCTGGAACCTTTCCAACACGTCTCCCCTGCTGGCTGCCCTCCCATTTGGTCATGCTAAACGAGTAGGTAAATAGGCCTTTCATGAAATCTAACACCCGCCCTACCTAATCCCCCCTGCCTTCAAACTGTGGGGCTAATCAGTTGTTTTGACATAACTGGGATCCAAATTCTATAAGGAATATTGCCAAGAAAAGTTCAAATCCAAGACCAAGATTAATGAGAACTTCAAAGAAATTTGCCACCAAATGTTACTAATTTAGTACACCCTCTGTTTGAAACCAATGACCTAATTGGAAACTATATTCTTTCAAAGCCTTTATGTTCCAGCTCTTTAGTATTCAGGAGGTGACTTCTGAGATCAGAGTGGGTTTATGTCATTCGGTGGGACAGGACTGTTGATTTCCACTCCCACCTCCCTAAAACTGGGATAAAATATCCAGCATTAGGTGATTGTGCTCTTAATGCACAATAAATAACAGGTTTGTAGTCAGACAATTTCCTCCTGTTCTCCAATAACTGAGTATAATGTTACAAATCCCTTAAAGCTGGTTAGAGAAATGAAAGGTCTGACTGACTTTGCTCCTTCACATGTTGCCAAAAAATCAGCACATCAAAAAAAATTATACTTAGCGTAATAATGCACGTTGTTTCACAGAGCTGTTGGTACTACCTCTGCCTTCCCAGAGTTTCACCAGGGTCTAAATGGCTGTATACTCTGCACTTGGCTATGGATTTGGGAAGAAAACCTGAGGAGAACGTCAGGTCATTGATGCCTACAGCAAAGATTGATCAACCTGCTGTGGAGATAATGCTGTCATTAGCTCAGGTGCTCCTCTGTGTCTTGTGCTCTTCCTAGAGCTCCACAGAGCTCCACGCTCTCCTGACAGGGTCCTGCTGTCACCCGTGATGGGGCTGTTTGTCCTGCATCTGACTGTGCTGATCCTCACCCCTGGGGCCAGACAGAGGCAAACTCATCCTGGAGACCCTGCAGGGTTCTACCAGCAAATGCACTTCAACAGAATGAGGTCAAGGTGGGACTTGTAGTGCCTGCTGCTGCAGGTGAATGTTTTGTGTAGATGTACATTCTAAATCACTGTTTTCTGTATATTAGGAGGAGGAAAGTTTCTCCAGTTCAGGCCTCTACTTTAGTGTGAAATGCACCATCCTCTAGCACTGGCTGTTTCTCTGCTCTGATTGCAGGGACACTGCATGACAGCGCAGGGTTGTATCTTCATGTACTGAGCATCAGTGAATCACAGAATCCCAGAAGGGTTTGGGTTGGGAGGGACCTCCAAGCCCCTCCAGTGCCACCCTTGCCATGGCAGGGACACCTTCCCCTGTCCCAGGGACACCTCCCACTGTCCCAGGTGCTCCCAGCCCCAGTGTCCAGCCTGGCCTTGGGCACTGCCAGGGATCCAGGGGCAGCCACAGCTGCTCTGGGCACCTGTGCCAGGGCCTGCCCACCCTCACAGGGAAAAATGTCTTTCCAAAATCCCATCTAACCCTACTCTCTGTCAGTGTGAAGCCATCCCCCCTGTCCTGGCACTCCTTATAAACAGTCTCTCTCCATCTTTCCCGTGGGTTCCCTTCAGGTGCTGGAAGGCCACAATGAGCTCACCCCAAAGCCTTTTCTTCGGCAGGCTGAACAATCCCAATCCTCTCAGCCTTTCCTCCCAGCAGAGCTGCTCCAACCCTCTGTGACAGGAAATATAAAGCAAAGTCTTTAAAAAATCCTCATTGGTTTCTGGGCAGAACAACAGCTCTGGAAGGATCTGCAGAGAAGATTTTGGTCCACACCCCCGAATAACCTGTAAGTGAATTATTTGGGATATACTGCAGCTCATTTCAGACGCTAGAGGAGCTGGGATACCTAATTTGCCATCACTGCCATCTCCCATGGAGTCTGTACACAGCTTCCATGTGCTGAGGTGACAAACACACTGCAGAGGTAATGCCATATTTTGACATAAAACCAGGCTTGAGCTTCTTACCTGCCACTGCACAGTGGGGTGAGAACCTTCTCTGGAGCCAGGGGACACAGCATTCAGACCTGACACACTCTGAGGATTTTCTAGTAATTTGGATATAAAAGTCATTTTTTAATGAAGGTTACACGATCTCTCAGGCTGAGAGCTGGTGTTTTCCATTCCTAAATCACAGTGGAATTCCCCTTTTCTGCATAAATTAAAATGCAGAGAGTAGTTACCAGTTCAAAAATGAATAGAGGAATAGCAAAAAAGAAAGGGCTGGAGCACTTTGGCTACATTCAACCTTTAAGAAAGATTCCTTGTTTTCACATCAGTGATATTTTGCCAGTAACAGCTTAGTGAACATCAAGGAAGGTTTTTCTTGGGTTGTTTTCAGAAAACAGTTTCTAAAAAAAATTAAAAAGCCTAAACCGAATGGGGTCCTTTGCTGGCTGAGGAGCTGATTCCTGCAGGGTGTGTTACCTGCTCCAGGCTGGACACTCAGCCTGCTGGTCACGGGTGAGCTGTGAGCAAGGGCAGCTCAGTGATTCTCCCCCACCAAAGGTGTTTCTGTGCATGTCCAGCGCTGCCAAACTCATTTATTGGGTATTTATCAGTTTCTGCTCATGAGGATCCCTCCCACGGCAGTGAGGGCAGTGCTCAGGGCTGTGCTAGCAATCCTGCATCTGCTGAGGGGAGCTGGAAATTGCAGTGATTTCCTCTCCAGCCCTTACAGGCCTTGCGGGGTTCGTGCCACCTCAGGAGTCTGGGCAGAGTTTGAAAGGCTTGAGTGCGGGACAGACCAAATTTCCCAGAAAAGGGAAATTTGTGTTTTATAAACCCCACAGTACCCATTCTGCTCACATCCATTTTATGATTATAATTACTTAGATCACTTTTTAGATTAAGAAAAACAATAATGAAAGAGTAACTAAATAAAAAAGCTCAGAAAAAAAAAAGAAGGAAAACACTGTGGTTTCTGTTCAGAAATTTTAACCCTTCAGCAAGCAGGAAAGCTGGATTTTTAGAGGTGAGGGAAAAGGCTGGCTTGTAGCTACATATATTCCACTATTTCAACTGGTTCTTTTCTTTATTCCTGCCCTTAAAGAAAGGTGAATCTCCCATGCTTTTTCTGTGCTTAAATGAGATGTGACTCTCCAGATGTCTGCAACAAAATTAGGCATTATAAATACATATACATATAATAAATATTAGATATGTGCACACACATGATAAATACAGATGTATAATGCAGTTCAAGCGAGCTTAGAGGGCAGGTCCAAGCTCCAGAAGATCCTTTGTACCTTTACCTTTGTGTTTACCCTTGGGCTCTGTCCCTCTGGTTGCTCCATCCCTGGTGCACATGGTGCAGGAGGGTGGTGGGAATGCGCCCCAGGATTTCCTGCCATGGAGGTGTGATTCCCAGAGGAATTGCAGAGACGCCCCCGTGTCCATCCCTGCTGGGTGCGCTGAGGGGAGCGCTGAGCTCAGCCCAGGAGAAGGGGATGGGAAGGGGACGGGGCTGCAGCACATCAGCTCTGTGGGGTGACACAGCACTCATGGACCAGAGCACTAATGCCAAGAGATGGAGCAGCTGTGTCCACCCCTTGTCTGCATTTCTGCAGGGCTCACTGACCAATGTTCTGTGTGTGGGGCGGCACCAAATATCTGTGACCCCCTGCCAGAACTCCCCGCTGGGCTCTGGGTCTCAATGAGGCTTTTCAGCCTCAAACAAGCGATTTTATGTGAACTAGGTAAATAATTAAGATAATAATCAGTCTGTTGGTGTTTCAGGCCCCATTTCAGATTCCAGCAGGGAGATTATAATCCTGTAAGTGCTTTGGAGTGTGATGATTTCCAAAATAAGTGAAGTTTCAAACCAGGGACTGATGATTGCTGGAGACACTGTGTCCTCATAAAGACCTCTGATCCCTTTTCCTGTTCTCTCTGGTGGAAGCTGCTCTTCCTTCTTGTGTAATTCCTAAAACCCCACAACATATAGGGAGCTTGTTCTTTCCAGAGGCTTCCACTGCCCTGGGCTGTGCCTGTTTGAGATGCCCAGAGGTCAGAACACCACAGGGATTGCCTGAGTCAGGTTTGCTGAATTTTATCGATTTTTTTCTGGGTGTTTAACCCCAAAAAGGGACACAGCATCCTTTTCTGGATCGTGAGCCCTGGGAAGCAGATGCCATGAACCTTTACACCCACTACAAAGTGCATGGCAGGCTGCAAGGAAAGCAAGCACACGTATTGGTTTCTCTGCAGTGGCAATCTGGAAGGGAATTAAAATTATGACATGTTGCCATGGTAATGAAGTCCCAGGATTTGGCTAGGAGGAAAAGTGAGGTTGTAGTTAGTTGCTCATGAATTCCTCAGTAGGCTTTTCAATACTCTGTTTCCTTTAAATGAAATTGGAGAAAGACTTGCAGTTCATAGTGGGGATAAAAATTTTATGAAGCTAAATCTAGGCAGTGTTTTAGTGTCAGTCAGCATTAACCCACAGCATGAACACATAAATAATTGAAATTTCAAATACCCCTGGATTAGAGCACCGGCAGCACTCGAGGGCCAGCATTCCATGGGTATCCCAGAACCTCTCCAGCCTCCTCCTCAGCAGCCTGGGATGAAGGCACCGCTCCTGCCTCCCGCCCCATGTCTTAGCACAGACCACTGTGCTTGCTCCCTCTGCCTGCAATCAACGGTCTGCAGATGCTCAGGGATGCAAAAGGGGGCAAGGGTGCTCAGTTAAAACAGCTTTTCTTTTTGCTGCTATGTTTGAATGACTTCTAGAGCTGGTGGGAAACAGAAAATTGCTATGAGGTGATCTGTGATGAGAATCTCCTGTGTAAATCTTTATCTTCTGTAAACCTCCAAATTTGGCTTGTTTTATTTAAATTTAAAAATCATAAATGCCCCCATGAACCTACTTTATTTTTATTTCCCATTGTTTTTAAATAACATTTTTCAATAACAGCTTAGATACAGTTTCCATTTTCAATACAAACTTGAATATCAGAATAAATTTGAACAGTACAAACAGAATTAGTTGTGACAGGTAAATTTACAAGGTGCTGATCCTGGACAGAGATGTTTGAAAACTCTTTCATTTGAAAGGTTTGTCATTCAAATGTTGCTAAGTCAAAGCTGACAGTCATAAATCTCTAGAAGCATGTTCCAGAAAGGTGTGTTAACAAATCTGAGGTTGGGATTGCCTCCAATTTCCTGCCAGCAACCATGCTGCAGAAACTAAATAAAATAAACAGGGAGAAGTTAAATCTGAGCAGGACTATAGTGCTATTTAAGAGCAATTTTCACTTAGGCATAAGTCTTCCAAAACTTTTAATGGCCTTTTGTGATAAAAGCTCCCATTTAGGTAAGTTTGTCTCAAAGGTTTCTTCAAAACAGTAAAATTACACTGTTAAAACCCCAGAGGTAACAACGTGCCACTTCAGCCAAAACAACTAAAGCTTCCAGCTTAAAAACAAACTGTATTTTACAGGGAGAATGAAAACTTCCAAAGGAAATATGAACGGCTTCTTCAGGAAAAGTGGGAAATGGGAAGACCCCCCCACTTACTGAATGTGTTCTTCCAGCAAAAGCACTCTAAAACAAATTCCCATTTCCCACGAGAAATGTGCACATCTCCTATCAGCTGAAAAACATTGTGTTTTGGCATTAAAAGTAGTTGCTGAAAGATCTTAACCAGGAACAGGAGGTGGATTGGATCAAGGGGAGCCTCCATGGGACGTGGGTGGCTTCCCACTTGCTGGAGTGCCCGGAAGGGTCTGGCTGGGGCTGCAGGGCTGCAGTGCTGGGCTTAGCAAGGAAAGCTGGGACACAAACACAGCTCTCTCAGGGCAAGCCTGCAAGTGTCAAAGCTTATTACACTGATCTCAAGGGTGCTCATTTCAATCAGAGCCTGGATGGTCAGATTAGGTCTGTTCGCTCTCTTTTGTGAAATCTCTGCAATTCAGCATTAGTGCAGGTCTAATTTTAGTGTTATTGTTACAGAAGGTAATACAAGCCCCAGAATACTGGCAAGGAAATAAAGTTATGAGGTCCACACCAGTGGTCAGTTTTCTGAACTAGTTGATTTACTAACTGGTTGGTAAATGAGATCAAACAAAACTTTGACTTTCAGCTCAAACAGAGCCATCACCCATTTCCATGAAGTCTTCCCCAATGCTTCTTAAATTATACTTCTGTTCTTCACACTTCTCTGGCAAGAGAACCTCACTGAAGGGGAAGGACCACAGCTCCTTGTGGGACCATCAGTGCTGATTAGACCTGGGAAGCAACAGAAACTTCAAAATGCCCCATCTCCTACCAGAGGGCCGTAATGACCTTGAGCCCAGAGCCTTGCTTTTGGCTGTGCTCATTGGAGCTCTCTTGGCTTGTCTCTTGGCAGCCACATTTCCATAGAATCATAGAAAGGCCTGGCTTGGAAAGGACCTTAAAGCACATCTCATTCCAGCCCTGCCATGGCAGGGACACCTTCCATTGCCCCGTTCTCCAAGCCCCAAACAACCTGGCCTTGAACCAGGACTGGGACAGCCACAGCTCCTCTGGGGAGCCTGTGCCGAGTCCTTACATCCCTCCTGCCCCAAAATCGTGTGTGATGCGGGCACGGGTCACTGTCCCACTGCTGCTGTCTCCTGCAAAGGTGTCTTTGTCCTGGCTACCCCTGATCCATGTCTGGCTGCACCTGGAGATGGGTGAGCTCTTCCTCAGTCGTGTCTCCATCTTCCCAGGGGCCCTGCCACAGAGTAAATAGGAGGAAAACCTTTCTTCAGCGGGCCCTGCAAAGGTGTTCTGGGGATGGCTGAGCTGGTCCAGGTGAAGGTGGGACTCAGGCTGAGTGCACATCAGGACAGGTGATGGTAAGTCCTGGGGCTAATGGTGGTGGTTGCCAGCAGAAAGTCCCAACTCCCTTTCTCTTGTGGGGAGTCTGCATTGAAATGGCCAATGCTTCTTGAAAATTTTCTTCATGCTGTGCTTACATCTCTTTATTTCTTCTCCAAGTCTGTCCTTATTTTGAGAGGAGGTACCAAGGTGAATCCAGGCATAACATCCTGGGCATCCTGTTTCTCCAGAGCCCACTGTGTGTTTGACTTGGCTAATGTTTCTTTCTCCAGATCGATAAATGCTCATCCTGTTTGCCTTTCTCTGAAGAAAAAACAGATAAAATAACCTCCCTCCCAGTCCTCCTGGGATTAGATTCCAGATCTGGGCAGCCCAGCTGTGACAAAGGACAGGTGTGGGTCTGCAGGCAGGACAGGGCACTGGGGTGTCCCTGCGAGTGCTGCTCTTGCAAGATGAGCTGTCTTCCTGACCGTTCCAATTAGGAAGGACCTCTGCTCCCTGTCCTGATCAGCAGGCTCCGTGTGTTTGTGGAGAAAAGTTAGAAGAGGGGTTGAAATGCATTACTGTTTGGGGGAAGTGGGGAGGGGAGAGTAATAGATGTGAGGAAGGAGGGGAAAAAGACAAGGAAACATTCCAGGAGTTGCATTAGGAATGGACAAACAGATAGTGTGCAGTGTGAGGCAGGCAGGGTTTCTCATTTTGGTGCTGTGCTTGTTTCTCTAAACCCCCTGATTTCTCTTGCTTGTGTTCAGTCCTGTGCCTGTTGGGAAGAGCCTGGGAAGCAGAGGATGCCCGAGGCTCTGCAGTGTCCCTGGGAAGCCGAGCACAGCTTACTGGGGCTGAGAAAGTGGCAGAGTTACACCCAAGGAGCGGCCATGGGCCAACAGTACAGCCTGACTCAGACCTGGCCTTACCCTTTCACTCATCCAGGCTGAGACAAAGCCCAGCACTGCTTGTTGTAGCCAGGGAAAAACCCAGAGCTGAGCTGGGACCAGCTCTTCTTGCAGCTGTGTGGAGCAGGATGCTCTCCTGCACTCTAATGCCAAAATGAATCTCTGTTCCCAGGGCCAGCACAGAGTCTTGCAACAAGGCTGAGCACAAACCCTACACTGATGGATTTTGGTGCAGCAGATGTGACTTGTCTTTTCCTGCACTGCTGCTTAGTTTATGTGCCATTATAGATGTCCCTGATGTGGTCTAACACCAACAACACTGTGAAGACAAAAAAAACCCCCAAAAATGCAAATTCCCTTGACCAGTTATGTTTGGAGGAAGGCAGAGAAAGCAGAGAGAAACTGCAGAACTTAACCTAGGTTAACTAAACAGACTCTTAAATTCTGTTTCAACATAAGGCTTCTAACATTACCTGCTTGGCACGTCACAGACAGGAATAAGAGCCACCACCCTGTGCACAGCTAATCACAGAGCCAGCTGCCCCCAGATTCTAAGGGACATGAAGCTGTGAGGCAGAAAGGGGGGAGCTCTTTCTCTGACATCATGACACATGGAGAAAAATGAATAAAGGATGGGAAATCTCACATGAAAGGCAGGCACCAGTCACTGAATGGAGCTGAAGTGCAAATCCTTCTACAGAATGCCTTGTGCCATAAAGTCTGATGGGTTTTTTTCCCCCTTTGTTTTTTTTTTTCTCTGACTTTGTATAGCAGTGTAAAGGGTAGCCATGAACTTGGTTCTTCACTTCTTTCAATTCTGCACAAAATAGGTCCCACTGTCTTTTTAATGTGTCAGTCTTTATTGGGAATGTGGAACTAAACCAGGTGTATCCTGGTGCTACCACTGGCACACCGAAGGCAGATCAATTTTAACTCTTGCATCATCTCATCCTGCCCTACATTTTTCTTGCTTTTATTTCTTGGAGAGTGATGTCTTGACCACCAGTTCCCATTTTTTTCTGTTAATATGGGCACAGAGGAGCAGCTCTGGGGATGCTTTTCTTGACTGGTGTGTTCTGAGTAGTGGAGTCCAGACTCGCCTGTTTGGGTCTCTGCTTTGGGATCACTTTGGTGAAACTTCCACTGTTTCTGCCATATCCCTTTCAGAGGTTCCTCTTGGAAACCAAGCCTCTCTGAATGTCTGCACTGATTCCTTACAGCCTCCTTTGCTGGGCATCTCTGCAGGGACCTAAATGAAACACTGTAGGAAATACAGGCTTTTTTTGGACAGCTTCATGGTTAAAGACACTTGACAGAGACTTGAGAGTGTTTTCTTCCCAGCTCTGTGTCACTGACCTCCAGCAAACCATTTTATCTCCCCGTTTCCTATCTGTGACGATGATAGAAATGTTCCCTTTCTTTCTCCCTTTGTCTGTCTTATCTATTTATATTTTAAGGTCTTTGGGGCAAGGACTGTCTCTTGACTGTACAAAGGCTGACAGACAAAGGCATTGACCTTGCTTGGGATCTCTAAGTGTTAATGTGATAACAGTACCAGAGCAATGGATGAATGCTAAATAATAGCACAGCCTATTTTGGAAAAGAAAGCAAACTATTTTCCCTTCCTTCTAATAGCTTTTCTAATAGCAATAATTAAGGCATCAAATAGAAAGTACCTAGGGCTACATGAAAAACTGAACGTTCTTCAAAACACTCTGAATGAAACAGTTTTGTCAACATTGAGGTTATCTTCTTCAGTTTTCTAGGGAGTTTGTTTGTTTTGTTTTGTTTTGTTTTTTAGAGCAAAATCCACTCTCTGAGAAGGGGAACACTTGTAGCTTGCTAAAGCTTTTAGGTCACTTTGGGCATTGCAGACTCTGACAGCAGCTTTGTCACTGAAGAAAGCTTTTGGGAGTCCACAACGCCCCTGCTGAGCAGGTGAAGTGTGGTGGCTGTTTCCTGGCACTGCAGGAATGGCTCACACCATTTTCAACCATGTAAACATGTTTTGGAATTTACTCATAGAGGAGGTTTTTCTTCTGTTGCAATACTGAGAAAAAACTTCCAAATCTTTCTAGAAAATGGAGTTCTTCCCCTAGAGAAGGAAAATGTCTTCTCATCTCCACAGGTCACCTGTATTTTCATGCCACCAGGAGAAAAGTGTTAATGTACTGCTCATTAGGAATCTAAAATTTCTGCTATCCTCTTCTGCATCCTAATCCAAACACATTTCATCTCTTTCTTAAACAGAGATCCAAACAAAAATTAAAATGTTGGTGTTAAAAGTAAACTCAGCAGGAAATCCAGTTTCTCTCTTCAGCTGTAGATGTGGTTTTGACCTCCTAAAATGTGACTTTTTGTGTTAATTTAATACTAAATTCCCATCACATTAAGCACAATCTGAAGACACAACAGGAGAATGGCAGAGGAGGGGAAGCCAAGCAGCACTTAATGTCATCTTTACTTGTGTTTCCTGCTGAAAGATCAGATCAGGTAGTGAATTATTAATGCTGCAGTCTGGCACAATCCTGGGCGTGCAGCCTGCCAAAATGTAAAAAGTCCATTGCAAAGGCAGGATATTGGATCCCATCGGTGCAAACAGGCATGCTTCCATGTTTGAAAGTTCACAGTGGGAGAATTCAAATCAACCTCTGAGGCTGGCTGCAGATTAAACTCCTCTATTTTTAATTAGATGCCATGCAAAGGACCTCAAGTCAGGAAAAAAGTAACACTAAACCCGTGGACATATCCATAATAATTGTCCTACAGGCTCAGTCATTGTCAGTGGGGTGAAACATTAACATCCTTTTATCGTGCTTAAGCATTTGCTTGGTTTGGGTGTTTTTTCTGCAGTCCAACAACTTTAAAACCTAATGAGTTAAGAATTGCCCAGGATGATAATGGGGCTGCTCAGAGACTTTCATAATTGGCATGGCTCAGGAAGGGGAGAAACAAAACTGCAGGAGGCTCCCTGGGGAAGGGGGTGAGGCCACAAAGGGTTGAGTGGGCAACGTGGAGAAAAGGGCTATTGCTTTCACACTGCTTGGTGCTTAAAGCAAGACAAACCCTGGCCACAGCTGACTAATTTTAGCTAATTTGAACCTGCCTAGAGGCTTTGCTCCTGTTGGGTCAGGGCAGCATCCATCCCTGGGCTCCCCACAGCCTGTGACAGCAGTCACGAGATGGCAAATGGGTGGAAAATTATTCCTTGAGGAAGATCCTGTTCCATCCATTTGTCTTTGCTTTCCCATCGCTGGGATGGACCAAACTCGTGGGCTGTCCTGGCTTTTACTGGGCCATGCAGTGACAGGATGAGGGGAATGGACTCACACCTGAACTGAGAGCAGGTTTAGATTGGATATTAGGGAAAATTCTTCCCTGTGAGCGTGGGCAGGCACAGGTGCCCAGAGCAGCTGGGGCTGCCCTGGATCCCTGGCAGTGCCCAAGGGCTGCCTGGATGGGGCTTGGGGCAGCCTGGGACAGTGAAGGAGTCCCTGCCATGGCAGTGGGTAGAACAAGATGCTGCTAAGGTCCCTTCCAGAGCCATTCAACCATTCCTCCTGCTCAGGGCCAGCAGGTCACTGTGGAGCCTTCCTTCTCTGAGGATTAACCACTTGCCACTCACCCACTGCTCCTCTGCTGCTGAAATCCTCATTGAAAGGTGATGCTGGTGGGCTTTGGTCCTTGACAGGGGTTGCTCCAGTACAGGGCTTCATCTTGGGAGTGGAGCTGAGTGACTCAAATTGCTTGTTTGCATTTTTGCTTCCAAACTGTGAGTAAAAGAACCTTTCTTATGCAACAGCACTTCCATAAATGTGGACTGCCCCTACAAAAGGGTGGAGGCTTGTGTGGGGTCAGCTGTGGGGAGAGCTGGGTGCTGGCCATGTGCCTGCTTGCTCCTGCAGTGTGAGGACTGGCCTGGTGTGGGTCAGTGATTTCTGCTCAAATACATTAATCCCAAAATATCTCAGGGAAAAATATAATTTTGATGATATCTCTGCTCAGTCACCTTTTCACTGCCAAAAAATTATCGCACTGTGCACTTATTTGGTAGAATTCATGTTTCTGGTAAGCACAGTGAATTTCTTGGACACCTTAAAGCCTGTTATGTGTTATAATTAATAATAACATTTTCACTGAGGTGCAGGACCGAGGAGGAAGGATTGTTCAGGTATTTCCAATATAAATTTCATGGTGACCTGAGAATTATGGCTAACAAAGAGCTTCCCTCTGTCTTTTTTTCATGCTACTGGACTATTAGTTTAGGGGGATTTTGTCATTGTTAGTAGGGGCTTTGTACTTGTTTTGGTTTTTTAAAGGAAATACCAGATGGACCTGTGAATCTTTCTAACAAACTTTAAATCAAATCCACTTCTGTGCTCCGTTTTTTGTATAACTCAAGACAGGGGGGAGGCTGTCAGATAGTCTGGGGTGTCAAAAGAGTAGAGTTTTGAAAAGTCTCTATGTTAATGTTACCACCAGCCACTTGCTGGCATTCAGTACTTCAAGGGATTGGGCAGTGATACTAAATCAGAGCTTTTCTTCAAAGTAACCATGAATATGAAGTAAAGCGAGAAGAATTTGGATGGGGGATGTAGAACCATTTCAGATGTTATTGGTCCCTGCTGTTCCCTTTTCAGCACTCGGTCTCTGCTCCAGCGTTGTTGCCCTTTGACATTTGCTGGAACCAGCAAGTGGAGGAAATGGCACTGTGGTATTTATTAACCTGCAGATGCTGAGCAGAGGAGGTTTCCCTGTGAGCAGGATGGAGCTGCCCTGTGAGAAACAGCCCTTTAGAGCTTACCTGGATGGCAAATACAACAGAACAGCCTCATTATGAAAACTGCTGGGCTGCACTGGAGCTGTGTTTGCAGCACATTGCAGCAGATGAGCCCCGAGCCCAGCACTGAGGATGTGCCAGCACAGTCCCTGCGTCCCCTGGGCAGCACACGTGGCCAAACTGCACTTTGAACACTCATCTTCTGAAATAGTTACACAACGAGGCAAAATTAATCCTGTGAGGACCATGGTGTACCTGGAGAAGGTGCTGTAGTAAAATGGGGATGGAAAACTCGCCTCCTGTGGCTATGAGCTCAGTTTGGAGAGGAGAATGCTGAAATGCAGTGTGGGAGAGGCTTGCAAGGTGATGAAGGTGGCAAGTCAGCAGATTCAGAGGGGCATTTTTAGAAGTCATGCAGGAGTGGTCAGGCTCATTTCTCTGATCAGCATCTCCTGCTGCCGCTGTTGGACCAGTGATTGTCCAGGGCAAGGGAGTTTGAGCCAGTACAGCATTTTTATGTGATATAAAGCAGCTTTAGGAATTGTGGAGTAGTGAAACAAATCTGTGTTTAGGACCTATGCTAAAGGAAAAGATTTGCTGGCAAATCTAGTTTAGCTCAACTCAAACCCCTTTGCTACAGAGCAGCTCAGAGATGGCAAGTAGATCTCTTTTCCATATGGAAAGCTGGAGGGAAAGGGCAGATGTCAGGCTGGTGTCAAGTGTTTTATACATTTGGAAACATTCAGGTTTTATATTGAATCCCAACTTTAATTGTCTGGGTTTTAATCACACTGAACACTTGGAAAGAAATGCCTTTTTATTAGATTGGCTTTTGTAATTTCTCAGCCCTACTTGAAGCAGGGAAACCTGCAACATTGCTTTAGTCTCTCAAATCCACCAGCTCTCCTTACACAGCCAAAAAATCTGTGCTGTGTATTCACTGATTCAGGAGCTGAAGTAGCTAAAAGAGGAAAGAGTGAAGCAGAACCTTAGGGTTTGTCATTTATCTGAGGAGATGCACATTTCTCTGCTCTCTAGAAGTAGCAGTATTTTAAAAGACTCTAAGCATGAAATGATTAATCAAACAGAAAGAAAAGGGTGTTTCAGAGAATTTTGGCAAGGCATACTTGAGAAACTATTTTCCATCCATTGAAATGTAAATACTCAGAAGCACAGTCCCTTTAAAAGCCCAGCTTTTTTTCCTGGGGATCCTTGTTATGTGGTTATTACCCATTTTCTGTGATCACAAGCTAGGTAGGGAGTGTTTCTGTCTAAGCATGGCACAAGAGAATTAAATTAATGTCACACCACCAGAGACACTATGGCTCAATTTAAAAATTATTTGGCTCCTTATCATGAAGGTTTGCATGTTATGTCTCTTTTTGCAGACCCAGCCTTCTGACACCAAAGTGGCAAAATCCATTTCAGATGTGACAGCTGTAAACAGCCCTGAGTCAGAATGATTTCATTTTGCAGACACATTTAGAGAAGCAGAAAGCCTCGGACCGTGCTGCGAGCGTTCACTGCCCAGCCTGGAGCATCCCTGTGCATGGAAAGGCTGGCCCAGGTCCTGGCTCTGCAGGCTGGGCCTTGGCAGGACCCAGAGGGGCTCCAGGGCAGCCCAGGGCCTCTGCAGGGCCTGGAGCATCCCTGTGCACGGAAAGGCTGGCCCAGGATGTTCAGCAGGCTGGGCCTTGGCAGGAGCCAGAGGGGCGCCAGGGCACCCAGGGCCTCTGCAGGGCTGGCACTGCTGCTCTGGGGTGGGAAAGTGGAGGGGAGATCAACCCCAGCACTGATGGGCCAGCAAGGCTTGCGGAATGACTGTCACCCCCCGTGCAGGCTTTGTGCAAGTTAGCTCAGGGTGAAATCCTGGGACCCCAAAACCTCAAATGTGTTGTGGACCACACGGTTCCAGGGAAAATGGAACAGGGACAATGATTTCTCTCCTATTGTGCCATTGTCTGTGACCCCAGTCTGGGTTCTGGTTTTAGTGGGACTTGCTAAAGCTGAATTGGGTTGGTGTGAACTTTTTTGGGTATGAAAAGAGGGAAATTATTGCAATGAGTTTGATTTTTTTTTTCATTTCACCATCTGATTATGAGTAACCCAGTAAATATTCTGCTGGGATTAAGTTTTCCATTCTTTCAAATTCTTTCTATAAATAAATATTGTTCTCACTTCAAAAACAGAGGCATCATTTCAAAAGAAAACTGAAGTATTTTGCTTTACAAACACCAATAATTTTATTTTATGGATTTTTTTTTCCTCAAGCAAGATATATTTCAAATACAAACAATTTGAGTTTGCAGAAAAGTGTGCTTTTTTGATGGACAATACATTCATTGGGAATGCTTGCCCAGCTCCAGATGGCAAATAACACCTCTGGGAGGTAGCAGGGATGATGTACCTTGAAATCCCCCTCAGCTGGCACGGGGGAGTGGGGCACTCAGGGCTGGGCTGCCCAGCCTGGTAACCAGCACTGAGGGCTGACATATGGCCAGGGGCCAGGGGGGCCAGATGTGGGCACACGTGATTTACTGCCTTGCCCGGGGAGATGGGCCCAGCCGGGCTGTGCCTCTGCAGCAGGGGCCACATTAAAATCTTTTGTCATGAGGACTCCGAGTCTGCTGCCAGGCACCAGCAGATCCCCATTTTTGCCTCTGACTCTGAGCTGCCTTTTCCCCCTCGCCGCTGAATTTTGGAGCCTTTCTACATGTGGGTAGGCTTTAGTCCCAAACAAGCCTTTATTTCTCTGGGTAAAAGGCCAAAATTAATACAGGTTTGTAATAATTTACGGTGGCCCAGGGAGGTCCATCATGCCAAAGGCAACATTCACCCAGTAAGCACCATCAAGTGAGACCTTGGTCCCACTGCTGGGAGTGGCTGTGGTCCTGCAGCTTTATGGGGTCGTGTGTTCACCCTGCTGCTCCATGAATGAAACTGGGGATCAGCAAAGGAGCTCATTCTGGGATTAGCAGTTAGACTTCTGGGTGCTCCTCCCTGTACTAGTTAGGAAGCTTTGATTTGTAAGTTTCTCAATGACTGTTCTTAGCACAAACACAAACTTTGTGTTTTATTGCCAGTTGAAACGGTAGTTGGCTCCTTTATTCTTCCTTTTTTTCCCCCTTTTTTTACTTTTCCTTTCTTCTTAGAAAAAAATGCAACAGTGTAAATTCTGCTTGCTTAGAAATCTTCCTGCGAGCAAAACCCTGAGGTGGACTATAGGGTTTTGATCAAGAATAGATTGCATATAAAAAGGCTGGTAATCCAAAGATCTGGGTGACAATGCTAACTCTCTTGTAGGATTTCCATGAGATATTAGGTAAAGGACTGAAGAACTGTCTACCTCTCTTTCCACAGCTAAGAAACCGTGATGGATAATGCTCAGCCCATCCACACAAGGGATCTGAGGCTGGGCTGTACAATGTTTACACAGCTCCTGGGAATCCTGGGTGTGGGCTGGTCCGTGGGTGCTCCTGTAGCACAGAGCTGGGCCAGAGCTGTCTCTGGGATGTTCACTCTGAGGGCTGCAGGGAGGAGGAGGAGATGGAGGCCAGGGCTTCTCAGGCAGCATGGGGCTGTGAAATTGCAATTTGAGGACTTGTTTCAATGGACTCGTGTTCAGCTTTGTCTGGAGGGGCTTCTGCCTCTTGTCCTGCCCAGCAGCAGCGGGTGCTGCCTTTCCCTGGAGGGAAATGCTTGGAGAGGTGACCCTGGCAAATTCTGTGCCTGGTCCTGCTGCGCAGGCACAGAGCTCATGTCCATAGTCTCACTTTCACATCAATGCTGGTCCTTGCAAACAGAGCTGGAGATGCAATAACAGCAAAACATGCTCCTTTAACCTCCTCAGCACCAGCGTGTGAAATAATACCCCAGACAGGTACCCTGAATGCTTTTATAATTTATTCATTCAACAATTTCTTTTGATGTAGTTAATGTTGTATTTCCCTGGCCAGGGCTGGCACGTGAAGCGTGACAAATCCTTATGGACAGATTGCTTTGCCTTCCAGAACACAAACTCGTGTTATCTGCCGAGTGGCCTAAATGAGCCCATTCCTCTGGGATGGGCTCCAGGCCAGGGGAGGCATGGGAGTGCTCAGGCTCACCTTGAGCCAGGGAGGGGGCAAAAGAGACCAGCTTCCAGGGAATTCTGATCTGTGTTATCCACTCTGGTCAGCACCTGATCTGTTTCTTCTCTTCTCCAGAATTTTAAATTTATGTAAATGCCAATAAATGGGAAAAAAAAGTATAGTCCATATCCTCAGTGCAAAAATGTGCACCAGCTTCTATCCATGAAAACCTTCCTTTTCTCCCATTTCTTTTCCTCACTAAGAGACTTCCTTGTACAAAACTGCACCTTTATCCTTGTTTTATCCTTATCCTTCTGTCATGTTTTATGCTGCCTTGGTCCTCCTGCAGCAGTGAGTGGTTTACTCCACTTGCATCTGAGGATTTCCATGGCCTAATCTTTAAAATGCCAAGATAGAGGGATCAAAGAAGATGAATGTATGTCAATGGTTTTCTTTTAAAGGGAGATTTTTATTTTTTTTTTAATTTCGACAGCCTGTCCATTGTAGTCCACTGAAGAAACCAGAGGTACTTTTAAACAGAGGGGTCCCTTAAGCTGTATTTTACCCCCAGAGCAAGAACTCCAAGGCTGAGTGTTAGTCTCAATCTGATTTCATGTGCAAAACAGCTGCTTGCATCTCTTGCCCTGCATCTGTCTCAGATGGGGCTGGTTTCAACCACTATGGTTAGTGCAGCCAGAAAGTTAATTTAGTGCATATTGGGAAATTCCTCAAACACCAGGAGACTTAACACCATTTTTTCCATCAAACCCTTGAAGTTTGTGTTGATATTTAGAGGTGTGAGGCTGCAGGGCTGGGGAGTGGAATGTTTCACTAATTTATTGGAGGGAGCTGATCTGGGGTGTTATCTCCACAGACCAAGCTGTTATTGTTTCACTTACAGGCTAAGTGCAATATAACTCACAGTCACAAAGTGTTCCCTGTAACGCAAGCCCTGTAACACTCTCCTGTGGCTGACACCTGAGGTAAAGAATGTGTCTGCCAGCCTCCTTGAATAGCTTGCCAGTGTATTCTAATTGGGTTTACACGAGGCCCAGGTTTATTTATAGATGTGGTGAGGGTGCTGCTTTGGGAATCGTGAGATGGGAGCCCTTGGGCTGGCTCTGCTCCTGCCTCTGCTGGGGTTTTGGGTGGCTGTTTGGTGGCAGATGTGTCTGTGGGTCCTTCCTGGGTCTCACAGCGTGAGCAGCTGAGCATGAGCCAGCGCAGTGCCCAGTGCAGGCAGTGGGAAACGCCAGGAACACAATCAGAGTTACAGAAACGCCAGCGCTCCTTCAAGGGAGAGGCCTGAGAAGGCTGCTCGTGAGAGAAGCACTCTCTTCAGCAAACAAGAGGAAACAAGGGTCAGGAAGCACAGGGCTGCTGCTTTGGAGTTCCCAGGGCTCTGTGCAGGGGAGGTTTCCAGGAGCTTGGCAGAAGGGAGAGGGGACCCATCTGGCTCTGTGTGTGAAAACAAGGCTTGTTTGGAGAGCCTGATAACAGCTCAGTGCAGCACTAGAGCAGGAGCTAGGTCATTTGGTCCCCGACCAGCTCTTCAGGGAGACAGAATTCAGGCTCAGGTCACTTGTGGCAGTGCCAGGGCTCCCCATGCCAGTCAGTTCCAGGCACTGGCTGGCTCTGTGTGAGGAAGGGCTGCAGAGAATGAGCAGCAGTCCAGGGACGGGTGGAGGGCACCAGGGCTGGTGGCACATTGGTGTCTCTGCTATGGCTAATCCCTAAACACCATGGTTATTACAGAGAGGAATGGCGTGGCAGGAGGTGGCCTGGAGGAGACAGCAGATGGGAAAGCAGCAGGAGAAGGAGCAGCTGTGCCCCACGAGGGGCTGCTGGACAGGGCAGGCTCTGCTACTGCAGCAGTGCAAGGTGCTCTGCAGTGGGTTCACAGGGATTGGGAAATGTTCCTGTGACAAACAGGCACATCAGGGGTGTGCTCGGGGCATGGCAGAGGGCAGGGATGGCCTGGGAGGTTGTGTACACCTTCCCACCCTGCTGCTGGCCCAGTCAGCAGCTGCACAGTGCCCCATTGTCACCCGGATATCAAACCCATCCAACCACCGTGGGCTCGGGGAAGCTCTGACCTCAGGGTTGTTAGCTAGGGTATCTTGTGCCAGCACCATGACTGCATGTACACACGTGTTGTTATCTTCTCCTTCCCTCTCCACTTCCCTCTCTTCAGGGCGGTTCTGCTTGTGTTTGGAGAAAACCCAAAACCAACCCTGACTTGTTTTCCCATTTTCCAGGCAGCATGGAGCAGGTTTAACACACCCAAAGATGGGTGGGCTTGGGTGTTTCAGGGGCACTTTTACTCCTGCCTGTACAGCACAATCTCAGCTCCCTTTGTCTTGGGACCCAAAAGCTGTTTTGGAGCTCAGTCTTACCAAAACCCTTCTCTGAGGATAGCTGATAGGCTGAGAGCAAGCAAGCTGTGGAGACACAAAACGGAGCCTCAGGATCCTGACTTGCATAGTTTATATGCAGGTTTTTTTAAAAACAGAAGAAAAAAGCTCAATCCCACTCACAGCTTTTTATGGGGATGGAGGAGGTTATTCAGTAACCCGCATGTTCACAAAGGCACTTTTGTTCCTAATAGGGCCTGAAATGTTACGACCTAATGTGTAACTTCCCCATGTACTCGTGTAGCAGCACCGGGGTCACTCTGTAGGGACACGGAATAGCTGCTTCTGAGGACACTGCAGAGCAGCACTGCCTTGGAACGGCGCTGTGCCAGCCTGGGCATGCCAACAGCAGCTGCCCCGAGCTGGGCAGGCACAGCCATGGCCCTCATCATCCTCCTCATCCTCCTCAACGGGGCTGGCTGCTCAAAAACCGGCTCTGAGCACGGGCTGGGGAGAGGAGCTCAGCACCGAAACAGCTGGGATGGCATGTGAAGCCACCTGGCCACGCCTGGGAGTTGTGATAAATGGGAGCTGGCTCTCCCTGCAGCCAGGGGTGGTGGCTTGCTCAGGAAAATGCAAGATCCTTACACTTCCAAGGTGCTTTAGATTTTTCAGCTGTTGGCTTTAAGGAAAGGTTAGGCATCCCCATTAGAGACAGGAGAAAAGAGCCCGGGATAACTAAAGCGGTCCATTGGAGAAGTGAGTGCAAAACTAATGCTTTATCTCCTTCCCCAGCCCATGCCTGAGCCCTCCTTATTACCTGAAGTTGTGACTGTCACTGAAACAGAGATATTGTTTGCTTTTCTAATCCCAGCAGGGGATTAGTTTGAATCACAGGGACCAGGAGCCTTCATAATATGAGACCTAGGCAGCGAAACTGCAGCTGATGCTGTTATTCAACTCAGTAACTGGGTCTTTGAGGAATTATTCTGCATTATTTGCTTCTCTTGTATCGCATGGCAGGAAGCGCCACAGGATAATTACTCACATTAGAAATGCTTCCTTTGGTCTGTTTTGAGCACTTCATGTGTCATCTTCCCGGGTCCCTGTGTCAGGGAAGGGTTCCAGGGGCTGCAGGGCTCTCCTGGGGTTTCCATGGAGGGGCTGCTGCTCTGTTGCTGGATTTTGCACTTGCTTGTATTTTACTCATAATGTCTCATAATAGACACAGCTTTTCACACCTTTATGGGGGAAAATTACTTTGTTATGGGGCAGGAGGGCACAAAACTGCAGAAAAATTAATTTTGGGGGCTTTGTTTTCTGTCTTTTCCTGGGCATACTTTCAGTGGCTTTTATCAGGATGCCTCATCCCTGGAAGTGTCCAAGGCCAGGCTGGATGGGTGTTGGAGTAGCCTGGCCTAGTGGAAGGTGTCGCTGCCCACAGCAGGAGGTGGAGCTGGATGAGTTTTAAATCCCTTCCTCTAACTCTTCTATGATTCTATAATTTTATTTTATCAAATCCAAGTTTAGAGGAAAAGCAAATTTTCTTAGGTAATTTGTACTGCCCAAGGGCCTGTCAAGGACCTCTGGGGCACCATCTGCAGTGTGTGGTCGCTTCTGTGGCCCTGGGTGTCTGGAGATGTGTCATCAAGTCCACAAAGCCTGCTCATCCCTAAGGCAAATTCCTGAATAGCTGCAAGCATCAACTTGCCCCCAAGTGCAAACTGCAGCCAGTGGGAGAGGTGAACATCCCCTCCTGGCAGCAGTTTCCAGTCCCACATCCATGGATTTGCTTCATACAGACACTCTGACCTTGTTTACTCTTCCTTTATCTGCCTGGCCTTTCTACAAATATTATTGCATTCGTTGGAATACACCAATTAAGTGGCCAGAGCCCTTAATGAAACCTTGACTTTTCTTTAACCTTCCTGAGGAATTGCTCATTAGTGGGAAATGTTGCTTCTGGTTTGTACACATGGGCAGAGAACTCTCCAAACCCTTCTCCAGGTGGGATGGTGCCAGCTCCCAGCAGTGGGAATCCCAGTTGTCCCATTCCTATGGATGCTGATAGCTTAGAAAAGGCAAAAATAGACCTTTGGTGCACTGCCAAAGATGTGCACCTGCGAGATCTATGAAAGAAACAGCTGAAATAAGTGCTTTGCAGAATGATGGCATCTCTGGTTTCAGGTCTTTAGCCAAAAATGGTTCCCACTGATGCACAGGGAGGGAGAAAACTATTCTGCTTCTCCCCGTTCTTCCTCCTTTGCACCTCAGTGAGAAAATGGGTCATTTTGTCCTGTGCCAAAAGCAAAATGATAAGAAAAGCTTTTTTTTTTTTTTTTATTCTGCCCTAATTTTGGACTCTTGAGTGCTTTGAAATGTTGGACTCCTAACAGAGAGCACAAGTTTCCTTTGCTCATTGTCTCCAGCTGCTCTGATTTCTCATGCAAGCAAAGGACTACTGCTCTCTACCCCCTCCCCAAACAAAGAATTCGACCCCTCATATTTCACCAGAGTCCAAGCACCTGTGTGAAGATCCTGAAAAACTTCTGACAGAGAGCTGTTCATAGTAGTAAATTTTTTAAATGAAGCTTCTTTTTAAAAAAAAAAATAATCCTTGAGAAAATATTTCTCATCTTCCAACTTGTTGTGATATCACTTGGAATCAACTAGTTTAGCAAAGCTATTAGAGACAGATCTTGGAATAATTAGAATCAGTGCAACTGAAGCACAATTTCTCAAGGCTGATGTTTTTCCCTTCCTTTCTCTCCTTATGTTCCACACAGCAATTGTTCCAGTGGGAAACAGGTGGAAAGGAAATTGAGGTTTCATTGCATTCATTTCTAATTATTGCTTTTTATCTCTAATAGGAGTGGAATGCTTAATCTTTGAAATACAATGTCAAAATATATTTGCTAGCGAGATCAAATTAAAAGAATCCCTCACCTTATTTCTTCCAGCATGGTAATTGCTCTGTTTTATTTATATGCCATGGACAGATTAACATTTAATCCCTCTTGTTGTATTCATATCCCAAATGACCATGCCCTGGCTAGGAGAGGAGGAAGTGGAGCAGGTGTGTTACAGTTCTGGGATGGGTGGTGCTCTCCTGTACCTGCCATGGTGACTGAGTGACACCAGGCCAGGTTACTGTGAGGAGGTGTCAGAGTCACAGAATGGATTTGGGTTTGGGTTGGGAGGGCCCCAAGGATCATCTCCTCCCACCCCTGCCACGGCAGGGACACGTCCCACTGTCCCAGGGACACCTCCCACTGTCCCAGGTGCTCCAGCCCCAGTGTCCAGCCTGGCCTTGGGCACTGCCAGGGATCCAGGGGCAGCCACAGCTGCTCTGGGCACCTGTGCCAGGGCCTGACCACCCTTATCCCATCTAACCCTACTCTCTGTCAGTGTGAAGCCATCCCCCCTGTCCTGGCACTCCTTATAAACAGTCTCTCTCCATCTTTCCCATGGGTTCCCTTCAGGTGCTGGAAGGCCACAATGAGCTCACCCCAAAGCCTTTTCTTCGGCAGGCTGAACAATCCCAATCCTCTCAGCCTTTCCTCCCAGCAGAGCTGCTCCAACCCTCTGCTCATCCTGGTGCCTTCTCTGGGCTCCCTCCAGCAGCTCCAGCTCCTCCCTGTGCTGGAGCCCATAGCTGGAGTGTCCTGAGATCAAGATATTCTCTTGTGCTGAGGGATGGAACCAAAACCAGTATGTGGTAACCTCTGAGCCAGTTTTATTTGTATTTATATCTGGCATCTTGGTTCAAATTTATGGTAATAAACCAAAGCCAAATCTAGATGTGGTCTTGAGCTGGGCCTTGGTTAGACCAAAGTTAGGGACAAGTGTCTGGATGGGCAACCTGGTCACCTCAGAAGATGTCCCTGCCAGGGGCAGGGCTTTGGAATGAGATGAGCTCCAAGGTCCCTTTGAACCCGAGCCATCCTCTGAGGGCACAGGGCTAAAATGTGGCTCTAGTGAAGGGTGGAGGTTGGAGAGGTTTGTCTGTAGGACAGACACAGTCCTGACCATGTGCCCTTCCCAAGAGCCCCGTGGCCAAGGCAGGGCACAGCTGTGGAAATCAAACTATTTATCCATGCAAGATGAGGTCTCTGTTGAGGGATAGTAGATCTCCTTTGACCTTTATTTTCTATCTGTAGAGGTGAAGAGCGCCTTTTCCAATTCTGCTTCCTGGAATTTTTTGGGTTTTTGTTTCTATGTCCCATGGAGGGGGATTGAGGCTGAATTTGGGAAGTCTCCTAGCTGTTTCTCTGAAATGGTTTCTTTTCTGTTTCCTGATCTAGCCCAAGAGGGAGCTTTCGGTCAGTGCACCCAAGCAGTGTCCATCCTTTGTTACTTCTGCCCTCCAAGGCCCCTCAGCAACCACTGCCAGAGAAAGTTGGCCCCCAAGGCTTGAATTACAGTGAAGCCATGGATAGAAAATACACCATGAAATTTTATGGCTCCTGCAAAGGGGCTGCCATCTGCTTTTTCTTCCCCCCCGCCTTTCTTTTTTTATAGCCATTCCACAGTCTATTAAACCATTACTGTCTGCTCCCCCACTTCCCGCCAAGATCTGTGTCCATTTCAAAATACAACACTTTCAAAGTAGCCCTTGGGAATTCCCCAGGTCATTCACACGGAACAGACCTTTACTGATCCTTTATTTAAATTGGAATCTATTTGCTCACATGCATAGGTATATATTGCTCTGAGCCCCTTGCCCCTCCACCTTCTCCTTCTTCACACAAACCAGAAAAAATCTTGCTATGATGAGCCTGAGCAAGAATTGTTGTATCTGGTTGTGCTTTACTGGTTCTGCATGGAGGTGTACTCTGAATTTCCAGCCTGAATGATGCTTGTTAGGCTTCTCCTGTGATGGGAGACAAAGGCTACAGGTACGGGGCTGCTTTGCAAAATTATCTGTAGTCCTACAAGCTGCAGGGCTATGAGTACTTTCTGCCTAAAGACGTATCTGTCTCCAAGCATCAAGCATGATCCCAGGAGCTCTGTCTCCTCTTGCTTTCCTGTGCTGCTCCTATTCCATCCCTTTCTTCACTGTTGTTTTATGAAGAGGGAACTGGATTCCACTTGTTTCTGAAAATCGCTTTTGCACGTGGTGAGCTTTGCTATTTCTTGTGATGGGAGGGTTTTCCTTTCCTATAAACAGTTGGGTAGGTTTCATGTCTCCTTCCCCTGAGTTTTTAATTCTGGAAGGTGGAACAAAACGTCTTCAGCTGTGGCAGGTGGGCCCGGGAGGGAGCACCCAGACTCTGCAGGGCCCTGGGGAGGTTGGACACTTGTGCAAGGCATTCCTGCCAGCTCCTCAAAATGACTCAGCTCTACACCAAACCACATTTCCACAGCAAATGTGCCGTCGCAACTTATGCATCTGTTGGAAGGGGATTGCAGGTGCTGGGGGTGTGATTTGCCTTTGGCTGCCAAATTGCTCCCTTGCGGTCCCTGTGTAAAAAGCACAGGTTTTCCTGAAGGTGATTTTCCACCCCATCCTTGTCTCCTTTCCTGGCTGGTCCTGCACAAGCAGCCCCAGGGACCTGGGCAGCCTGGAGCCCCAGGGCAGAGCTGCTGCTGAGGCACAGCCCAGCGATGCCCTGACTCCATGTAGAGCACATGGCTCAGATGTGTCCATGGTTTGTGCTCCACAGCCATTTGGAGATGCTGTGGGATGGTTTAGGGCCACCTGCAGCGTCCTGGCGAGGAGGAGAATCTCGGTGTTTCCCCAGCCACATGGATACGTTTTCTTTATCTCCAAGCTGTGCAAACAGGGATCTGGACAGGCAGCTTGGTGCAAACTCTGCTTCCCCTGTGGCTCCTGCTCTCCAGGACGATGCTGCTGCCCAGGCACAGCTGCCTGTGTGCAGCTCAGAGCCCTGCTGGCCCCGGGCAGCTGGGGACCACTAGAGGGAGATGGGAATGACTCCCGATATCTCCAATTCTCATCTTCTCTCTAATAATTAACAATTAACCTTTGCAGCTCCAGTCGCTCTCCAGGACCTTCTGTACCTGGAAGGAGGAGCTCAGCCAGGTCTGCCGGGTCCTTGTTTTGGGAAACATTTTTGGTTTTTTCCTTAATATAAATCACAGAGCCTCACTCTGCGCTTGAGTTCTGAACCCAAAACTTGGTTGGATGCTTCCATTTATGCCAAGTAGGAGTCATTCATGTTCTCTGAGAAGTTTTATGTGGGGCTAATTTGCTCTTCTTCAGTTTTTTTACCTGGGATAAAAAGTGTTTGGGGGCATCTGTAGCTGCAAGCAGAGTACAAGGGTGTGCCTGCATTTCCCCATCCCTGATTTAACTCAGAATACAGGGTTTGTTTTTAAAGCTAAGGTTAGTCCATGCTGCCAGAAGTTCACCAGCAATTTGAAAAAATGAAACTAGAACGTTAAAAACTTTCCATCCCAAAATGTGGATCTTTCTTAATAATACTTGGAAGCACACAAAAACATTGGATTGAAGTAAGTTCATATGACTAAAATGAAGAAAATAATTGTTTTCAGTGTGTTTCTCTCAAACATGGATTTTCATTTCTTCCCTCTTTTTCATCTTTATACTGTGACTAAAAAAAATTAAAGAGACAGGAAAAAAACTAAAAGCATCAGTGTGTGAGTGTGTGAGAGAGAAAGATCGTTGAAAACTGAGACACAGTTTCTTGGTTTGAAACAATGTGAGAATTTTCATTACTTGCATTTGGAAAAAAACGCAACCAAACCCTGAGCAAACTGAAACCTCATGTGCAAACTGTCAGATTCTTTCAGAAGCTATTTTTCACTTGAAAGCACTTGCCCATAGAAAGCATCTTGCCCAGCCTTATTATGGACACAAAAGCTGCACCTAATTGGTTCATATGTTGACAGGCATCTTATTAGGGAGAATAACAGTGCGTGTGCTCCCCCTCGCCACGCGGGATCACGGCTGGACCCCGTCATCCTCCAGCCTGGGGTTTGCTGCTGCAGGGGGAGGCAGCACTTTGGGGCCTTCATTTCTCCCTTTTCCATGCCAAATCAGCTCTGCAAATGTAACCTGGGTGCTGGCAACTGCACGTGTCTGCTGGCTGGTGTGTGGTGTCTGTGCCGTCAGGGTCCATTGTGCTCCAGCTGGGACATCAGTGTCCTCCTGGGACATCAGTGTCCAGCTGGGACATCAGTGTCCAGCTGGGACATCAGTGTCCTGTGGGACATCAGTGTCCTCCTGGGACATCAGTGTCCTCCTGGGACATCAGTGTCCTGTGGGACATCAGTGTCCTCCTGGGACATCAGTGTCCAGCTGGGACATCAGTGTCCTGCTGGACTCTGGAACTGTTCCATGGGGGAGCTTTGGGGCTGAACTGGCCCAGACTGGTGCCTGCTCTGTGAATCCATCCCGGAGCTGTGGTGCTGGACTGAGCAGAGCCCAGAGGCACCACACTCTGCCCTGGTTTCCCACCTCTTTATGTGGTCAGAGTTCACAGCTTGGATACTACAGTACTACAACACAACCCTAAATACAGACAACATGCAATTGTGTTGATTTGCTCTTCCTCAGCTTTTCCACCTGGAGTAAAAAGCGGTGGGTGCTTGTCTAGCCACAAGCAGAGTAGCAGGCTGTCTTCATTTCCCCATCCCGATTTAAGCCAAAATTCAGAGCTTATCTCTCAGGTAAAGTCTAGTCTGTGCTGCCAGTGGCAAACCAGCAATCTGAAATCTGAAATTAGGATGGTAAATACTTCCCAATGACATTGTTATGGTTCCCTGTTTGCTGAGCACTGGCATGTAGCTCACACACTAATTACACACTATGTGGGATTTTCAGAAGTGCCTGCACGAGGAAGGTAGCTGAGACCACAACAGCCTTGGTGTTTTCAAAAGCATCTTTGCCTCTCCAAATTCTTGTTCTCTGCTGGGGACTGGCAACCCCTACTTGGTGGCAACCTGATGGCCCAAAACAACCTCCAGCTCAGAGTAAATTGGAAGCTGTAGTGTAAGCCATGCAACAGGTTAAACTCATCTCCAAGTGGTGCAAAGAGAAGTTCAGAGACTCTTCATTAGCTATAGAGCTAAACAAAAACCACATGTTACAGTGTTCATTACCTCTCAGACACCATGGTGCGAATCTTGGGGGTCATGTGCAGTGCCAGGAGCTGGACTCAATGGTCCTTTTGGGGCCTTCCAACTCAGGATATTCTGGGATTCCAGGAATTGGGTTCTTCTAATTCAAATCTACTGCCTGATGTGAGATGAAGTCTTTGCATGGTTGGAGGGGTCGGTGCCTGGCACGGATGGTCAGTGAGGGGGAGTTGGTGACCAGCTGTGCCAGTGCTGCCCATGGGGACAGCCACAAACCCCACGGCTGGGACAGAGCCAGCTGCCAAACACGGGTGAGTTTCTGCACCTCAGTGAAGACTGACACTGCCCCAGGAGCCAAAACCCACCCAGGCACTTGTGAGCCTTCAGCCGCTTTGACTGTCTGCAGCAGACTCTTCTTGTGCAGAAATCATGTCTTTGCTGTAAAATGGGTATGTTTGCTGGCATATGCTTGACTGCACAATGAAGATGTGCTGCGCTACTTCTGTCTCTCTTCCTTTGAGCCCCTGGGCATGTCCACTGCCCTCCCTGAGCAGAGCACATTGAATAAACAATGGATTTCACCCTGGGCTCACAGGCCCTTGCCAGCCTTTCCCCAGGGCTGGACAACGGGCGGTGCTGGGAATACCACGTGGTGTTCCCAAGGCTGGGGCATCTTTCAAAATCAGTCAAATGTGGACTTGATATAGCAGCAGTGAAGCTCGCCAAGGATTTACTGCTGGATGGGTTTCAGCATGCCTTTCACAAAACTAGAACTTTGATTAAAAACCAAATTCCCATCAGGAAAAACGTGCCAGTGTCTTCCACTCAGGGTTTGCTGAAATGTTTCATTTCTCAAATGGAATGGAAAAATTTCAGCTCAAGAGTAATTCATGTTTACTGCCTGCAAGCCACCTCCTGACCTGGAATATGTCCCTGAGGACATGTCTGGGCTTTGCTGCTGTGAGAGCAGCTGGCCCACAGCCTGGGCAGGACACCTGGCTCCAAGAGGACACGGGCAGGAGGCATCCTTATCTGGGTGCAATTTGGGGCAGAACTGACCAAAACAGGCATTGAAACACAAATTCTAATTTTTGAGCAGACTTGGGTATTGGTAAAGCCACAAACACATTTACAGAATAGTCATAATTTCAACCTCCCAGGCAGTGAAACTGGGGTTTAAATGGAATTATTTGCTTACAGAGATAGGAGGGAGTGCCATGAGTTTACAGTGAGAAATCCTCAACACAAGGACCTCATGTCTGTAGTAGGATTTCTCATCTAATGCCAGCCTCAGCACTGAAACCAGAGGATGTTTTCCTTCGGGCTGCTAAGGGAAATGCTACCCTGGAAAATTTTTAATTTTAAGTGTTGAAATTCAGCTATTTCCTGTGCTATACATTTGTGTGACACATACATGACATAATTGAAACTTCTGGAAACTCTTAGAAAATTAACCCCCTGTCTCGACATCATATAAACTGGAAAGCCGTTTGGAAAGTTGAAATAGTGTGTGGGATGTGAAATTAATGCATGTGTGCAGAAAATCCTTGTTGGTGAAGGGGAAGGGTTTGGTTTTCCTCAGCCTGGCTATTTCTTGTGGTGGCCAAACTCTGCTTTAGGCCGAGGCTCTGTACATGGGGCTGAGATCTTGTGTGGAATTCAGCCATAAAACACTGGTGCAAACAACAATTCTCCTTTGCTCACTCCACTGATAAAACATTCTTGCCTGAGTACATGCCTAACCATGCTCTCCAATTAGCCTGCTAATTAGACCCCCAGTATCTGTTTAGCTTATTAATGGAGCTGAAAGACTTTTTAAAGCAACATTAGATATAGCTGGGGAGATTGCTGCGGGCGGTGCAGATCCTGCAGTGGGGGCCCTGTTTTTTCTGCTTTGCTGTGCTGAGTTGGGGGATGTTTGTTCAAACACTGCGGGGTGAAGGGGCTCCCCAAGCCCATGGTACTGATGCTGCTGGGAAGGGTTTTTGATGGGAGGAGTAGTTTCTAAAGGGATCACTCCCGGATTGAAAATAGGTGCATGTGGAAGAAGGAACTTTCCACTGTGTTTTTAGAGTGCCATTTTAAAATAGAATATTTCAAGTAACTCCAACAAAATGAAATATTCCTTCTTGGCTTAAGGTTGTCCAAAAGGAAATGTTTCATTTTGATTTGCCCAATGAAATATTAGTTTGGGGGGGAAAAAAAAAAAACAAACCATTGTTTCTCATGACATAGTTTTACTTTGTAATAATGCAATTTTCTATGAGAAAAAACCAATTCCAGTAGAAAATTCCCTGCTGACTCCTGGTGCAACCTGTCCTGGCTGCTGGAGAGGAATGGGGCTGACTTTGACAGCCTTCAAGGCTGACCCTTTCCCTTTGATCAGCGCTGATTCACTTCCCAGCAGTGGGTGCTCTGCTGCCCGGAACACTCCATTCTCATCGCTGCTCTTTGTTTGGGAAAGTTGCTATAAGCTTTTAGCATCCCAGTGGGCATGGAGAAAGGACCTTTATACAAATTCCCACTCGGCCTGAAACAAGCCTAGCTCTTCTTTTACACGGGCTCACCCCAAAGGAAAAGCAGCTTTTTGTGACCTGCTGCCCCAGAGCTACCTTTGTTTGCAGCACAGAGTGTCTTTATCAGCTCTGGCACGCTGGGCCACCTTGCTGGGGCAGCAGGAGGCACGGCCCGTGCTGAGCAAGCACAAGCTGCCTGTTCATCACCAGCACAGAAAGGACCTTGCAGCCTCAGAGACCCCCACAGCCAGGCAGGGCTGGGACGTGGCTGCCCCCTGGCACAGCTGGCTCGGGGCTGGCGCTTCCTGGGCTGCCCTGGGGTCAGAGAAAAACAGAATCACGGGATGATTTGGGTTGGAAGGGACTTTAGAGTCCATCTAACCCCAGCAGAGACACCTCTCACTGTCCCAGGGACAGCTCCCACAGTCCCAGGTGCTCCAGCCCCAGTGTCCAGCCTGGCCTTGGGCACTGCCAGGGATCCAGGGGCAGCCACAGCTGCTCTGGGCACCTGTGCTAGGGCTGCCCACCCTCACAGGGGAGAATTTTGCCCCCACATCTAATTTAAACCTACTCTCTGTCAGTTTGGAGCCATTCCTCCTTGTCCTGACACTCCAGTTCCCGGTGAGGAATCCACCTTCATCCTCTTTGTAATCCCTTCAGACACTGGAAAGGGCTGTGAGGTCTCCAGGTGGGTTTGGGTGGTGGACACCACGCTCACAAGCAGAAGAAGAAAGAGGTTGAACATCAGCAGAAATTGTTGGAAAGCTTGACATTTGCTCCTCCCTTGTCTTGTCCTTGTCTCTTGAACTCGATATGGATGAGAGCACCTCTGCCTCAAACCCTGTGGATGCAAAGTTAGCCACATCATCAGGTCTATTGTTCATTTGCACATAAATTATTATAATGTTTTAAATAAATGTACATATTTAGGCACAGACTGTAAATAGACATATTTAAGGTCTGTAGGGTGGATGGGATGGGGATAATGGAGGGAGGGACTTGGGCACAGCTCTGGGCCACCCTTGGCAAACAATCTGTGGCTTTTCAGTGGAGGGTTCCAAACTGTGTGGATGCCATCTGAAGTTTAGCAGCAGAGGAAAATGCAAAGTAGACTGGAAAGTTTCAATCCAACCTTGTTGGTTTATTACAGAAAAAAAAAAAAAAAAAAAAAAAAACCAACCCAAATCTTATCAACATGCTGCACATTTTCTTCCCAAACTTACATTTTTTTATCTACAGTGATGAGGTTTTGTTAAAACAGAAAGAATCCATTTTTGGTTTGAGGCAATGAAGAACTGGGATTTTTGGGGTTTTCTTTCTTTCTTTGCTTAAAACTGGAATATTCTAGGGCCCTGCTGCAAAGCAAGACCCAAATAGCACCAGATCTTGACAAGGTTTGGAGAGCTCCAATATCCCTGAGGGAGCATGAAATATTCCAGTGTTTAGATCTGAAGACAATTCCTGCCTTTCCTCCTCAGCCTTTACTTTTATTAGGTCAGTCTTTTTTGAGCTTATAATGAAGAAAAATTGAGCAGGTTTTGAGGTAGGGAGGGGCTGAAGATATTAACAGAAATATGGGTTTGGTGTGGCACTATGTGCTGGAGTCTACTGGCATATTGTGAGCTGTCTTAAGACCTAATAAGAAATAAATTGCTTTTGGGGCTCTGTGGAGGACTCACAGGCGGTCTGGCTGTTTGGGAGTTTGATGGGACTGTCCCAAGGGCAGCTTTCATCACCACAGAGAGGCTGCTACAGCAAACACTGGGCTTCTTGTCAGTCCAGAGTGCACCTCTCTTGCACAAAATGAGGAGTACAAATTGTCCTGGTCATGCATTGGAGGACACTGACCTGGGAGTGGCGTTTGCAGTACCCAGCATCTCCCCAAGGTCTCCCTGATAGGGACGTGGGGCTCCTTCTGTTTGTGACCCACAGGCTTCCTCCTCTCTGAGCCTTTATCAGGGTCCAGCAGTTCACCCTGAAGTCTTCTCTTTGCCTGCATTTTCTCCGTTCAGAAACTCATCCCTCTGACCCTGTTTTATCAGACATGATTTTTCCTCTGTTGTTTGGGTTGGGCAAGAACTGCACAACTCAGCTCCGCATCAGCATGACGGCCAAAACACTGATTTAGAGCCACATGTTTCCAAAACACCCTTTTTGTTTATCTCACTACTGTGTTTGCCTGTGTTGCTCTGCCGTGCACAACTGGAAGGGTTCCTGCCAAAATACCTCGAGCAACTTCTTTACAAAATGTTGCCTTTCAGAAGCTTTTCTTCAGTGATTTGCTGCCTACCCTTGCCAGATCTCAGGAAACGTTTAGGCTTTTACTCTAAGTAGCATGAATAACATCTTGTAATAATAATCATTAATAAATAGCATCTTTGCTATAAATTACATGATTTTAAATTGAAATCAGTTTTGGTAGAAGGTTATTAGCAGCAAATTGAAAGAGATCAAGTTGAGTTTGAAAGAATCTCTGCAGCTGTGTTTGGCAGTGTCTAATCAAACCTGCACTTTGTCCCAGCTCTGCCAGGGCAGCCTGTTGATGGACTTCAACCTGCAAAGAAAATCCCATGGGCATCACTGCAAGTTCCTATTTCTTAAACTTGAAAAATAGGAATTCAATTTGCAGAAAACCTGCCAACATTCCAACATTTTCTTCACTTGAAGGTGTGAAAGGTGTTGCTTTTGTCAGCCTTTGGGAGAGTCCAGGCAGTGAATTGCAGTTTCAGTTGATCTCATAGAATCCCAGAGTGATTTAGGTTGGAAGGGACCTTAAAAATCATCTCCTTCCATCCCCCTGCCATGGGCAGAGACACCTCCCACTGTCCCAAGCTGCTCCAAGCCCTGTCCAGCCTGGCCTTGGCACTGCCAGGGATCCAGGGGCAGCCACAGCTGCTCTGGGCACCCTGTGCCAGCGCTTGCCCACCCTCTGAGTAAATTTATATCTCTTTTCATTTAAAATCATGCTCCCTTGTTCTATCACCATATTCCTATATATAAAGTAATTTCTTTGACTTGCCCACGGCTGTGGTGTGATGTGTCACCTTCTCAGGATTGTGTCCCCAGGGCCCGGTGTGGAGCGGGAGGGAGCTGTGGCTGATTGCCCAGGCTGAGGCACTGCCCAGTGTTGGTGCTCACTGCTGCAGGTGCACAGGAGCCTCAGAAGGAGCCAGGGCTGCTGGGGAGAGCTGCCCTCTGTGAGCCGTGAGCACATCAGGCAGCCCTGGAGGTGCCACATAAACCAGCCATGGTTTATCTGGGATCTCCTGGCATCACTGGGCAGGGGCAGCTGCTCCGAGCTGCCATTCCCATGATGGACAGAGGGTTTGCAGCTCTTGGTGGCCATGATCCGATGGAGACCTGGTGGAAAAGTGCAGGGCTGCTGTGGTGAGGGCAGTTTGTTTACTGCCAAGCTGAACTCAGCCCTCAGCTGCTTGTTCCTCCTGCTGAACAGGATTGCAAAGCTCTCCCCAAACACTGTAACTGGGTCAGCCTGAGAAGAGGGCTTTGTTCAGCCCTCCAGATATCTATCTGTCTATTTTTGTTCCCTTGCTGTTTTTAGGTTTTCCAAAGCAGAATCCTTTATTTAAGCTCTCCCCTGAAACCGGGTGAAAACAAAGACCTGGAAGTTTTATAAACCTTTGTCTTTTGCCTAAACACCTTTCAGCCACAAGTATAAATAGATCACCTCAGTGGTTAAGCAGAGGTGTTTCTTTTCAGCATTGCCTTGAGCACAGACACTCCCCAGGTGCTGTGGGTGAGCAGCCTGTAGTCCCATACAAGGGGACTGGCATGAGAAACAATTTCTTGCAAGTCGCCATAGATGCAAATGTTCCCTTTGGACGGTTCTTGGGCTCTGAATTTGGGGATGGTTCCCCCATTCCAGCTCTTGTGCCTTCCCTGGAGCTCTGCCCAGCTGCTGCCTGGTGAGTGCAAAGGAAATAACTGGAGTGTAGGGACAGAACCTCAGTTCAAAACTTGGCTTTGAATACATCTCTAAATGTAACTTCTCCGCCTATTCCCAAACCCCAAGTGCCTCTGGCTGCATGTTCTACCAGTGAGAAAATCCTAAATCCCAGAGCAGGCGCTGACATAGGTGGAGGTCAGGGATGGGGATGAGCAAGGTTGTTATGAAGCATATTCTCAGAGTGTAATCGGGGCAGTGAGAGGGAGAATGAATCAATGTCACCTTGAGTAAGCATGGAGATCAGCCTGGCCACATTCCTGAGATAGCTGTGTGAGATCTGACACTGGTATTCATGGGAGACTTAAAACAGAGGCCAGAACTAAGGGTGTAACCTAACCTTGGGAGCAGTGGGAACATGGAGAAGATCAAGGTAATCTCAGGAGGTTGCAAAAGAGAAGGTCAGATGTGGTTCAGCAAGGGCAGAGGGGCTCAGGTTCAATTCCTCTGTGATATCCGTGGCTGTGGAAGGAGCTGCCACGCTCAGCCCTGGCAGCACAGCCTGAACTGCAGAGCAGTGTCCTGTTTTCCCCAGGGATCATCACTGGAAGATGAGCATGAGACAAGCAGGGCCTGCTGCAGTGACTCTGGGAAAAGGGAAGTCTCTCTGTGCTCTTTGCAGAGTGCCAAGCCCTTCCTTTGCAGCTGAACCTTCATGGAGCTGTTTTAGAGAGCATTTTGTGCTTTAGTAAAGGGGACAGGGAGCAAAGGCTGGTACCTTCCACGGCCTTTTGGGAGCTGTGTATTAGACAGCTTTGAGCTGGAGCTCTCATGGCTCTAAAAGGATCAGGACTCACCTCATCCCTAAGAGGTGTTTAGGGAAGCACCAGCTGAATGGCCATGGGGACTGACCACTCTGCAGTTTCCCAAATTTTTAATCTTTCTGCCAGGATGTGGGAGGGAGCTCCCTAAGCAGGGTCCTGGAGCTTCCCTGGAGCTCACAAGAGCTTTGGTCCTGCTTAAGACAGGAAGACTTGGGCAGGAACCTCCTTATGGGTCCCTCACACCACCTCCCATGAGGACAATCAGTTAAAGCTCCTGGTTGAGCTCCAGTTTACCTTTAGTTCTGCTAATACAGCACAATCCTCCCAGCCCTACTGAAGGCTTCCAGGCTCCTTCACTGCTTGTGGGGGCTGGGGGAAATTCATCCCATTTCTAATTGTCACGTTCGAGTCCTGTGCAGGCAGATTCATTCCATATGGCAAAAAGGGATCTGAGCTGCTCAGCTTGGCACAACCAGGCACTTGATGGGAAAATGATACATTTAATTGCATGGACATCACAGCACTGGGGTTGTTTGCCTAATCCTGGAGCTGGGAATTAAATACAGAAAATACTGAATATATCGTTGGCTGGGGATGATTGAGAGCATTCCAGCTTTCCTCATAGTGAGGATTTGGAGGGCATAATGTGAAGGAGATTCCCATTTTCAAGCTGCACAGGACACATCTGAGCTGTTTGTAAGTTTGCTGGGTTTGGCTTGTGGACATTTCAGCCAGCTGTAAATGTGGCCCCATGCTCTGAAATGAGTCAGATGAGAGGCTCTTCTGATTTTCAAGGAAGCACTTTTTGATGTGTTGAATTGGACTGTAAAACCCAATTGAGGGAGAGCTGCCCTGGACCCAGAGCTGGTCCCTTCTGCTTGTGGTCAACATAATGTCTTAAATTTTCCCTGAAAATCCAATGTGTAGATCAGCTCCTCTGCCTGCTGGAAAAAGACACATAAGAGCCAAAATCTCCCTGTTTTACAATCTTCTCCTCCTGTATATCTGCACTTTCTCTTCTCTCTTTTATTATTTGCTGGTGGTGACAATTCCTGGGGGCAGAGAATGGCAGGGCAGTCTCTCCATGGAGCATCCCAATCTACAGGTGGAAACCAAAGTCCCCATGGTAGGACAGGAATTTCTGTACCATGAAGCAGCACTTTGTGAGACCACGGAGAGGGGTTCAGGCATGGGAACAGAGGTGTCAAACCTGCTGTTCTCCCTCTGGCTGCCAGTACCCAGCACTGCTGCTCCTTTGCTGAGGGTTTCTCAGGCAGGTGTGAGCTGTGGGGCTCCTGTCCAGCCCCTCTGCAGGCTGACAGGCACTTGTGGTGAGGCCAGCATTCACCAGAACTGACACAGCATTTGTGTCTTGCTGGTCATCAGCCTGGCTGGGAACACAGCGCATCTGCTCTGATCAGGACACCTGGAAAAGGAGAAACACAGGAGTATCTCTCCCCTCCCTGCTAGAAAATCTCAGAAGCAATATCCAGGAAAACCTGAAAAAAATAATCTTGCTGAAACTGCTGCTTCTGCCAGGTAAAGATACAGAATGCCTGGAGAAGACAGAACGTGGTTATCAGTGACCCAGAGTAAATTTGCCTTGGTTTCTAATAGCCATTAGTTTGAGCTCTGGAGTGTGAGGTTTAGCTTCACTTCCAAACTGTTTATTCCACTGAATACTCCTGATAGCCATATCAGCATCCTACTTGGGCTGCCTTATTCTTGACACAATTAGCAGGCCCAGCTCTTGCCAGCAGAGATAAGGGAAATGGCTTGTTCTGACCTAGGGCTGGTCACTCTCAGGTCACTCAAAAGCATCCTCTCCATCAGGAGTGGATCAGGGTCTCCTGGAGGGATGGGAAGGGAGGCTGAACACACTTCTCAGCCTGTGCTGTTATCGCCATGAGTTGCACTCTTCATTATTCATTTCTAGCTGCAGATCTTGTAGCTCAGGAGGTGCTCTGCTGTGCTCTGCTGTGCCTCCATGAAATTTGGGCTGAATTTGTCTCAGGGAGCAGGGCAGTCATTGCTGGGAGGGATTTATCTCCTCAATTTGTGAGGGGTCAGGGCTGCTGACAATAATATCAGTGACCCACCCTCACTTCTGCTCCCAAGCACTTCATACTCATCCACCTGGATTCATTCTGCTCCAGATGCTTGGGGCTGTTTCCTGGGAATAGTGAATGACATGGTTCTCATTCCTTCCCTTCCAGTCCTTCCATTTGGTACCAGCTCTAGTTAATATTTCATTTTGCATTTTCATAGCTAGGCACTTATAGACATAAATTATTTAATGGCCACATTTCTTGTATTAAATGTATAGATCAAGGCAGCTGCTGGTGTTTTCTAAAGAGGATGTTCACTAATCGGGATATGCTGCTCTTCCAACTTTCAAATAAAAATCTCAAAAGTCCCTTTTTTGTTCAGCATTTTCAAAGCCTCACTTTCTTGTTCAGTGCTGGATGGTACCTTCAAAAGCACTCAGTGTTGTTCTCACCACAGTCCCTAAGAAAACAGGGCTGAGCCATTTCAGAACCCTCTCCTCTCCCCCACCAAATCCAGCACTGTAGCAACATTCCCAAGCTTTTATCTGCAGTTACATCAGGGGTAAGCAAGCAGGAAAGCCTGGGTTTTTAGCCTCATTTCTGCTCTTTGGAGAAATTCCATAGCCTCAGAGGTGTTGCTCTGGAGGCACAAAATGTGTGAGGGCAAGGTGGGACTTTTCCATCTAACTAAAGGTTTTTCTCCCCTGTCCCATCAGCTGGCTTGGGTCAGGTTTGGATGGCTGAGGAGGGAGAGGGTGGTGGGACAAGCCATGAAGGTGTGTGAGGGTCTGGTTTTCCTGTAGATGGAAGATAAGAGAATGGAGGAGATTAACCAGTGGGATGGGAATTCTCAGCGTGCCAACATCAAAAGGCAGCTGATCTGAATATTGCTCTCCAACATGAATTCCCCACTCACAGTTGGTGACTGTGTGATGCCTCTGTCTTCGGGGCTTGGTGACATTCAAGGCTCTGTATTGTCCAAGCAGCTGGGCCCTGCATCTCTCACAGTGGGAGCTGCCTGGGTGGGCACAGCACACAGTCTGGCCCAGCCCCTCAGCTCCAGCTGAGCTGGAAATGCCAAATTTAAACTGTTCTTCTTTGGAGAAGAGAGCTTTGCTTCCTCTTGATGACTGATTTACTCAGAACTTTGTGACTGAGAGAAAGGCAGCCTTGTGAACCCACTCCTCTTCAACTCAGCCTCCTCGTGCTGATGTTCCTTCTTGGTTCTCCATCCAGCCCCACTGGATTTTGGCTTTGGACCTGTGGAGACCAAGAATGTGCATCTTTTGAGGCAGTAATCCAGTCAGGTCTGGGTAGGGGAGACATCTCCAAAGCCTTCCTGGAATGCCAAGCTCACCATGAGCAGCCAGCCTCCCTTCATTAGTCCCAACATGATGGAGCAGGGCGGATTTGCTCATGGGTGGAGCTGGAAGAGAGTAATAAGCTGCTTTAATGAAGGCAGCACTCTGGTTTGCCATGTCTGGCAGGCTGTTTCATCCTCTGCATTTCTGGCAGTTGGCATCAGGGCAGGACGGAGGGCCTGGGCTTTGGGAGGGGTTGGGCATGCACCCGATCTGCTGCCTTCCCCTGGCACGGCATCAAGGCCGGAATTTTCATTACACTTGCTCTGCCTGCCAGAAAGAAGCACTTTGATTTAATTCTGGTGGCTTCTTGCTCAGTGCCAAGCTTGGAATGTGATGCTCTGATGTCTTCCAGCTTCTTAAAGCAACCACAATGTCCCACCAAGGAAATTTATATTTATGTAACAGAGGAACTGCATTGGAGTGTGGAATCACTTTATTAAGAGTGAGCCATATTAGAGGTGGATCCCATGGTTTGGAATATGAGACTGGCTCCTTTTGTAATCCTGTGCACCAGGCTCTGATATGATCAGAGATTCCTGATTGCCCAGTAACTATTCTTGGAAAGCTCATCTTGTTAAAAAGCAGCCGCTGTGTCGCTCTCCCTGGGAGAGGACGAGCGATGTTACAGGGCTGGTGGAATATTTTCTGGCATCAATGTCCTTTGAGAAGGGAGACTTGCTTTTGACAAGATGACATTTTTCAACAGAAAGCATTTACTTACCTCAAAATGTAGCTTTCGTGCCAGAAGAATACCTCAAAACTCAATTGTATTATTTTCTGAACAAAAATTCAAAAGCTTTAGGGTTTTGGCAACAGATTTCAAGGATTCAAATGAAGAAAAAAGTATTTGTTTTTGGAAAACCAAGAGGCCAAAATTTTTTTTTTCTTTTTAGTTCTATTTAAAAATTTAGGAAAAATGTGAACACATTTTCCATGTGATGGAAGGGATCCTCTTTCAAACCTGCTCTAGATCTTCAAACAAAGTAAGTGTTAGTGGGTACTTCACTACAGCCAAATTCTGTCACAAATCATGACATGAGAGGATGTGTGGGAATCAGTACAACCTGTAAGGTTTTTATTCCTTGTGGCTCTCTCTGAGGTTGTTTAAACTGATCCAAAGTGGGAAGAACAGATGAAATAAGAGGCAGAAACAAATCGTGAAAATGTCTGAGGCCATGAGAAATTTCAGTTTCGTTTGGACTCGCACATTTGGTTGGTACACTGTTATTTCCATTCATTTTGCATTGACTGTTACATGATCCCACAATATTAATGCATTAATATATTAATAGAATGTCAACATTTATATATAATACAATTAATGTTTTAATATAAAACTCAAAATGAAATGAATCAACATGACATTTGAAACAAAATCTTTTAAAATTTCATCTATTGAAATAAAATGGAAAGAATACAGTACCCTGCACCCTATGGTACAGATTCCCACTTCGGAATTTCAGCAGCTGTGAAATCCCATGCCCCAGGCAACCCTTTAGCCCCGCCATGTCTTTCCTTTCTTTTATTTTCTACCCAACTTGGACCATGACCTGAAGTTTGTATTAATTTGTTCTGGTTAATACAAAATTGCATGCAATCCAAACATGATGTTATTTTCAAATGCTACTTTCTGGGAAAAGCAAAACAGGAAAAGATAAAGACATTTATTTATTTTTCTTTCCACCAAGAAGCCAGTATGGGATCTGTTAAAATCTAGTCATGCTGGATTCCCATCCAGCTAGGAAAACAGGCAAGGAATTAAAGAACACTGTTTCACAGCAAAATAATAACATTCACTTATTGACATATTTATATACGTAAGTTTATGTGTATTTATGAAGAGTCCAACTCTCTTTTCATTTGCACTGGCTTTGTTTCACCCCAAGAGCCTGTGGAAGGAATCTAGAAGTACCATGGTGTACAGGAGAAACGCCTGGCACTTATTTATGCTGTCCATCCCATAATTTCAACCATTCTTCAGCTTCCCCTTCACTTATTTAGGGGTTTGGGAGCTGCAGCCCTGTTTGGGACATGTTCCAGTAGGTTTGGGGTTATTACATTTCCACATGACAGCAAAGAGCACCCACTGTCCCTACAGAGCTGGCAGCTAGGAGAGCCCTTGGGAGCCAGAGCATGGCCCTCACCATTGCTCTCACCCCTGCTCTCACCATTGCTCTCACCCCTGCTCTCACCCCTGCTCTCACCCCTGCTCTCACCATTGCTCTCACCCCTGCTCTCACCATTGCTCTCACCATTGCTCTCATCCCTGCTCTCACCCCTGCTCTCACCCCTGCTCTCACCATTGCTCTCACCATTGCTCTCCTCCCTGCTCTCATCCCTACTCTCATCCCTGCTCTCACCCCTGCTCTCACCATTGCTCTCACCCCTGCTCTCACCCCTGCTCTCACCCCTGCTCTCACCCCTGCTCTCACCATTGCTCTCACCCCTGCTCTCATCCCTGCTCTCACCATTGCTCTCCTCCCTGCTCTCACCCCTGCTCTCACCATTGCTCTCACCCCTGCTCTCATCCCTGCTCTCACCATTGCTCTCCTCCCTGCTCTCATCCCTGCTCTCACCATTGCTCTCCTCCCTGCTCTCATCCCTGCTCTCACCATTGCTCTCATCCCTGCTCTCACCCCTGCTCTCACCATTGCTCTCACCCCTGCTCTCACCATTGCTCTCACCCCTGCTCTCACCATTGCTCTCACCCCTGCTCTCACCCCTGCTTTCACCCCTCATCTCACCCCTGCTCTCACCCCTGCTTTCACCCCTCATCTCACCACTGCTCTCTTGGTCCCTGTTTGCTTTATTTCCACCAAACCCAGCTCAGCTGGGCCCACACCTCACTGCGCTCTGGCACAGATGGGCAGAGCCTTTCCCATGGAGTGTGAGGGGCAGCCACAGTGCTCCTGGGTGGGCATGGAGCTGTGCCCACCCTGCCAGGCAGCTCTGATGCCAGGCTGGCAATGCAGGGCTGCACCAGCCTCAGGGAGCCCCGGGATTTGGGAGCTGCACCCAACAGTGCCTGACACGCAGCAGGAAACTCTGTGTGTGTGTGTGTGCATGCGTGTGTGTGGGTGTGGGTGTGCGTGCGTGAGTGTGTGACTGTGAGTGTGAGTGTGTGTGTGAGTGTGTGAGTGTGTGTGAGCGTGTGTGTGTGTGTATGTGTGTGTGTGTGTGCAAGGATTCCTGCGAGCAGGAAACAATTTAATCCTCATTTCTTGATGGAGAGTTCACTGCCTTCAGCCAGGTTTCCTGCACAGGCCTTTTCTCTGTGTCTGGAAGCACCAGACCTTGGCTTGTGAGGCTCCTGAGCAAAAGAGCCACACAGCAGGAGCACCCAGAGCACCCAGAGCACCCCAGAATGGCTGGGGCTGGGTGGAATCTTACAGCCCATCTCATTCCAACCTGCTGCCATAGCAGGGACACCTTCCCCTGTTCCAGGTGCTCCCAGCCTGGCCTTGGGCACTGCCAGGGATCCAGGGGCAGCCACAGCTACTCTGGGCACCTGTGCCAGGGAAGGATTTCTCCCTAGTTCCCCATCTAATCCTACTCTCTGTCAGTGTGAACCCTTTCCCCCTTGCCCTGGCACTCCAGGCCCCTTTAAATTGTCTTTCTCAGTGTTTTTTTGGGGGCTTCTCCCAGCACTGAAATGCCTCAGTCAGGTCACCCCAAAGCTTCTCCTCTCCAGACTGAGCAATGCTGAAGCTCTCCCAGCAGAGCTGCCCCATCCCTCTCCCGATCCCGGAGCCTCCTCTGGGCTCCTGCACCATCCCCAGGTCTCTCCCGAGCCGCGCCCATCCCGGGGAGGAGCAGCAGGGCTGGGCAGGCCCGGGGCCGCGGCCCTCGCCGCCCGCCCGGGGCCGCGGCCCTCGCCGCCCGCCCGGGGCCGCGGCCCTCGCCGCCCGCCCGGGGCCGCGGCCCTCGCCGCCCGCCCGGGGCCGCGGCCCTCGCCGCCCGCCCGGGGCCGCGGCCCTCGCCGCCCGCCCGGGGCCGCGGCCCTCGCCGCCCGCCCGGGGCCGCGGCCCTCGCCGCCTGCGAGCTGGAGCAGCGGGGCTGAGCTGGGCAGGGCCGGGGCCGCGGCCCTCGCCGCCTGCGAGCTGGAGCAGCGGGGCTGAGCTGGGCAGGGCCGGGGCTGTGGCACTCGCCGCCTGCCCGGGGCTGTGGCACTCGCTGCCTGCGAGCTGGTGCAACAGGGCTGGGCAGGCCCGGGGCTGCGGCGCTCACTGCCTGCGAGCTGGAGGTGCGAACACAGGCATTTCCAGCGGGGAAATCCCAGATAACGCCGAGATAAAAGGGTTTGTCAGCAGCCCTTCTCTGCCCTGCACTGCGAGCAAATCCCCCTGGCACGGGCAGCTCTCACTGACCTGTCCTGTGTGTTTGTTACAGGAGCACAATTTATTTTAAATCAAAGGTAAATGAGTGAGTCCCCAAATTCCTACTGTTCCCCCCCGCCAAGTGATTATAATTACATTTGCATATATGATATACAGATATAAAGAGATTTAATAAAAATGTAGCTGCCAAGGGGAGACCCAGTGAGTATACGTTCATCAGAAAATCATTATTAAAGGCTTTCCAGGTTGGCAAACTTCAGTTCAAAATTAAGAGTGAGTTTTGTTTTTTTTTCATTACCCCTTTGAATATTTTCAGTTATTTCAAATGCAAGAGCCAAAAAAATAAATCAGTGCCATCTTGCAGAAATATGAGTTGATAGAATGGTTATTATTATTATTTATTGGATTGCAGAGAAGCATTTTGGGGGATTTCTTGATGGGGGAGTTAGAGGAGTATCAGCTCTGTAATGGGAGGTGCAGGGAAAGGCATTTACATTCATGACACTTCTTTGCTTTGGCCATATCAGATTTAATTTCTGTAGCAGAAATAAGGAAAAAAACCTGAATAGATCTTTGAAATTGCAGCTGTTAACACAGAATTTTGGTTCAAATAACTGGAGGAAGGATGTGAGGAGGAGAAGACAGGCACCTCGACATAATTGTAAAGAGAAAAAGTTTCTTGTGTGTGTTTCTTGCACCTTCATTTGGTTCAGCTATCTGTAAAACCTGTGACAGTATTTCATGTCCTCACAGCTGGGGACATTTAGGGCAGAGGAGGTGTGGTGGTATGGGAGACCTTTGGTGAGACTTAATCGAGACAAATCAAGTTTATGGTTCTACCTAAACCCTTGTCTGCCAAATCCTTCTCACCAGGGCTACACTCAGAGAGAGATGGGAAAGAATCCAGCAAAATGAGTGCAGGTCCCCATGAAGAGGGAGGCAAAGGGGTGAGGTTTGTACGGACTCTGACGTGGGTAAATCCATTTGTTAGAGCTCACTGTGCAGGGCTAAGGCCACAGTGGGGACAGGACAGGTGGACAGCTGCAGGGACAGACATTTGTGCCTACTTGAACGTGTTAATGACACAAACTGCACCCACAAACATGGGAGTGGAATTCAGCCATGGGAATGTTTAAACATAACAAATATTATTTCCCAGATGAGATAGGGATGGAGTCTGGAACGGGAGGTTGTTGATCCCCTTTGCAGAAGATAATGAAGGTCACAAGCACAGGAACAGCAGTATAAACAACAAATGTGTACATTTGGCTCCAAATGAGGTTGAGATAAAACTTTTTTCGTACAACAGACCTCACACAACAACCTGAAATGTCCGAGCAGCAAATATCTCTCCCCAGCAGTGGTAAATGTTGCAGCACCAGATATTATGGATATAAGAGGTCCAAGTAGCTCAGAAAATACCTCTCTGTAGGAAACATTTCAGTGGCACCTTTTATTAAGTGAGATCCAGGAGGAGTTGGACAGGAACAATAGATACTTGCCCTTCATTAAGAAGTTGTGTGAGCCAAAAGCCATGAAGCTCCTGATTCTCAGTGCTGGGGGCTCTGGAGGGGCTGCTTCACTCTGCTTCTCCCACTGCTTTCCAATTTTCCCATTCCTTTACAATCCTTCCAGGGCCCTGCCTGGCCAACCTGAGACTATCTTGCTTTACTGATCTTAACAGTTGATCTTTAATTAAGGCATGGCCTGTTTTGGTCATTAATTTAATGCATCAGGCAGGGAATTAAACCTCATAAAACTCCATCCTAGCTCTGATAGATCACACAGAACCTCAGGGGAACCCCAGGGAAAGGGGTGCTCCATGGGAACGCCCATGGGAACAAAATTCCGCTGGAGCCTGACCCACTGCCACGCTGTGGATTTTCCACATCCCTCCTCAGGGAAGGTTTTCCTAGAGCTGGAGACCAGCTAGTTCGGTCAATTTGTGATTATTGGAGGTTTGTTGGGCACTGGCCAAAAGCTGATTGAATAAGAACTGCCTCAGAGGGTTGTGGGGCAGACCCAAAGCTGAATGTAATTATCAGCTTAATTCTAAATTAATATTTTGTTAGGGAGTAGGATAGACTTTGCTTTCCCCCACCCTCCCTCACAGCACACACCACTGATCTGGGTTTGTTGAGCCTTGCAGGGTGCTCCAGGTTATACTGCCTGTGTCTGAGATTGTTAAAGCCTGTGAGGGTTGGGACCATTTAAAATCAGAGCAAAAAAAAGGGAGGAAAATAGCTGGGAATGGGTGAACGTCATATAAATAGCAGTAAAACTGTTAAATCTATTTGCATTTCACACCCAATAATTTTCAACTCCACCTCGAGAGCGCTGCTTGAAAGTCAGCACTTTTAATTGTCCAGTAAATTTCCTTTCAGGCAGCTGCTGCACAGACTGCCTCTGCCTGCAGTGAGGAAAAGCAGAGAACTGATTTATCTGAGCATGGAGACAAACACGGCCATGCGTGTGCCATGAGTTCCCCCTCTGTTTCACTTAACCCCGTGCCTGAGTTGTGGCTCTGCCATTTGTCCCCAGGCACCAGCAGCACCAGCCTGAGCCTCTGGGATGTCACCCCAGCCTGGAGCAGCCCCTGAAGGTGCCCAGCCCACCCTGCCCACCCACGGCCCAGAGCTCACTGTGCCCTGCTGCACCAGTGAATCACCCTCTGCCAGGCAGGGAATATCGGGGGTTTGAGCAAGCAGCTGTAAAGTCATGGCTTATAATTCAATTAGGGCTCAGGATAATCAGCTGAGTTGTGTCACATCTATTTAGTTTGACATTGGTTTCTTGGAGGTCCAAAAACATGGCCAAAGGGGAATTGAGCTCCTTATTTTGTCTGGGTGTTTGTTGGCTGGGATTTTGAGGTTTTTTTTTTTTGTTTTGTTTTCTTTTTTTTTGTTTTGGTTTTTTTTTTTTGAAGACTCTTTTTTATTTAAAAGAAAAAACTGAAATTCTGACCATACCTTTATATGGGATTATTTCAACAGTTGTGGAATTGTTCAATGTTCTTGGAAACGGGCTCAGAAAGGACCAGACTTGTTTGATTTGTCAAACAGTTTCAAAGAAAGCTTTCGCCCCTGGTGTTTCTATGTCCCATCTGGGAGCCTTTATCTGTATCTCTTCATGTTTAAAAAGTTCATTTCTGCCTCTTTCACTTCCCCTTCCTTTCCCATTGTCCTGCCCATCTCTGCCCTTGCTGCCTTTCCTCTGTCCCTGCTGGGGCAGACACTGCCCTGCCAAGCAGCCCAAGGACAGGGGTTTGCCCAACTTCTCCAGAGCCACTCAGTGATGAGCACTGACAACCGGATTGTCCAGCAGGGTAAGATCAGATCTGGTCAGTAAAGGGAACTGTGATCACACATGGAAAACAACTTTTCAGCTATTTCAGTGGTAGGGGTTCCATCTGAAATCCATGAATCTTGGGAAGCTTCCTATCTCCAGAATCTGGGGCTGTGTTTGGGCTTCTGTGTAATTTTCTCAAACTTTGAAGAAATCCAAACGAATGAACGGAGCAGTAACTTTATATCAGCTGTGGGATATGTTTCCTTGGTGCTAAGCCTTTACTCACCAAATTGGACGGGAAAGGAGGCAGGAGGGGCTGAGGACCCTGCTTGTGCCCCCATCCAGCTGCTCCACCCTCGTCTCCTCTCCTCTCACCCAGCTCCCAGCCCAACCACAGCTGCTGGGTTTATTCCAAGCTGTTGTACCTTTGGGTGAGTGTGGGTGAAGGGTAAACCAGGCACAGCAGATGTTTGTACACAGCTGTGAGATGGGGGAATGAGGGAGAGTCAAAGCCAGCATCAGTGGCCTCCAGCACCACTGAGAGTGAGAAGGTGAAGCAACAAAAACCAGTGGGACTGGGAGGCCAAAGGCTGGGGAGGAGATCCTGCAGACATCACAGTGAAGAGAAACTGGCTGGAAAAGGTGGGGAGAGGCCAAAGTGTCCCCGACCAGCTGAGAAAAACACGATTTAGGGATCCTTTCACTACCATGGATGTGCTCAAGGCATTTTGTTGCTTTTTCTTCATTCACTGCACGTGGGGCAAAAATATACATTAAAAAGAGGAAACCTTTATAGAGCATGATCATCCTGCTTCATCTCAGAGGCTGGTTGGGTGGGAAATCAGTTAAAAAGAAAAAAGGAGTAGAGAAAAAATATCTTGCATGGTCTCCTCTGGCACCTTTCCCTGCTGCTGAAGATAAGACCTTGCTCCCATGTGCACACACATACCTGCACACACCTGGGAGAGGCCAGGGGCTCTGAGCAGGTTTGGAGGCAGCTTGTTTGCAATCTGAGCATCTGACCCACCTCTGCCCTGCAGTCACAGCTGCAACAGCAAAATATGTGTGTGTGCACAGGGTGGTAATGCTGGCAAGCAATTCTTTTTTATATATCTGCTTAATAATTACTGCTTCCTTATTCCTCTTAAAAGGTCCTGTGTGATCACAAATAGATTCATTTACGAGTTATTGTTTAGAAAGGTACAGTAAAGTAACCACCAGCCTCATCTATTGATGCCTGTGCTTTATCATGCATTTAATGGTCTTATTTCTCCATAATGAATGAGTTGTCCAGTGGGAAATAAATTGAGATGCCAGTCTGGGGATCAGTGAGTGCACACACACGGCCTCTGTAATGGGATGCTCATGATCTGTAGTGAAGGTATTTTTCTGGAATGTCCCAGCTGCTCGTGGCAGGGGGTTGGAACTTTGAGGTCCCTCCCAGCCCAAACCATTCTGTAATTCTGTGATCAACAGACCAGAGAGAAATCCAGTGTGACTTTGGATGCTTCTGCCTTCTGTGGGGCAGGGACTTGTCCTTGGAGTAGGTTCATCTCATGGAACTAGTATGAGCTTTCCCGGGCTTCCTCTGGAGTCAATTAAGGCAGATGGACAAAAGGAGAGGGCAATTAATCTCCCCATATTACCCTAAATCCCTTCCACTGCCATGGGGGAGCTGCCAGCCCTCATCCAGTACTGTCCTTGCAGCTGGTGAGGAGCAGGGAAGTGTTGGCTGTGCATGTGATCTTAATACAGGGAGGGAAAGAACATGTTAAAAGTTAATTTGCCATAAAATATGTCCACGTCCTTTTTAGCTTTTACAAGGGGTTTTTAAGTGGGTAGGTTGAAGTGACTTGCAGCTATAGCAGGTCTGTCCTAGGGGTGATAGATTTCATTCACTGATGGGAAAACGATGTGAATCAGCCTTGTCTGGCAGCGCCATCTCCTCGTTCAGGGGAGAGTTCAGCAGGGCCACGGCTGATCAGGAGGCTGGGGCTGATTCCTCTCCCGGCTTTGTCACTCAGCTCGCAGGGCTGAGGGGAGATGTCAGGGGCTGTGGGAGGAAAGGAGCTGCCCCAGCATGGGCAAGTCGCCCTGCAGGGCTGAGGGAGCGCCCTTGGACAGCGCCTGGGGAAGGGAGGGCAGCACGAGGATGGATGGATGGATGGATGGATGGATGGATGGATGGATGGATGGATGGGCAGAGCTCTTCCTGCGGCTGCAGTGTTATTGATCTGCTCATTAACAATGGGATGAACCTTAAGTGAATTTCAGGTGTCAGTGCCAAGGCAGGTTATTTCTGTCATAAATGGCATGTCAGGCAATCTGAGAACTCAGCTGTTCAGAGGGATGGAGAGGAGAAGGGGACAAGGACATGCTGCTTCTCGGGAGCCTGTGCTTTGCAGGTGCAGGAGAGCTGCTTTCCTCTTGGGCCAGGGGCCAGGGGAAGTTCAGTGCTTCTCCAAACTGGAGAACTCTCAGTGAAACACCCTAAAAATTCACAAGTGGCCTCATTTTCCCACAAGTAACTGCAGCCTCTCCCAAGGCTGTGCATCAGCCTCTCCCTCCCTTGGACCCAGGCCCTGTCTCGTGCAGCCTTCCTCACTCTTTCCATTGTCAATATTTCTCATTTTTAGTGTCATTTTCCTTGGAGTGTCATTTCCGGGGAGTTCTTTTCAAATACTACAAAATTATGATGTTTTTATTTTTATCTGAAAAAATTTCAGGCTTCCTTCTCTCTTCAAAAAGAGCTGAACATTTCTTTTAAAAGCAGTACTTTTTGCCAGCATACTTCTCTGTGTAGTAGACTGCTCTGGTCTCACAGTCCTAGATTGCATTTCTGCAGCCAGGAGCCTGAAGGTTCCCTTAAAAAATGGTGACTTCTAAATGGAGATGAGATCTCTGCCTAGGAGGTCTTCAGGTCCTCCAGGTCCTCATGACTCTTTGGGTCACCAGGTAATGGTGAGTACCTCAGAGTATCCTGGAATAGAGTCAAACTTAGGGCTGTCCAGTGAAAGCCTTAAAGATCTGCCCTCCCTGTGCCTACAAAACACAAATTATCTTTCACTATGTTTCAAATTCCTGTTTTTCAGCTCTTTAATTTTAGGCTTTATTGGTGGAAGGGTGGAAGGTTTGAGAAGTGGACAATGCAATGTGTTATTGTGTCTAACTGCTGAGCTGCAAAATATTTTTGCTGATTTTGGGTGTCTTAAAACAAATTTGTGTAGTTCACAGCCAGTGCCCAGCTGGGAATGTGACCTCAGGCTGTGGGATCTTTTCTGCATCTCCCACTAAATTCTCACCAGCCTCCTCAGCATCCTGTTAGAACATTTATTGCCCTTCTCCTGGAAATGGAGCCCTGTTGGTCAGAAGATAAGGAGCTGGGGTGAGCAGCTGGGCAGTTCCAGCATCCCCGAGGATTTGGGCTCTCGGGATCCGCGGGGCAGCGCTGCTTGCTGGAGGCCACCGAAGCCTCTCATGGCATTTTCCTGCTCACTGAAAAACACGTGCAGGTCACTGGCATTCCAGATCTTATGTTTGATCTCTTTTCCCATTTCAATCCTTCCTAAAGGCCTTTGCTGTGAAGCGTTTTGTCCTTCTTAAGGTTCTTGGAAGACACGAGAGACTTCTAATATTTCCGATGCCTTAAAAACATGCACTGGACCCTGCAGATTATAGCCTTAAAATTTCCTTCCTGGAGCAAATTTCTTCTCTTTTAGCATTCAATGAATACTGAGGTTGCTTTTCTGGGGACTCAGGGAAATGCAGATATGTGCTCCAGATTAGATGCTGATACAATGCAAACACACTACAGAGGAAATCCTGGCAGGGTCAGGTTCCCTCCTCAGATCCTATCTTTGCAGTGGCTTACTCAGTGCAGTAACTCAATCTTATTTAAGAGTCCCCTTCAAACCAGGGTAATGCTGTTTCCCAAAGCATTAAAAAGCTGAAGCCAATTACATCTTTATTTCATTAAATATCCTGAACATTGCCCCATATATTTCAGGGAATGGCATGACCTGATTTACAAACATATCGCCACATGTGCAGTGTCCATGAAGGCAAATTTATAAACATTCCTTTCTTCTTTCCAGCTTTCTGCCCATTTCCAGCTGGGTTTGGTGGAAAGATCCTTGGTGGAATGAACCTTGGGGTTTCTTTCCTCCAGGAAAGCCAAGCAGTCCTGGATATTCCTCTCCTGGATAATGGGTCACTTTAATAATATATAATGGAGATAATGGAGAGCTTTGAGACCAGCAACCCAGGAGAGGCTGGAGAATGTCTGCCAGCGAGGGGGAAACATCCAGAAAGGAATCATTCCACAGCCAGATGTTGTCCTGTGGGATATGGACAGGGGAGGTGCAGCAATCCCCATGTTGCTGTTGGGCAGGAGTAATGTGGAGGTGTGGGAAGAGGGGAGAGCAGGGAGCTCCTCAAAATGAATCTGGGATTCTTGGGCCATCCTGGATAGTGAGAGGGATCTACACTGTGATTTTGGGACTGAAGGTTTTTGAAAAAAACAAAAAAAAAACCCCATCCAATATTACTAGAGTGAGAAAAGTCTGAGCTCATGCAAGTGTAGCAATTTTGCTGTTTTCCTCCAGCCTCCAGCTCCTGGAGTTTTGCCTTTAGGTGAAAGCGCTGATTTTCATGGTTGTACTGAATGTGTTTTTATCACAATGGTGGGGACAAAGAGGATGTTCAGGGTGGGCCAGCTGGTATCACAATCCATGCTAAAGCCTGTTGTCACCACAATCCATCCTGAGCCTGAAGCAAGTTAAACAAGCCAATAACTTATATACTTGCTCAAACTCCCTGCTTAGGAGTTTTTACAGCCTCTTTTACGGGCAGAGTCTGATCACTTTGTGCTCTCAGTCTTGGTCCTACTGCCCTAAACTCTGTGAGTTTCGGATTTGGTGCTGGTGGCCTGGTGGGACCCAGGCAGACACCTATCACAGCCCTTGCCTTGCCACAGGACAGGGTGCTGGTGAGGTGCATCTGTCTTCCTTCTCATGGCAAGGATCCAGGTGCAGGGAGCTGGGATTGCTCCAAAGCTTCCCTCTGTGTTGCAGTCATTAGCAGTAAAATCTACCCCCCACCAGAAACAAAACCAAATAAACATTATTCCCCTTCTCCCTTCCAAGCATTTTCTTACAAAAAAGTCATCCCCTTTAAAAAATAAATTAAAAAATCAAATCAGCTGCCTTCTCCAAACAAAGCTGAGTATGACAAAACCGTTCCATTTTTTAATCTCCAAGAAACACGCCCTTGCCCAGCCCACCAGCTCAGCCTCCCACCCATGACAGCCCTTTCCTCTCCCAAACAGGCAACAGATTTCAATTTAGCTTTGAGCGAGGGAAGCTCAATTGGGTTATTAAATTTCACACACTAATTGACACGCCTGCCGTAAAATATAACTTGCACAAACACAATTTATACTAATGACACAGGGAGGGGAAGCTCTCTGCTTCCAGTGCCCCTCTCCCCTGCTCCCATGGGAATCTGCCTTAATTGCCCCTCCAGCACAGGGAGGTGAGCAGGGCTGGGAGGTTAAAGAGAAATAAATACTGAAATGCTGATGGGATGTTTCCTGTTTCAGCAGTGCAGGTTTCAGAGCTCACTCCCCTTCCCAAGGCCTCCCCCAGGCTTTGACTTCTTCATCTGTGATGGCAGCAGAACAACCTCAGCCCAAAGCCCTGAAATGAATTGGCCAAGGATGTGTCACAGGAGGCTGCTGCAGGCTGCTGGGACCTTCATTCCCCGGGACAGCCAGGCTGACAGCTCCTGCCATCCACACCCTGTGGCTGCTCATCCTGCAGCTCCGGCTGCTGCCAGGGAAAACCCTGCAGCAAGCAATTCCCACCCGGGGCTCTTTGCTGCTCCACTGCAGAGCTTTGGACACACAGCTCACAGCAGGGTTTTGGCCACTCTCCCTCCTGGTCAGCAGCCTGGACAGAGGCAAACTGACAAAGTACTGGTGTGCTCTGTTCAGGTGGGTGACGACCCCAAAGGATGGGGCAGATGCTGACCAAACTCCCAGGAACGTCTCAGCTGCTTCCTCAAAAATTATTTTCCCAAAAAAGTTAAAGCACAGCCACTTTTCTTCTGGAAGATGTTTCTAAATAGTTGATGACAAAATCTTAGCAGTGCCTGGCAGTTTAGCCAATTCTGCTAGTTAATTGTTACTTTCCCCAGCAATTTAAAATAGGTCCTCTTTGTTAAGAAATAGAGAAATCATTTTTCAATTTTATTTTTTCCAAACATGCACATGTTCTTGCATTTAAAATTCCACTCCCCAAGCCTAGGGTTCTGCTGGACAACAAGGAATGGAGTTGGAATCCTTAGGAAGGGGATATCACCATAGTAAGGGCATTTGCCAGCAAGGCATGGGGCTGCACAGCTGGTGCTGGAGAGCTCTTGGAGATGCATCTTTTTAAGTCACAGAATCCTCCTGAAGCAAAAATCAAGTGACTTGCAGAGCCATGGTCTAATTTTAGCTGTGTCTGAGTCACAATGCAAGAATTTAAAATTGGTTACAGAGGCAGTGACTAGGGAAAAAAATTGAGTCAGTTTAGCATCTTTCTCCTGCAGGTTTTATTCATGGGAAGACTTTTCTCAGTAGCATGGAGCCATGGAATCCCAGAGAGGTTTGGGCTGGAAGGGACCTCAGAGCCCCTCCAGTGCCCATCCAGGTGTGCCATGGCAGGGACACCTCCCACTGTCCCAGGCTGCTCCAGCCCCAGTGTCCAGCCTGGCCTTGGGCACTGCCAGGGATCCAGGGGCAGCCACAGCTGCTCTGGGCACCTGTACCAGGGAAAAATTCCTTCTACATACCTAACCTAAATTTCCCCTCTCAGAGTGAGCCCTTTTCTCCTTTTCCTGTCACTAATCCCTGTCCAACCTCCTGGTGGGTCCCTTCAAATCCTGGAAGGTGCTCTGAGGTCTCCACACAGCTAATATCTACCAGGGAAGGTACAGGCATAGCTCTAAACCCTTCATGCCTCCTGGTGTTCAAAGAAAAGGACCAGGAGTTTATGGGGCATAACAAACCCAAAACTCTGGTGGCCATGGAGCGCCCAGCCTGGGTATGGCCCCATTTTCGAGGGAATGAAGAATTCTTCTAGACTTCACCCCCTTTGCCCACCCTGGGAGAAGGGAAGGCTCAGCCTCTGCTGCCTCGACCCCTCATTAATGCAGAGCATGGATTTCATTACACTGATTGTCCAATTCTGTTATTAACAAGACATAAATCTCTGCACTGGTCACTCTCAGCCTTCGGGTCACAACCCCTGGGAGAGGTCAGCAGTGCTGCCCAGCCCAGGTCATGGCCCGCAACCCATTGCCTGTCCCATTAGCTGGGGCTGCACTGTGGGCTGGGGGCAAGTACTGGGGCTGGCTGCCCCCTTTACTCCCATTTCCAGCTTTCCCCTGGGCATTACTCTGCTGGAGCCTTTTAGATTTTCCCAGTCGTGACTGGGATCTGGGAGTCTGCCACTGCAGACCTGAGCAGAGTATGAGGGATGACTGCACAGAAATCAGTCTGTCCACCTTCACCAAAACCATGCCTCCCACCCTCATGGTCGTGTCCCAGAAAAAATGGGAATTCATATAAACACAGAGACACCTGCCACCAGCCTCTTTCTTCCTCCTGCTTTTCCTACCATCTTCCTTCCTCCCTGTTGCTAAAAAGCAACTTTCATCTGCTCTGAACCCAGCCTTGGAGCAAGTTATTTGAGGTTCCCTACAGATTTTGTCATCAGAGCAATCAGCAAGCAGCTACTGAACTTCATGCACTGCTCATATCCCCCCTCCAGCCAGAGGCTGAAGGTCCCAGCTCCCTGCACAGCCCATGTCACCTGCAGCCCCCATCCCCTCATGCCCTGCTCGTTCCCTGCATCGGTGTGTGCTTCCCAACCCATGCCCAGGTGGGTGATGCACTGCAGACCTTGACAGGGGAAACATTCAGGGCTGGAAGAGATGTCTGTGCTGCTGGAAGAGATGTCTGTGCCACTGCATTGGCTGGGCATGTCTCTCAGCAGGTAGAGCCAGGTGTGCTGTGCCACTGGCCGTGCCCTCAGTTGTCCCAGAGTGCAGGCAGGACAGGGACAGGGACAGGGACAGGGACAGGGACAGGGACAGGGACAGGGACAGGGACAGGGAGAGGAACTGGGACAGGGGGAGGGATGGGACAGGGAGAGGGACAGGAGCAGGAGCAGGGGCAGGGACAAGGACAGGGACAGGGACAGCGACAGGGGCTGGAGCAGGGACAGGAGCAGGAGCAGGGGCAGGGACAGGGACAGGGACAGGGATGAGGACAGGGACAGGGACAGGGACAGGAACAGGGACAGGGGCTGGAGCAGAGACAGGGACAGGGACAGAGCTGTGGGGTTGTGGGTCACTGTGGGATCAGTCCCCCTCAGCACGGCTGCTTCCACTCGGCACAAAGTCCCACCCTGCAACAATTCTCCTTTGACTTGGCACGTTTTTTGTCACCCAGTGGGGGAGGAAGGGCCGGGGGACCAGGTGGCATCCATCCAAAATGGGCAAGCATTTCATTTTGGTCTTTATGGGCACTTTGTCAGGCAGAACTGCAGGCGGTAACTCCACAAACAGTAATTAAGCACAAGCTGTGGGCAGTGTTAAAGTGCTTGCCCCCTAACTTGCTGGTACGCAGGAAATCTGAGATGCTGCTAATAGGTTTTCAGCAGCTGAGAGTCCATTTCTGGCCCGAACCTATTTGATACGGCATTCAGATAACACTGTTGATGATTCTCCTGAGCATTCACTGGACCCTTCCTGTGCGAGTCTTGACTGCAAGTGCAAACAAACAGAGGTGGCAGGGAGCTGGGCAAAGCCACAGCCCAGCCCTCAGCGGGAGCTGTGTTAACCACAAATGCAGCTATGCAGCAGCAGCATTAATTCCCTAAAATGCAAGGCAAGCTGACAGCCCTAATTAAGATGGGGACTGACAGTCTGGGGATCCCTGGACTGCCCAGTCCGTTTTCTCAGGGCTTGTGAAATGTGGAGAGACCATCCCTCCTGCCCTCCAGACGGCCAGATGGGAGAGGACAGGGCTCCCTGGGATCAATAGCTCACCCCAGCCATGCCCTGCAGCTGCTCCAGTGAGGCAGAGGAAGGAGAGGCAGGCCTTGGTGGCCACAGCAATAACAGCCTCCCTCCCTGCTCCATCCACAGGGAACTTTCCTCCTTCCTACCCAGGGGCGAACCTTTGCCTCCAAAGCAAGAGCATCCAGCACCAAAGGGGCTGTTGAATGATCCCTCTCCAGCTCTGGCTGCTCCAGTTACTCCTCTGAAGGACCATATGATTTGTTCCACGGTGGTTTGGTCGTGCCTTGCAGCAGGGAGCACCACAGGGAAATTATTTCCTGGGGAAATGTTTGACTAACAGTTCACTCTCCAAGTCCGGACTCCTGATCCTCTCAGTGCTGGGATGAGCTCTGGAGGGTCACCCCAGGGTGTGGAACACCTTGGCCAGCTGCCTCCCTGTCCGCAGGCAGAGTCTGCTGGTGCCAAAGGTGGATCTGAGCTGGTGCCCTGCCCTTGCCCAAGCCTCTTGTGCCTCACCCTCCTGCCTGATTCTGCCGCGCTAACACTGCCCAGAGCATCCTGCCAGGAGCTCACAGCTGGCTCCTCTGGGCACAGGACAATCCCCACAGGGGCATGCTTGGTGTTTCTTCTGACACTCAGATATGTTGTCTGTGCTGGTCCCGTCTGATGCCTTCCTTTCAAATCCTATTGTTAAGGTGGTATTTTAGGGGATTACCCTGAGGAGCTGACAGACAGACAGGTCTGTCAGTCTGTCTGCTTAGCACTCTATCTTTTCTGCAAACACCCTTGCTCCCTAGCATGTGAGCCAAGGATTAAATGCACAGAAAGAAACAATTCACTGTGACTTGGCCCGCAAAGTCTTTTGAAAGTGAAGCTCTGGCTGTTAAATGTTAACACCATATAATGCCTGTCTTTATGGTATCTTTGCAATAAAGTGATGACATGGCTCCATTATGAGCCACTCACACAGGAGCTCCCAAGCCTACAGTGTTGAGATGGCATTTAATCTCCTGAGGTTCTCACACGGGCTTTGTGCTGAGCGTTCCTCTGGGCTCACCGACACCAGGGCAGAGACATTTTACAGAGAAAAGATGAACTCTGCAGCCCCCCTCAGCTGGACAGGGCCTGGGAAACCCCACCTTCCCCTGGGCAGCACCACCCGCCCTCCTCCCAGCCCCAAGGACACTGCAAAGTTGCTTATCAGCCTGTAAATCAGCCTGGCAATAAAGCCTGGCATCCAGAGCAATGGCTTTTGTACTAATGTACTTCTCTGCAATTGCTGTGCAAATCCAACATATTAACGACACAAATTCATTACAATAAATGAAGACACCGCTGGCCGGGGGCCAGAGGTTACTGAAGACCAAAAAAGAAAAAGAAAAAAAAAGTTGGTTTTGCTCCTGGCAGTTGGCAAGTTGGTGTTGTGAAATTGGATGTGTTGGATATGGAGTGCTTTTGGTGATGGGAAGAAGTGACTGTTACATATAATAATAATAATAATAATAATAATAACAATAACAATAACAATAACAATAACAATAACAATAACAATAACAATAATAATAGTAGTGTCAGGGATTTGGGGAGTGCAAAGGGAGGCTGCTTCCCATGTGATCAGTGAGAGGAGGTGATTTCCTGAGGAAATTAAAGAGGCAAATGTCTTCATTACTGGAGTGATGGATTATGTGAGCCAGCTCACAATTTTCAGGTAAGAAAAGGTGTTCACTAATGTGAAGGACTCATTGCAGCCTGGAGAGGGGGACTTTGCCAATTAATTGATTTATCTATTGCTCCCCTCATTTTTCTGCTTTTACATCAATCTCTCTCCATCACAGATCCAGCTATAACCCCATGTGCTGCCTTTTCTATTGGTGGTCTATCGATCTATGTATTGACAGTGGATACAGAAATCATTGGAAATCTCAGATCCTTTATTGTGAGAGATTTGAAAATCTTTATGTTTAGTTTAGCAGAGGAGATGTGGTGCAGTACGTACCACATCAAAGACAAGAGGGCTGTTTAATTTAGTAACAAGAGCAAATGCCTTCTTAATTAAAATTAGAGCTATTCAAAAGAGAAATAAGGATAAATGTTTAAGGATGAGGAAAATTAGCTATTGGAACAAGTGATCAAGTGAACTGATGTATTCTGTTGTGTGCAAACAAAATCTTCATAATTCTGGAAGTGAAATTATAATCAGCTACATATTACTAGGCTAAAATTTGAAATAATATTATATTTATGACCCTTGTTCTACCAGAGTCTTACCAGCTGATAAACTCTTTGGATGTGAGCTCTGCAGTCACGAGCATGGACTGGTGATCCAGGCTGAGAATCCTTCTATCATCAGCATGAGTCCCAGTCACTTATTGGAAACTGAGCAACAGTGCAGGAGAGACTGGTCTGGAAATTACTGTCTGCAGGTAAAACCTGCCCTGCAGAACCTGCTCTGACATCAGCCAAGGGCACTGCAGGATGATGGAAGCACAAAAAGGAATTTGTTAGTAAAGACTGCAGGCCGCCCTGCCAAACTCCATGGCTGTTTTTGCTAGGAAACACCTTTTTTTACCATCCCCTGATCGCAGATTATTTTTTTTTTCCTCCCAGGGTACACAAGTAACACGTTCCAACCAGGGCAGATGTTGTTGAGCTGTTTCCTGACCCAGCTCTGCTGGGGCTCCTCCAGCAGCTCCCAAGCCCCCATTCATTGCAGCAGACAGAAAGTTTCTGTTCAGAGCAGCGAGGCACTGGAAGGCTTTCCCCACATGAAATGCCAGCGTGCATTGGTGCTCCAGAGGAGCTCCAAGGTTTGCTACAAACACAGAGGCAAATTCAGCTCCAACGCCGCTGATGAAAGCTCCCCGATAGAGACTCGTTCAGCTGCAGAGCGTGTGCTCCAGGAGTGCTGCACAGCTTTCCAAAGGCTGGAGAGCCCGGCCAGAGCTGCCAGGGCAGCTGCTGTGCCAAGTGGAGCAGCGCAATGATATCAGTAACAGGAATTGTACCCCAGGGAAGCAAACACTCAGCCCATACAACTGCAAATCTGCTCCAGCCCCGCGCCACCGTGCCCCTCTGCCTGTGCCTCCAAAAGGGGCTTGGCTGCAGCTGAATGTACAAGTGGAGGCTTTCTTAGGCTCCTGTGTTTGAGTTTACCCTTCCCTCCTCCCCTGCCCCTCAGTTATTTACAGGAGGGTTTCCTGGTCGTGGTGTGAATGTCTCATTCTGCTGCAGGCAGCGAGGAGCCGCCACGCTGGAGCTGAGCGTCTGCCCATGCTGGGTGTTTGGGAACTAAAGTGCTTGTGCTCATGGGGATGTGAGCCCTGGGATGTGAGCCCTGGGATGCTGTTCCTGGGATGCTGTTCCTGGGATGTGAGCTCTGGGATGTGAGCCCTGGGATGTGACCCCTGAGACGTGAGCCCTGGGATGTGAGCTCTGGGATGTGAGCTCTGGGATGTGAGCTCTGGGATGTGAGCTCTGGGATGCTGTTCCTGGGATGCTGTTCCTGGGATGTGAGCTCTGGGATGCTGTTCCTGGGATGCTGTTCCTGGGATGCTGTTCCTGGGATGTGAGCCCTGGGATGTGAGCTCTGGGATGCTGTTCCTGGGATGTGAGCTCTGGGATGTGAGCTCTGGGATGCTGTTCCTGGGATGTGAGCTCTGGGATGTGAGCCCTGGGATGCTGTTCCTGGGGTGTGAGCCCTGGGATGTGAGCCCTGGGATGTGAGCCCTGGGATGCTGTTCCTGGGGTGTGAGCCCTGGGATGTGAGCCCTGGGATATGAGCTCTGGGATGCTGTTCCTGGGATGTGAGCTCTGGGATGTGAGCCCTGGGATGCTGTTCCTGGGGTGTGAGCCCTGGGATGTGAGCCCTGGGATATGAGCTCTGGGATGCTGTTCCTGGGATGTGAGCTCTGGGATGTGAGCTCTGGAATGCTGTTCCTGGGATGTGAGCTCTGGGATGTGAGCTCTGGAATGCTGTTCCTGGGATGTGAGCCCTGAGATGCTGTTCCTGGGATGTGAGCTCTGGGATGTGAGCTCTGGGATGCTGTTCCTGGGATGCTGTTCCTGGGATGCTGTTCCTGGGCAGGGGACAGGGCTGGGAGCCTCCTCTGCTTTTCTGAGGCTGCTCTGACCTGGGATCAGGCTCGTGCCAAGTGCTGGGTTAATTAATGAGGGAACAGCCTTTGCTGTGCCCACCACTCTGGGGCCCCTCAGCAAACATCACACAGATCTGGGAGGATGCTGAGGTGCCAGCCTGCAGCCAGACCTACAAGGTGGGCTCAGGCCAAGGTTTCTTGCAGGAGTGAGGTCTGTGCTGGCATTTCAGCTACATCGTGAGGATCTCAGCAAGCAGCAGGTGACTCAGCTTTGTTTGCAGCTCAGGAGGTGTTTTGGCTCCATCTACAACCCAATTTACAGGTATTTTTGAGTAGTTTCTGCTGTGAGGTGCCCAGCATCACTTGCACTGTTAGGGTGGTGCCCTCCTAGACCAGCAGCACTCCAACAGCCTGTGTGTGTGCCACAGCTCAGGCTCTGGCTCCCAAATGCCGGGACAAAGAGAGCCCAGCCTGGCTGCTGGCAGCACCCTCCCCAAACAGACCCCAAACACACCCACGGAGCACAGGCAGCCATCCCAAAGGAAGAGCTGCCCTGGCACTGTGGGATTAGGGTGGAGCAATCGTTTTAGGCACCATGTCATTATCTACAATTTCCAGGCCATCACAAATAGCACTTGGGGTCAGTTGTCCCCTATTATTGCGGAGGGGGATGGAGGGGGCTCAGCAGAGCTCAGAGAAGGGCTGACTCTATTAGCACACAAATTGCAGGCTTTCACAAGCTGCCTTCTGAAGGGCTCCTAAATACACTCAACTCTAACTAGGAAGTTAAGAATGTTAATCTAATTGTCACCCAGACATGTTTGTATTGTGTGAGTTTGTCTGCTCCTTCAGTCCCTTATTAGCCTAAAACATGAGCACAAGAGTCAGTTTTGACATTGTGTGTTGAGATGAGTGCTGCTATTTCATTTCTGTCCTGTCCCCTACCTCTCCCTCCAAGCCTGACTGATGAGGCCTTTAATGCCATGCCTGATGCACTGGGATATAAATGTCACTAAAATAAAAAACAGATAAAGATTCTAGTTATAGGAAAATTACATAAATATCAGTACCTGTTAAGATAATTTGTTCCATTAGGTAATTTGCCTCATTCATGGCCCATTATTTTAAGAACAGTGCTTGTTCTTAAAGAAAGGGCAAAGTATCCTTTATCTGTGCTACTAAGGTGATGTATTATAAAAATACCTGGGATGAAGCAATGGAGTGAGAACTCAGTGATTTGGGTGTGCAGGGATCAAGTCCGATGCTGAAAGTTCATCTTTTTTCCCCACAAGGAACTGGGTAGTTTCAGAGCTGAAATTTGTATTTTTTGTAGTGTATTAAAGCTTTCCTGGAGAGTTTCAGCTCCCTTCCTTGGCTCTAGGAGCCTGGCAGAACTACCTAAAATTAAACAAAGTATTTTTTTGAGAGCTTCTCTGTTCAAGAAGAGGGCTGCAGTACAGACTGTGAAGAGCTCACAGGGGAAAAGGGAAGGGAGTGCCAGGTGAGCAGAGCTTCATTTTCAGCAGTCATTTAATCCAGTTACTGCTGAGCACAAACTTACAGTGTGAGTGGGAGATCTTTAATTTGGGAGAGGGGAAAGCCCAGAAAGGGGCAGGAGAGCTGCTGCTATCAACAGAGCCCTGGTTGACTGAACCTCACTAATGACTGGTTTTTCCTTTCCAGAGGTTATTGGAGGCTCCTCAGTGAGGATTCTGTGCTTCCATTGGGCCCAGAGCAAAGGGAGCCTTCCCCTCCTGTACCGAGTGTTTACCCGGAGATGCTGATACTGCCAGAGTCTGTCACTGCAGGATCAAAACCAGGACTGCACAGGCCCTGATAAAGGGCCAGATGTGCCACTGTAATTAATGCAATTTGCTAAACACTGCAACAATTTAGTGCAAGGCGATAGCACAGCAATCGCTGGGGCCAGGAGGCGCCGTCCCCAGGGCAGCCCCAGCTGCTCCAGCTTCCTGCTCCACTCTGCCCTTTCCACTCACTGAGAAACTTAAAGGGTTTGCAGGGCAGCCAGGACATCAAGAAAAGAAGGGAGTGGAGGCATGTGGGCAAATATAAATGAGGGTGAGGGACGTGCAGCCATGGGTGGGTTGGCTGGGGACAGTGAGAGCAGGGGACAGCACACACACACATACCCTATATAAACACAGCCCCAGGAGCACCAGGAGACACAAAGAGAGGAGCTGGGACCCCCAGATCCCCCAGGCAGAGCAAACACATGCCCAGGGTGCTGCACCAACAACGGAAACCTAACCTTCAACCAGAATCTAACCCTGCCCCTATACCTAACCTAACCCGAAACCTAACCCTAACCCAAACCATAACCATAACCCTGACCATAACTCTAAGCCTAACCCTATCCCAAACCCTACCCCTACCCCAGGAGGGCACCAGTGCCAGGCTGGGCCCTTGGACCTCCCCTCCCAGACAGGGGCTCGTCCCTCAGGCTCTGCTCCTGGCACTCCCTCTGAGTTCATGCAACACAAGAACTCCAAAGTTTCTGGTTTAGACACTTAAATCCTATGGGATTTTTCTACTTAAGAACTGGAGGAAGCCAAAAAGAAACAATAATGCGGGAAAAATTAAGAAATTTCTCTAAAAGCCCACACATTTTAGGGGAAATGATGGGAAATTAGAAGCCTGTGATAGATGGGCTAATTTCTCTAACTGACAACCCAGACAGCTCCCTGCAGAAAAGCCCCAGTGTTTGGGTTTGATTTGTGAATTTGTGCCGCTTACTTAGAAAAGTACCTACACTTCTTGCTTGATTCTTTATTTTCTTAATCTTTTTTTTTTTTTAATCAGCATTTTTAAACATAGGACAATTAAAAGGCAGAGGACAATTAAAGAGTAAAGATGAGCAAGAACTTTGCCCTCTCCAATCTCCTCAGGGTGGGGAATGCTCTTGCTAACTTAAATAAGTTTGACAACCTTTAAATATAAACAGCTGATGAGAACTGCTGAGAAATCTTTAAAAGAAGAAAATGAGGAAAAAAAATCAGTTTCCGAGAAGCTGAGTGAAGGAATATCAACCCTGTCACCCCTTTCAGCACTGGACAAATGGGGAGGATGAAGGGACACCATCAGGTATTGGGAATAGCGTGGGCTTGCAGGGGAGGAAGAGCCAGAGCAGCATCAAGGTAGAACATTTCATGCAAAAGTCACATAAAAGTGCAAATGTGTCTGCCTGAGCCTCGCCTGCAGCTGCTGCCCTCCTGGGCATGGGATGAGGGTGGTGCTGGGGTGAATTTGCTGTGCCAGGCCCTGCCGTGCCCATGAGGACCTGTCACAGCTCCAGGGGTGGCAGCAGCACCTGGGGACTGGTGTGGGGCACAGCTGGCACCACCCCTGTGAGCAGACAGGGAATGGTGAAGATTGTCCTTCACCGGGGAACTGCTGGCTACCAAAGGGCTGGGATGGGTTTCAGTGTGGAAATTCCTCTGAGGCACCTCAAGCCTCCTTTGGATGGCTTGAAGCATCTTTGCAAATAGGAGGGAAACTCCTGGACCGCTTGCTTACATTTAAAGGCCCTTTTTGGGCCATAATGCTTGTTTTTGTTGCCAGAAATGGTGCTGGTGAAGGCAGGACTCTGTGTGTGTGTTTTGCTGCATAACACAGAGTCCAGCCTCCAAGCTATAAACTTTGAAAGCCCAAAGCCACAAATCCTTTCCTACACCACCACACCGGTTTCAAGAAAATGCTACCTTTCAAGTGGGGATAGGAAATTAAAGGAAATTAATATGTTACTCAACAAGATTAATTAATTAGCTAATGTGAATACATTACTTAGGATCGGTAAAACCCCAGATAACTTTTTATGGCTGAGGAAATATGGCCTAAAGTGGTTTGATTCCAGCCCAGTAAAACCAGCATTCATGGGGGAAGCTGATCCTGAGGGAGGATGCAGAGGGGCTGGGTGCCAGCAGCTACCTGGCAGCCACAGGATGGAACAGGAGCAAGGACTTGAGGTTACAAGATCATAAAACACAGGAGTCCATAAAGTTCCCGAGCTCTGAAGGCAGCCCTTAAAGTTAATATCATGCAGCATCCGAGCCATAACAACAAGTCACCTAGAGCCATTTATTATTCCTTGAGAGTCACCCACACTACACATATTCCCAAAGTCCTTTAATGCCTCAGAACATTCCTCTTATCTAAAGATTTATGGCAATATTATTGCATCTTAAGGAAATACCAATCAATTACTTTAAGGCTAATTTCTGCCATTTTAATAACTCTCCCAAGGCACAGGCTGACCATATTTGACAGGGTAGCTGTTAAGCTGCAGGAGATGTGGATTCCCCTGGGTAATTGGACATTGTGCCAGTCCTGCTGTCGATAAGGGCTGCATTATACAACCGTAGTTATGTGTTAAATTGCCATGAAGTTCATATTATAGCCCTGTGTTATCCTCTAAACATCCTCTGGAAAACTTTTTACACGTTGTTCTGTGCAGAGGAATGGTTTGACACCAAATTCATTGTGTTTGCATCTTAACTAAAGGGAATTAGGTGCTGACATTCCCCTGAAGTACGACAGAAGCCAGGTGCTTCAAAGCATTCAGCTCTCTGAAAAATTATTCTCCTCTTCAGAATGGATATGTAGCCCTCAATGCTTTTAAGGTACAGTTGACTGTTAGCTTGTCTAAAATGGATGGGTTTCATTTTTTTTTTTTCCAAGGAAACCAATACATTATATTAAAAACCCTGAAGAAATTACCTTCAGGTGACTTTGAAAATCCAAGCCCAAATACATCACAGTGATTCTTTAGGAGGCACCTTATATCTGTGAGTTACACTTCACCATTTGAGGCTGAACAGCATCCATCTATCTCTGCATTTCCCTCATGCATCAATGGAACAGCTCTTGCCTTAACGACCCTTCTGCACGCCGCTCCCTCCAGCACCCCTCTGCAGCAGGGCCTTTGCTTGTCATTCATTAGCAAATTAATCCTCTTCTCCTGGACTGCTGGATCTCACTGCTGGCACCACTGACCAGATGGAGAGTGACAAGTGGAGCGAATGGTGGCACCTCTCCTTCTCCTAATGCATTAGGTGCCCTTCAGTGAAAATGCTCTTTAGAGCAATGAGCAGCTCCCTGCCCGTGCTGTGGCACTGCTCAGTGTGGAGCAGGGCACTCAGAGCTCTGTGTGCAGCAAACCCAGGCTGGGACACGGCAGGTGCCAGCCTCAAAAGGAGGAGGGGGCTCACTGGTGTGAGAGCCCACCCGGATGAACTCTCTGCCCTCCTTGTCTGGTCCATGCTCCGCTCCCTTCCTGCTTATCCTGGCGCTCTAACCTTGATCCTGGCCGAAATTCAAGGACAGCGCTTTTCCCTTCCATGGACAGAGCGTTTGAGGACTTGCTAAATCTTTTCCATTATTTTAACACTGCTCTTTCTTGTCCAGGATTAATAACTGCAGACCCTTCTTGCAGCTGAGGGTTTCTGGGCTCCTAATTGCATTTCCTTGTTACCTTGAACTGTAATTCTTCCTCCATACCTTAGTTTTAAAATGAAATGCCCCAAATTTGAGACACCCTGAATAACATAGAAAATAACCTGGAGAAGAGAGGTTGTGTGGAGAATTCAGAGCAGCCTCCCAGTATCTGAAGGGGCCTAAAAGGAAGCCAGAGAGGGGCTTTTGACAAAATGTGGGGAATGGCTTCACACTGACAGAAATAGATTTTAGGGAGAAATTGTTCCCTGACAGGGTGGGCAGGGCCTGGCACGGAATGCCAGAGCAGCTGTGGCTGCCCCTGGATCCCTGGCAGTGCCCAAGGCCAGGCTGGACACTGGGGCTGGAGCAGCCTGGGACAGTGGGAGGTGTCCCTGCCATGGCCAGATATAGATGGTGTTTAGTTTCCCTTCCAGCCCAAACCATTCTGTGATTCCATAATTGAGCAGACGGAATGCAGGTACTGACTCTGTCTGTAAGGGATACAGCAGCTGGAATGGATGTGAGCTCAGCACAACTCAGAACTAGCAAACAGCACACAAACCTTTCCTGGTTCTCACCCATGGGATGGAGGGGGTTTATTTCCAGGTCAAGCTTTGCAAACCAGGAGAAATGCCATCAAAACACAGTGTAAAACCTCCCTCACTCTGTGCAGCTGACTGTATTTCACTGATACATTAAATGATTGCAGGGAATGAACCAACAGCTGCTTGCACTATTGTAGATAAAGTGTCACTGCCTCCCTTGGAAAGCAAAAGGTCTTTTTCCTGTGAGTTGTATCTGGGGAATCAAATCGTGTGAACAACCACAAAGAGAGAGAGATCAGCTCCCTGGGCTGGCTGCTCTGGGCTGCAAAAGTTCTGCTGCCTCATTAACAACAAAGGAGCAGAGATGAGTACCTGGCTGGGCTTTGTCCTTGAACATCCTCAGCGAGCAGGAGCTGCAGGCAGGGACGGGCAGTTTGCTTTCCTGGCTGGGATTTTGCTTTCCTAGCTGGGATTTTGCTTTCCTAGCTGAGGTTTCGCAGTCTTTTCAGCCTGAGAGGAATCAAAGATGAACACCAAGGTCTTTCAAGTAAAAGCTGTCTGAGCACAGGTCTGGCAGGGCTTCCCTTTTGCAGCCAGCTTTCCAAGTGTTTTCCTATCTGCACAGCCTTGCACCAACAGCAAAGCCAGGAAGATGCTTCTACTCTTCAAAGGGCCTTTTTTCTCCTTGATTCAGGACTTTAAAGATGGTGGTTATAGTATATCTCTATAGGCACTTTCTGCAAAGTGAGAATTTAATATTCAAAGGAGAAAGGATGCTGTCTCTGTCATCTTTATGCTGGAGAAGGCATTGGTCTTGCAAAACAGAGAAGGTGGAGGAAGGACAAACAGTTTTTGGAAATGCCTCCCTGCTTGCTTTTCTATTCAACCATTCTATATTTTGAAGCTAAAAAATAATAAAATCAGAAGAAAATAATAAAGGATTAGTCTTACAGGCAGTGGAGGAGAGGTGTAATATTTACTATCAAAATTTGGACTTTCAAAATTCTGATGTGGTGTAAAGTATGTGAGATACCTTCAACCAATTCCTCAAATAGAAAGAACAGTAACATTCCTTCTAGAAAATATGCACATTGTGTCTAACAGCTACAGGGACTGTTCTTATTAGTGCCAAAGATTATTGGGATAAGAAGCTTTTCTTAATTTTTCTGGACATAGACTTTTATCACTAGAATCCCAGTTCAAATCATGAACATCCTAAGATGACAAACCAAATATCCTGGCTGAAGAAATAAGAACTGAATTTTGCTTCTGCCTGTCCCCAAGTCTCCATTAAAATGAGCATATCAACTAAAATATCAAACCATCCAGACCCTGCCAAGCCAGTGGAAATGTTGCCACTTCCCTCATTTTCAGTGAATTTAGTTGTCCTCAGATTTCAGGAAAGCAGGGGACACCTCCAAGGCCTTTCAGCTTTATTGTGAAATTTGATCTACCTCTGAGATAAATCCTGTTGTGCCCTGCAAATTGCATATTTGATATCAGGTACTTCCATGTACCTCTCTGTTTATTCCTGGAAAACTGGCAAAGTTCATGGTGTTCTGAAAAGGCATTGCATTGCTGAAATGTTACCAGGTGGGAGAAGTTCTTCTGGAGTGGGGCGATTCTGCAATATCCACAGTGAAACTGATGAACAGGCAGATTGACTCTGGGCAAACATTTTTTATTTTCTTTTCGCTGTTCCTGGATTTGGAGCCTTTTTTTTTTCTTGGTTGGAGTTAATGCATTGTAGCAAAGCTGTAACTCAGACTAATTACATTTCCATGTGAAGGATGCCCGTCCTTGGAGCCCGTGCTGCTGCTCGGGGAGGGCACAGAGCTGGCAGCACCAAAGCACTGCCCTCGCTGCCAGAACCAAGGTGCTGCAGCCAGCTGACATTGCAGCCCCTGGGATGCTGATTCACATGTGTGGGATGTTATTGACTCACCCCAAGGCCTGCAGATCCTCTGGGGAGCTGGGCACAGATCTGGCTTTGGTGAACCAGCACAGCTGGACTGTCAGTGCAGCAGCTTAACCTGCCAGCCCCACAGCCCTGTCAGAGCCTGCTCCATCATCATCCTGTCAATACTGGGAAGTGCCTTGGCCATTTAAAATGCAGATACTGCCTGTAAGCAGCCACATCTCTGCTTTTTTGAAGCATTTTTGCCCCTGTTTGCTCCAAGCTGGCCTTGATTGCCATCAGTGGATTGATCCCATCCTTTCAGGTTCTTGGATGAATGGGGGCAGATATCCTGGAGCAGACACTGGAAAAAGGGGACCCTGCCTGGCCTAACTCTCTTTTTGGCACAGGATGTCCTGTACAGCCCATGAGCCTGGCTTCAGCTGGGCCAGCTGCAGTGCTGGTGTGACTGGGAGCAGAGTGTGGCCGGAGCCAGCAGGGCACCATCTGCCAAGGGCATCCCTCAGCAGTGACTCTGCTTGGGGAGGCAGCCACATGTAAGCACCAGCAATGAATCTCCTGATGCTTTAATCAAATTAGTGTCAAACAAATTGGGTTTTGGGGGCACCTCTCAAGGTTTGCTAACCCCCTCACCTCTGCCTCTGTTTAATACACCACAAGGGCAGAAATAGGAGACCCGAAGAACAGAACATTTTAACTGCTTGCCCCTTCCCTCACTTTTTCTCTCTTCCCCCAAGGACAGTGTGTGGGACACCCTCCTCGCCAGTCCTGTTTCACCTTCCCCTTTGGCCGTGGGAGGACAGATGCCCTTGGGAAGGATAAACAGGAAGGGCCAGGAAGGGCCAGACTGCCTCTGCTGATAAAGCTCTGCCGTTCCCTGGGTTAACACTCACAGAGCCTGCCCTGGCTCTGCTCAAGAGCCTTCCAGCCTAAAGCTGGAACACCCTCTGACCAGCCTGGCTGCAGACCAGCAGGAAATACAAGGGGTTTTGCTCTCAGAATGTTTTTCAGCTTTCCTGGGACCATGGGAAAAGGCCATCTCCCTCAGGCCAAACATGGGTGCCCTCTAGAGCCAGGGACCATGAGAATTCATTATTCAGCCTTAGCCTTCTCTTTTCCATGATCCAAAACCCAACAAGACAAGAAATGGCCTTCCTTCCCTCTGCCCAAATGCCAAGAGCAGTTCAGGTGAAGAGCACTGAGCAGTGAGACCACGCAGCAGCCAGCCAGGAGAAGGGACCATCCTCTACAGCCAGGATGAGAATTTCACTTTACAGCCTGGCAGCAGTGAGACCTGGGCCCAGAGGTACCAGCTGCTGAGGTCTCTTGTGTAGACACCAGTGTTATGTCAGAAAATTGTTCTGCTTTGCAGTTAGGAATGTTTTCCGATGGATCTAGGGAAGATTGAGGGTTCTGTTGATGTCTCTGAGCCATTTTGAGCAGCAGCTATTTTGGATTTTCCTCCTTGCAGCTCAGCTGGAGGTGTTGGTTGAGCCCTGCTGCACCAGGTGCCATCAAACAAACAGGAAGAGCTGTCTCTTTTTGATATGCGTGATCTGAGCTGAGCAGATCCTGGCTTCAGAGGATTCTGTGACTCACCAGCAGCCCCGGGGGCATGAGACATGTCTCACACCATTCCATGTCCATGTCCACCCACATGGAGCAGCCCTTCCCAGGCTTCTGACAGCTGATCAAACCCGAGGCCCTTGCAAACACAGGCAGAGCAGCTGCAGAGGCTGAAGCTGGTGTGTGCTCACACTGCTCGGAGCTCCAATGACAGCACAGAGCAGCTCCTGGGTGTGCCCCAGCTCAGGGAACCAGATCAGACCTGTCCGGGCTGAGGGCTGCCCAGCTCTGTTGGTGTTGAACCCCAGTGTCCTGGACACGGTGAGCAGCAGGGGTGAGCAGCAGGGGTGAGCAGCAGGGCTGTGAGCAGCAGGGGTGAGCAGCAGGGCTGTGAGCAGCAGGGGTGAGCAGCAGGGCTGTGAGCAGCAGGGCTGTGAGCAGGGCCCCAAACCTGCGAGGGCTCAGGCTGAGGCTGGGGCTCTGCTCTCTCCCACGGCTCCAGCCCGCAAAGTTACCAGGGCTGTGCCTGCTATTAACATTTAGCGGGCAATCTCCCCTAACACCATCAATGCTAACTGCTCTGGCATGCCCTTGACAGCTGCAATTGTCTGTAGCCCTGTAAAACACAACAACCATCTGGCAGAAAGTGCTGCAGCTGGGGCAGGAAGAAGGAGCCAGGCACCAGCAGAAGCCCAAAGTAAATCCCCCAGAACAGGTTACCTCGGGGCTCTCTGATGCCTGACAATCAGCCCTGACCCCCTTTCAGCTGCTTTCAGTGTCATGGCAGGAGCATCTTCCTGTTTCAGCCTTACAGGCAGCACAAGAGCAATCGGAATTTATGACAGACCAGCAAGCAGAAATATTCCTGCTTCACTGGAACTGACAAACAGATAAAAGGAGCTGGCCTGGTGGAGATCAAACCCATGGGCTACATAACAAACCTCACTCAGTGTATGAGAGAAATGTATTGCCCTGATAATAGTGTGTTGTAGATCACCTGCACTTGCAAGGAATGACCTGCCTGTTCCTCAGCACCTCTGCCTCTCCTCATCATTACAGCCCTTGGAAAAAATGGCATATTAAGTGCAAAGATCAACAGTCCTGGAAAGGAAACAATCTCTATTATTCACAGAGCCAGAGCACTACAGGCAGCACTCCAGGAGCATCTCTTGGCATTAACCTCATCCACAGAGCTCCTTCCTGGGGCAAAGAGAGAATCCAGCTCAGGCTGGCTGTTCATCCACTGCCCTTTCTGATAAGGCTGCTGAAAAGGCCTGTGGAAAATGTGGGAACCAGGAAAGCAGGATCATTTTCCAGCAGGATCATTTTCCATCAGGATCCATCCACAGCCTCACCTCTGGCCAGCCTCAGGAGCACCACTTAGGGCAGAGCCCTTACTTAGGGATGTGTCCCAGGTGCACTGATCTCCTTCTGCAAGTAAAGTCACACTGGCAGCAGCAAAAATGGAGTTTTCATCCGTTCCTGTCCTTCCAGGGCCCCCACTTGCAGCCCTTGACCTCTTCCAGAAGCTGGTGGCCCATACTGTCGTTCCTGGAATGAAAGCACCCAGCCTTTGTGCTCCCCATCACAGCCACTTTCCAAAGTACCTGTCTGCCAGCAAAAGAAACCCTTTAACATTTGCGACATGAAGGAACTGCGTATTCTGTAACTGTATTCTGGCGCTGGGTTTCTCTGGGCTGAGACAGCTCTGGCAGCAGGGGACTGGGGGCTCCATTGTGCCCCTTGCTGGTGTTGCCCCTTGCTGGGGGCTCCATTGTGCCCCTTGCTGGTGTTGCCCACCCCTGGCTGCCCCTGCACCCATCCCACACTCAGGGTCTGGGGGCATGAGCAGAGGGCACAGCCATGAACATTCCCAGGTTCTGGGGGCATGGGAACAGCCCCCACCTGCTCTGGGCTGGGCATCACCCACCAGCAGCTGCTTTGGGGACAGATGTGCATGGGCAGGGGCTGAGTGCATGTCTGTGTGGGGAGGGTAGGGCAGAGGGGAGGAGGGAGGAAACAAGAGTAAACATGAGTTGGGAGGGTTTTCAAAGCCGGCAGAGGGCCTGGAAAAGGACAGGCTTTGAATCGTGCATGTTCTTTTAACTTGGCCTCTGATTCGAAGAGGCCCCTGAAAGGCTGGTAAGCCTCATTGAACTTGAAAAGTACAAGCTTCCTTTCTTCCCCATTTGCTTTGTCTTTCTTATCTCATTCATGTGAGACATTGCTCCCACCCTGGCCCTTGCTGGAGAGAGGAGCTGGAGCCCAGTCCCCAGCGCTGCTGAGCAGCAGCAATGTCACATGGAACATCAGCAATGTCACATGGAACATCAGCAATGTCACATGGAACATCAGCAATGTGACATGGAATATCAGCAATGTCACATGGAAAATCAGCAATGTCCTATGGAACCGCAGTGTCACATGGAACATCAGTAACGTCACATGGAATATCAGTAACGTCACATGGAACATCAGCGATGTCACATGGAACATCAGTAACGTCACATGGAAGGAACATCAGCAATGTCACATGGAAAATCAGCAATGTGACATGGAATATCAGCAATGTCACATGGAACATCAGCAATGTCACATGGAACATCAGCAATGTCACATGGAGCAGCAGCAATGTCACATGGAACATCAGCAATGTCACATGGAAAATCAGCAATGTCCTATGGAACCGCAGTGTCACATGGAAAATCAGCAATGTCCTATGGAACCGCAGTGTCACATGGAACATCAGTAACGTCACATGGAGCAGCAGCAATGTCCTATGGAGCAGCAGTGTTCTATGGAGCATCAGCAATGTCCCAGGGAGCAGTAGTGTCCCATTGAACATCGGCAGTGTCCCATGGAATATCGCCAATGTCACATGGAATATCACAACGTCACATAGAAAATCAGCAGTGTCCTATGGAACATCAGTGTCCCATGGAGCAGCAGCAGTGTCCTATAGAACATCAGTGTCCCATGGAGCAGCAGCTGTGTCCCATCACCCCCAGAGAGCCCTGAGGAAGGGCAGGAGTCATTGCTGAGGGGCTTCAGGCTTTGGATCTGGGCTCTCCTGCCGTGCCTGGGCACTGGACCTGCTGCCAGGGGCTGCCAAAGCCAGGCTGGGACCCTCCCTGAGCCCCTGTGCAGGGTCAGGCTCTGGGCTTGGCTCTGCAGGGCACAGACACTGCTCCAGGTGCTGAGCCTGGGGCTGCCCCCTCAGTGGGAGCTCCAAAGGCTCCTGGAGGGCAGGGAAAGCCTCACTGGAGCTCCTCCAGCACCGGGGCAGGCTCCAGAGGGCACAGCCATGAACATTGCCAGGGAACAGGCCCAGCTGCTGGGGAATTGCACAGTCACATCCTCTCTGTGCCTCTCCTGTGGGGTTTTGCATAACTTTGCCAGGATATCAAGCCCCTGTTCCCACCCTGCTCACGGCAGTTCCCTGGGCTCTGAGGAGCTCCCTGCAGGCTGTGCCCTGTGCTGAACCACACCAGCCCGCATCCAGGAGTGACTGCACTGCATGTCCCTAAATCCTTTATGGGATTTATCAGGACCAGATCTGATTGTCCCTTTCAGTGAGGAAAAAGGCACACCCACCATTTCACACTGCTTATCTCACTGGGAAGGGGAGATAAACCCCCAGGTGTCCCACCACGCCACAGGGAGAACATGACACCACCATTTATAAAGAATCACCCTTGTCCCTGCCTGTTCCTCAGCGCAGATTGCTCACAGCAGGTATTTGCAGCCAGATCTTCTCTGCAAGCTGCAAATAAAGCTGAGAACTTTCAGCCAGGTGGGCCTTTTCTGGTGAGTATGGAGCTAAAAGGCAGCTGCCTGCAGCATTTCTCCCACCGTGAGTGAGAGAGCGTTTGGAGACTCTTGATAAACAAGTGAAAGCTCAGATATCATGAGAAAGCCTTTTGTGACATAAGGACCTCTGCATGTCGAGTAAATTCATTATACACCAGCCTGACTGGCAATCTGAGTGTTTGCTGCAATTACTCTGAGATGGGGATTGTACAGCTGTGCTTCCCTGATCACAGCACAGAGCCAAGGTCCCAAAAAGGGGGTGACAAGAAGCTGAGCCCTTTCACTGGGCAAGGTAGAGCCTGGTGGAGGTGGAGAGTTCATGAACACTTTGATTTGAGAGTTCACAGGGTTCTCAGTGCAGGGAGAGTGCACAAGCTTCTCCTCAGAGCCCTAAACCCATGGGGGTTTCTCCTGTCTGCTGTCCCTCCCTGCCCGTTCCCAGTCCATCCCCTGCCCGATCCCAGGCCATCCCAGTCCATCCACAGGGATCTATGAAATACACAGAAGGGGACTGCAAAGCCCACTCTAACCACAGAAATCAGGGACAACTCTGTAAACTCAGAGTATTTACCCCAATCAATCAAGCCCAGTGTGTTTTTCCACCTGAGCCTCAGTGCAGGGGACTTTCCTGCTCCCCTCCCATGACAGCACTGCCTGAACATGTGGGACAATCACAAGAGTGGGACAACCACGAGAGTGGGACAGCCATGAGAGTGGGACAGCCATGAGAGTGGGCGATCACAAGAGTGGGATAAGCATGCAGGGGATGGTAAATTGCCAAAGCCTGCAGAGAGCAGAGACCCAGGGAAACCCTGTAGCGTCCACATATAAATAGCACCCCACAGTATTCTGCACATACAGGCTCAATTAAAGCAACTCTTCCTTCCTGCAATGGCTGGAAAATGAGTGACAAACTCCCACCCCTGCCCACATCCCAGTGCTGTGGTGCATCTCCACTCCTGGCTGGGCTGGGAGATGGCTGTGAACACCAGCTCAGCCCCAGTCCCACCCCAGTTATGGTCTGGGCACCTGGGTCCCACAGCAGCCACCCCAGCTCCTTTTCCAGCCAAGGGAGGGATACTCCAGACATTACTGCCCACCTTGATGTGAGACTCCTACCTGTCCAGGCCCTGCACAGGTCAGTCATCTTTCCTTGCTTCTCTTCCACGTGAGGATTGCCTGTTCCCAGTGTTTGCTTTACACCTGTGCAGTCACACCTGCTCACCTGAGCCAACACCACAGCCCAGGGCTGGGACATGCGCTCTGCACTCCAAATTAAACCTTTCCCTTAAACTTTTAGTTTAAGCCTTTTCCAAACTGACCTGAGATAACCTGAAAGTTATTTTCTGAGAGGAAAGCAACAGCTTCTGCACAGAATATTAAACTCTCCTTCCCAGGTGAGACAAGCCCTGGGACCTGCACGTTCCTCCCTCTTTACAGCCCCCAGCCCTGCAGGCACCAAACGAGGCCTTGCAAGGGAAACTGCACAGGAAAGGACATTTCTGCAGGTACAAGAGATCCTTTGTAACAATACCAAGCAGCAGGGTGAAAAGATTGAATCCAAATTGCCTTTTCAGAGTTCCCTGTTAGGACGTTTCACACTAGTAGTGAATGCCTGAAGGGAGGTACATACTGGCATTAAATTTTCCATTATTTTGGATTTTCATTGATTAACTTGGAAAAAGGAGCACCATGTTTTCTATTTACACCCAGCTATTTGTGCTATATATTAGATTAGATGATAACCTGCTTCTACTGAAGTTATGGCAATAATTTAGAGCTTGTCAAACTCAACAGGAAATTCCAAATGAAAAAAGAAGTTTCATTTTGACTGTGGATGAATTAATTGTATTTGGCTCTGAAGGATTGACTGTCTTCATTATTTTAGTTTTGGCTGGATTAGATTAAATCTGATTAGATTGAGGGATGGGGGGAGGAATGGAAGGACAATAGATTCCCTTTTTAAGAGTAATATGCAAAAATGTTGGAGCCAGAGGAATTTCACAGGAATATAAATCTGAATAAACTTAGATGACTGCTGTGGACTATAACCCTGAAATAGTTAGAGATTTATTGTAAGACATCTGTAATTACTTCTCCACACCATGTACTCCTTTACAATATTTCTATAGCACAAAATCATTTCTAATGAAAGATGTCTCAGTGGATCTCTTCCTGAAAAGTTCAAAGATTTTCCAAACAGCAGCATTTGGCAGCAAAACCCTCCTTGGCTCAGGAGATATCACTGCTTCACAGACTTTTTCTTTGCTATGCCTAAATTTCAAATGATTTTTTGCTAACTCAGAAACGTATCTGTCTGCTCCTGCACAGAAGGGAAAAGGATTCTCGGCAGTGAGACAACACCTAGAAAGCAATTCCGAGCTCCACCAAGCGCTTTTCCCGCTCCTCAGAACACAGAGCTTGACTTGGCTGGGAAACCCAGCCAAATAAAATCTCAGAATTCCATTCAGTTGACTACAATTGGGAGTTTATGAAAGAAAATCCATTCCTCTACCAAAACTGAGCAGTTTAGAAGCAGGAAACACCAGCTGGGATTTCAAAGCTGTGATATTTATTTCCTTTTTTTTTTTCACTGTGCACACTAGAAAGGTCTCCCTCTGTCCAGACTCATCTGAAAAACTATCTGCAATTCAAAAGGTGCTGAAAATTTAGTCCAAACCTGAATTATCAACACAGGCTCAGCTTAACGATCCTTTTATCTGACATTTAATCATGTCTGAGCACCAAGAGATGCATGCTACTGAAAGAGGAATGGTGTAACTAGTCCCAAGGCAGCCTTGCCTGGGGTTTTTGCCAGGCAGGCATTGTTCAGCAAATGCTGAGCTATTTTCTGTCCCAGTTCAGCTGTTTCCTTTGTTAGTCACTTCTTTGGGTAGATGTGGCCATGGCCTCTCTGTTGTGAGCCAGCAATTCCATAAATCAATTAGAGCTGGGTTTTCTTACCCACCACCCTCCAAATACTTAATACAATACAATACCTAATCTTTCCTTCATTGAAACCTATCTGAAGCCAGAAGATGAGATGGCATAAAACTCTATTCACTGGTTCTGAAGGGGGTTAGATTTTATTTTTAAAGATTATTTTAAAAGCATTTTCTCTAGAAGTGAGTAAACCCAGTTGCAATTAACTTGCAGTGCCTGTGAATGGGTGCCTGGGCACAACTGGGAGCTCAGGAAGCCTTGAGGCCACGGCCAGAGCAAACACAGCCAGGGCAGGGCTGGGAATGGGCAGGGGACAGACTGGGATGGACTGGGGTGGACTGGGATGGATTGGGATGGACTGGGATGGACTGGGATGGACTGGGATGGACTGGGATGGACTGGAATGGGCAGGGATGGACTGGGATGGACTGGGATGGGCAGGGATGGACTGGGATGGACTGGGATGGACTGCTGGGCTGTTGTCTGAACAACATTTCCTTAATCTGTCACACTGGGCAAGGACTAGTCAGAAGTTCGTTTTGTGGCAGGACCCTCTGTTTGACAGAGGAAAATCCTGCAGGATTCATGGGAATTTCTGCTGAGCAGATGGAGGGAAATGCAGTGTGGATGGTCCTTAATTAAGATATTTTGTCTACTGTGAGTCAGGCTATCTGCAGAAGTACCCGGGGAGCAGATGTGTTTGATCTTATCACACTTGGTTCTGCCACAGCCTTGTTTAAGGCTAATGAATACAAAGATCGATTTCTTGGGATGAAATGAGGGAAGGAGGGATGACTTGAGGGGAAATACTGAGGATTATGACTCAAATACTGAGTTGTATGTGGAGTCATACAACTTGTCACACTACAGAAATAAAATTCATTCTTCTTATTTTAATGGGATTTCTGAGACTTTCACACTATTTGGTAGTCATGAAGAAAATACGAATTTCAGTGGATAAAGCACCAGCTAGGGTTTGTTTTCTCAGTGCTCAAAACTATGTCTTTAGTGTGATATAATTACATTAAAAACTCATCCCTGCCCCTGGGAGCTGCATTATCTGGGAAAACCACCAGCACAATTCAGCTGAGTCCTTTTCCATGCCTGGAATCACAGAATCGCTGGGGCTGGAAAGCACCTCCAGGATCATCAGTTCCAGCCTCTGACCCATCCCCACCTTGTCAACCAGACCAGAGCACAGCAAACCCACCCACTGGTTCCTGGGGCTCCAGCTGCAGCTTCAGGGCGCAGCCGAAGCTCTCGTGAGCTCCCTCCCGTGTCCTTGGCACCAAGGAGATGCCACATCTCTGTCCCTTCTCTTGCCCAGCTGAAATTACCTCAGTGGAACCATACTGTTCCACTCTGTGCCTCTCCTGTTCTGGGATCCAATTTTGCACCCTGGCTCAAGAACCCCTTTAAGCATGCAGGGAACTAAAAAACAAAGCATCTCCTTCTTTTGAAGGAAATAATTCTGCCGACCTTGCTCTGCTGTTCTCGCTCTGCTTATTAGAATGGCTAAAAAGCTGGAGAAAATTTGGCAAGCAGGAGAAAAGCTCTCAGAGCCCTGTCATGTAGTGAAGCAGGAGGAGAGCATCACAGAGCTGAGCAGCTCACAAACACAGGGGAGCATGGGGAGAAGGGAGAGAGCCTCTCTCTGGTATTCCATAAGCCTCAGCACCCAAAGGAGCATTGGCTTTGCTTTTTCAGCCTTGCAAATTTTATTCTTCAGAGCACAAGACTGTCTGAATAGGGAGATTTGATTTTTAATCGAATTATTTATCTTCCATGTTTTATTCTTTGGGGTCCAAAGCAGGGAAACCAAACATCAAAACATCTCTGTTCTGCCAGCCCGGTTCTCTGGAGACCCCAAAAAGCTGTTGCTGATGTGTCCACCTTACCAGCAGTTATTTCTGGAAGCCCAGCACGTACATAAAGTGTTGCAGTGTGTATCAATTAAAGCCGATCACGCAGCCCAAGCCCAATGTGAAACCACACAGGAAATGAAAAGTTAAGCTCCCTAACAGCTCCCACCCGCTCTCCTTTGCCCTGAGCCCCTGGAGCCACAGCTAAAGCAGCCACCACACACTCCAGAGAGGCTGCAGCAGCTTTATCCCCGATTGTGGAGAGCCTTCAGCACCTCCCACCTCCCCAGAGCTGTGTGGTCTGGAGCCAAAGGGTCTGGGAGTTGTGGGGCTGGGCTTGGAGGCGAGGGGGAGATGGCAAACAGCACCTGTGGGGGTGATTTGCTCTATTGTTTTCATATAAAATCACTCTGGTTTTGTTAAAAAAGGTGAAATCAAATCTATATGTTTTGGTAGACACACAAACACCCATGTGGATGGGATGGAAAACGTGAGGAGCAACATCTTCAGACTGGAGGAATTTGAAGTAGAAGCTGATGCTGCCAAAGCAGGAAAGGAAATTGGTTCATCCCATGCACCCAGTGCACACACACACCCCTGTTTGCAGCAGCCAGGTATGGTTACTGAGGGTTTGGCATCATCTCTCCATCACAGGAGACCTGTCACTGTATTTTCCTTCAGGACAAACCCTCCTGCCCCAGGTACATGGAGCCAGGCCACGCGTGCCCACTGTGGAGGGGACCAGAGCTCCCAGCTGTGCCTTCTCCCCCAAGGAGAGACCTTGGCTCCTCCAAAGGGCAGCGAGTGCTGCTCCTCACTGACACCTCCTCGGCATCCATGCCCAGCAGGGAAATCCTGGCTTTGCCCCCTGGGCTGGGATCAGCCCCTGCCCAACCCTCCTCAATAAAAACTGAGGTGCAGCTTGTCTGAAATCACCTATGGCTGCCACACAGCCAGCCAAACCTTGGGGAGATAAATTCTTGACTGCATTCTAGGGGACTGAAATTGGAAGGCAAGAGGCTGGATCCCAGTTTTTTCCCCGGGATTTTCTCTAACACACCCTGCTCTCACTCCATGCCAGGCTGGTCTGTATCCTGCAGCATCCTGGGGACAGGGACTGGCTCCTCTCGGCTTTTTGCCCACCAAAAATCCCTTGTCTCATCTCGACTCAGTGGGAAGAGCTGAGGCTCTGACAGGGAACAGTGAAATCCTCTGCTCTGGGAGGCTAAACAGCCAATTTAGCCTTCAGAGAGCTGCCCATTTCTTCCTGAAATCAGGCAGAGATTTATCAAAATCTCATCAAGATAAAAACCAAACCAAAGTAAACTTCAGGTGCTGAGCAATCCATTTCCTATGAGGGAAACAACTGTTTTTACAGGTATAAGTGAGGCCAGATTTTCTACAGATGAGGGGAAATTCTTCATTTTGCGAGCTGGAATTGGTTCTTTCTTTTCAAGCAGGGAAGGGGGGAGTGAAGGAGGCAGGAAATGTAAAAGATTTTGGAAACATGAAATGAATAGGTCAAGACACATCATTTTGCTGAACCAAAGCAGGAGGCAACAGCTTGAAATTGAAATTAAATAGACCACCTGCAAGAAAAGGAGAGGAAGGAGAGATGGGGAAGAGGGAGGGAGGGTCAGCGCTGGCATGAATATAAACCACACATTTTTAAAAAACATCCGTCAGTGAATTATTAAAGATGCTTGTTTCAGGTTTGGACATCTTGGCAGTTGTGATGGGAAACATGCCAAGGCACATGAGCAGGGCTTGAATACTTATTTTTGAATTCCTGGCAGGCACCTTTCCTCTACTCTACAACACCAACTCCAGTGAGTGGCTGGAGGAAAAGCTCTCACTCTAGGAGCGGAAAAGAGCTCTGCTCCCACCCCCAAGCCTGCAGTGAAGGGCAGGACGTGACAGGGGTGTTTATGCAGAGGGACAAGCGTGGATTTGAAGTGTTATAGACTTTTCTCCCCATTCTCCAGTTTAGCCTGTCCAAATTATCCATTGAAAATTCCCCTTCTTCCCAGAGGGACTCCTGCCTCTTGGCTCTCTGAGCTCCCACCATCCACCTCTCCTGACCCACATCTCACCAACCCTTTCTCCTTTGGGCTTCCTCAGCAGCCCTGTCTCCCAGGAGCATCCCCTGGGAGCGAGCTCCTCCTTCAGCACATCTTGGAGCAGCCCCATGGTAATTCCTGTCCTCCCTGGCCAGACAGGATAAATCCTGGGGCTCTGAGACAGGTTCAGAGCTGCTGCTGCAAAGCTGTGGCACGTTCCTGGTGGCCTTGGCACTCCTGCCTATCTGTCTGGACCATTGAACCCCAGGCCTAAGGCTCCACACGCTGCTGTAAATCCCATTTGAGCAAATACCCCTCTCTCATTCCCCCTCCCAATTTGATCAGCGTTTTGCAATGGGGAATGGAGCAAAGCAGAGCTTGGTGGAGGGTAAATTTGATCCCTCCCCAAGACAAAGCAAGGGAAACCACAGACTCTGGCCTGAGAACAGTGTGGAGCAGACAGGAGAAAGTTACAGGCGTGTGGGACAGAACGAATCCAAGAAATTGCCAGAATATTTGTAAATAAAATAATAACCAGTGAAGTGAAATAAGCTGACACGCGAAATGTGCATGTTGATTAAAACAGCCCTGGAGACCATTAAATGACAAAGTCTCTGTTGATGCCAACAAAACCCCAACCTGATGCATATTCATAACATGGGAACAGCTAACGAGGCTGGGCTTGGGAACAGCTCACATGGAGCCACGGGGAGACTGCTCGGTGCCTGACAAATTTGGGAAGGCTACAAGCCTGAAATCTCTCTTTGTTACTTAACAAACATGGAAGTTGGGGAATGCCATACCTCTTGTTATGGAAATGGCACA